>NC_039359.1:5043839-5366839 GCF_003573695.1 Papaver somniferum
CTTTCATCTTCAGCCATCTTACTCCATTTTTTGTTAACACAAGCTGCTGTAGCTAACGTTTTTGCATCAAAATGTTTTAAAACTTCAAATGCTAAATCATCATTTAGATCAGCAAATCCAATTTCCTTATCATCTTCTTCTTCTTCTTCCAATTTGTTCTTTCTTTTCTTCAATCTTTCATCTTCAATTAAGAGATTTGGATCTTCATCCAATGAATCAGCTGTTCTTTTCATCTCTGGATCTTAGAAAAGATTATGATTCTAATTTCCTTCTAATTTCTAGATTTACTACTAGAAAATCTGAAGAACTGGGGTTCTCTTCACTGACAAGGGAAGGGAGAGAATATACTTTATGAAATGTTATTAGGATAAATGCTCCATTTTCTAGATGTTGAAATGACAACGTGCCCCTACTATTTTTTGGCGTTTACGAAGATTTGATTACATAGGGCCCCTGTGATTCGCATCGGGAGTATAGTGTACTCCAAGTTGGGCTTAAAATTAGTTCATTGCCCGAGAGCAACTGCAGTCGTACGACTATACCCAAAGATCAAAGACCAAAAAACGGGACAAAATTTGAGTTTACTCTGTACTGTGACGCTACGGGATGAAGACCAAATTTGATCGAACGGATAATTTAGTTACGTTTGAAGACGAACGGATAATTCAGTTACGTTTGATTTGTGGGCGGAGATTTAAATTACGTTTGAGACAGGCGTAGGTTAAATTACCGCCTGACGACGGGCGTAAATATAAATTACGTTTCAGTGGGACGGGGTTTTAAATCACGCCCGTTTGTCAGGCGGATGATCATCTCACCGTGCCAACGCACGTAAAATAAAATTACGCCTGGCGATAACACGTTTCTTTAGCACGTATACATACACAAGGGCGGAAGTATTCTAGTACGCATGAATGGGGCGGAAGGACCATTGTACGTCTGCTAATGAGGCGTAAAAAAAATTTACGCCTGTGTGGGAGTGCTCTGTGATATGAGTTTGCAATTTCATTCTAGTAACTACTGACCAAAACTGATTCATGAATGTTCTTATCTCACAAGCTTAGAAACAAATGTCAGGGTTCTATTTCGTAGGTCCGGAGATTCAATTCATAACTAACATCAGCACATTAGCCATGTTAATATTGCGGTGGTGCAACTCCTAGTCCTGAAACTGAGATGCTATAGGTTTGCCATTCATTGGCAGAGAACTTAAAAAGAATAAAAAAGGAAAAGAAACATCAACTTACTTGATTAAATCTGCAAATCTACTGCAAAAATTTCACATACCCCTTGGTTACATCTTTCTCTTTTTCTTCTTATTAAATCTCCCGGTAAAATAGTCACTGATTGTTCAGCAAAAATGCATATATTACTGAGTATAGGGTAGGGCAAAGAGACTTACCAAAATCTTATCAGTATATACAACCAAAAGTAAATTTAAGATGATGTTGCTGACGATTCGCTAAAGGGACATCAAGATAAAGCTAACACTGTTCTTCCACTAATGCCCCTGAATTTGAATATCTGACGCATCTTACACATTAATCATCAGAAGCAATGGATGATCCTTCATTGGGTTCTTCAGGATTTGAATTTCCAAGCATCTTCTGCAGTGACTCCACATCCCCAGCCTCAGACCCTCTGTGATGGAAGGGGCGTAAATTTGGTATCCGCCCCAGAGAGGCGTAAACCTGGTGTCCGCCCAGAAGAGGCGTGATTAATATCTCCGCCTGGCGACAAGCGGACTTTGGCGATCCGCCTCATCGGGCGTAGTTTTGGAATCCGCCTGTCTCATACGTACATTTGATGTCCGCCCCATCAACAGGCGTAAATTTCCTTTCCGCCCGTTAACGAGCGTACTTTAAATTTACGTCCAGCAACAAGCGTACGTTAAATTTACGCCTGACTATATCTGGATTTGGGATTTGGTCGCGACCAAATATGATCTGTAATTTGATCTTTGGCTGAGATTTGATCTTTACTCCGTCCCACTGCGTTACGATCTCATCCCATATTTTTAGTTATACTCGGCCACTGTGGTTGCTCTGAAGCGTCAAAACTGTTATGAGAAACTGCAACAAAAAACTACATTTCCCTTGAAGACTTGACAAACATATCTGTCTCACACACAAAAGTCTATTGAATAGATAAATTTTTCTCAAAAAAAAATACCCACAAGTTTTGTTCCATCTTTTGATAAATCAAGGTGAACAAGAACCAATTGATACACCAGACTTATATTCCCGAAGAACAACCTAGTAATATTAATCACCTCACAATAATTTTAATGGTATGATAGCGAAACAAGATATTGCGGAATCACAAACAATGAGACGAAGATGTTTGTGACTACTTTTTATCTTGCCTATCGGAGAAATTAATCTCAAGCAAATCTTAGAGAAGATAGTACTCAATACGATAAAATACAGCAAGACCAGAACACGCAACTACAGAGAAAATAGTTGGGTATGGCTTCACAATCCCAATTAAATCTTCAAGAAGTTAACCTACATGGTTTTTGGAAAAAAAAACTAAGGTTAAAGGAGAATCGACTCTAGTCGTAACTAGTATCACACATGAGGTGTGGGGATTAGGTTTCCCAGTTGCTAGAGTTCTCCCTCATATAGTCTTCAAATCAGGGTTTGCAATCAATGTTACCTTGGTACAAAGCATTCAATATTCACAGTTAGATGAAAACCTGATTAGACTCAAGCTAATGTCTTTCAACCGTTAGATCGAACTTAGCTTGTTACACACAAATGAAAAGTGACTTCATTTAGATATGAGTAACCGTACCTAAACGTGTACACCTAGTGGGCTCAACAATAGTTAACCGAAGTTAGCCATATGAATACTTTCATATCAACCTTATTCATCTGAACCATAACTAGTTCAAATGACTCAAATGAAACTAGTTCTAGAGTTGTTCAATTATTTATATTCTCATAAAAGTGTACAAGACACAATTGAAGCAAAATCAATTTTGATTCACTCGAATCAATTCATGAACATTATAGCCACGGTTTGAAAAAGATTGCATTCCTTAATATATAAATGTATTAGTTCATGAACAAACCGATTTTAGAATATAACCTACTCAAGTATGCAAACGGGTATGCATACCTAAGTGGACGGACTTAGTTTGGGTTCGCCCGTATGCGGACGGGTACGCATACTCCAAACTCGGTTGAATTTCCATCAATGAACTTTACGCCAGTACGCATACGGGTATGCATACTAAGTTCCCGGACTTTCATTAAACTAACCAGTATGCATACAGGTATGCATACTATGGTTCCCGGACTTGGAATAACTTGCAACAGTTAGCATAAAAGTACGCATACTGTGTTATATCCAATCATGGTTAATTATTCTAAACTCCCATTTCAATCATTGAAACATTCTTAGAAAAAGACAATAGCTGTCTCACACAAACTATTAGCTTCAAAGCAATTTTCAAGTGATCAAATGATCAATTTGAAACATTCTGAGTTTACATCAAATGACTGTCTCACACAAATCATGTAAGATGTTACCAGGCGATTTTCACATGATCATCATTTTACTTTCGTCAAGAATATAAGATGAACTTGGTTAAAGCGAAAGATTACCAACAAATATTTCGAGAAACATGTAAGCGAGTTAAACTCAGCTCGAAATATCAAATGTATATAATCAAAGTCTATATAGCTATACGACTTTTGTCTCAAAGTAGGAGATAGGGTAGATAGACTTTTGAGTGATAGATGAGTTCAATTCTTCACATACCTTTTATTGATGAAGTTACACAAGCTCCCCTTAGTAGTTCTTCGTCTTCGATCAATGAACGACGTGAAGTATAATGCTCAAATACTTATTATCCTTATCCGAGACTTAGCTATAAGTTGAATGGAAATCAAGAATTATAGTTTTGGCAACTAAACTTGACAACAAGCTTGAGATAGCAACGCTTGCGAGTTGGACCGAGCAGTGCTCTAACAATCTCACCCTTTTTCAATTTTAGTGACAAAACTATCAATACATATGAATTTCAAAATAAATAAACTTTGTAGATTCTCATCCAAATACTTGATTTCCTTGGTTCTTCAATATTAATCGAAATCTTCGTCACTTCCAAGTACTCCAGTGATTCTGAACGTGTTCAACTCAGCATCATAGTTGTTGAAGATCCGTGGCCATAACAATAAGAAAATCATTGTTCTCAATTATTGTTATACAGTGTCATAGTATTATTACATAACATCAAAGTCCAATTGTATCACAACTTTGACAACAATACTATGGTGATATGTATCACACTCCCTTAGTCAATACTTCATCTCACATGAAAACTACTCCCCCTTACATAATGATCCGTAAACCATATGTATTTGTAGTGCGAACTACACGTTAATTTCTCTCCTTTTTGTCAATATAAATTGGCAAAGGTACGAAAACTAGTGGGATCATAATGAAATTCTCCTACAATATTCCACAGCCGCACTCCCCACAAAGATTTTGCAATCAAGCACAAGTTCAAATAAGAACTCTCCCCCATATAATGTCATTTTTGAAAGAACAACAAGAGCGACCTTAATTTTGCGAGAAAAGAAGGATTTCTTTGGACATTAACAAATAACATGAAAGATGAATTTTTATCCATAAAAGTCAATTAAATTAACCACCAGAGAACCCGCGATTAATTTAATCGGAAATTCTCAATATAAGAGAACTTACAGAGTCGCACAATACTTTCACATAGAAGTGGATCAGGGAAAGATCAATACTGCGGAATATTCAAAGATTCGTTCTATTTTTATCAATATGTGCATAATGATATCATAGACTTAATCTTTGTAATCAAAAGTTCATCTTATCTTCCATTAATATTTGCATAATGACACAATAGGATTAACTTTTGACATATATGGGACAATCATATTACACGGACGCAAACACACATATCCCATAATAATTTTTGCAGTATATGAAACCAATAAAGATTAATACCGCAAAATCATCTTCCAAATAAACTTTTGAATTTAAATGAATAAATCTAAAAACATTGCAAGATGAAAATCGTTGGCAATAGCTATGTGTGCTCACAATAATTTCTATTCCAAACCCTAGTTATCCTTCTTAAAACACAAGAATAAATTCCCATAGGAATTTTCCTAGACATCCTAGAGTTTTCTTAGAGCATCTACTGAGAATTCCTTCTCATTATTGAAAAACCCATTGATTATGGGATCGTTCAATTCCTCCAAATCTTCAGAAATATCAGTTAACTCACTAAGTTCTCTTTTTAGTTCACACAAGGTGTTCTTTGTTAGATACAACATATGTTCATAGTGAGCTATCTTTTCTAAAGAGAAAATGATTTGAGATTTTAAATCATTTCTTTTGTTGATGAAATCCTTCACTATACCTCTAAAGTTATTATCAAAATTACAAATAGACAAGAACCAGTTAGAGGAAGAACCTTCATCATTTGTGGATTTTTCCTTCTTATTCCTTGAGGATTCGATTTCTTCACAAAGATACACATTAACTGCTTCAACTGCATCCCTTTTTGTGGTTACCTCTAGTTATAGGAGCCATAAAATTGTATCTTTCAAAGATAAAAGAAGTGAATGGCATATTGATCACAAATGAATATAGATACACTAATGGACAGCTAAACCCTTAGAAGAACTTTGAAAAAATCTTGTACGGTTCGTGATCCATTATCCATTTTAACTAAGAACATATTTTCTTAACATAAAAAAAAAATTAACAATTATACAAAACTTGAGCAACTTTGATGCAATCCTCATTTTCTCAAGTAAAAGCTGAGGATGCAGATGTCACTAGAGTTAGATAGTGACGGAGTGAGTTGAATGCTCATATCTTTTATCACATAGTGATTTATCAAGGTTTGTTGTATAAACAGACTTCTTACCTCGTCTGAATCTGGTTCTTTTAGATTTCTTCTTGTCTTCAGAAGTACTCTGTTGATTACCCCAGGCCAGATTCATTCTTTGCATGTCATTTTGAAGTTTGGCAATCCTTTTGTTGTTCCTCTTGAATTTCCAACACTTATTTTGAACATGATTTGCATTTCCACAGAACGAACAAGTCAAGGAAGATTTATCGTCTTGCTTATTTTCCTCCTGTTTATCACAACAATCATCATCAATTATTCCAAAACCGGCTGGAACGAAAGAGTTATTTGTGCTCATAGTTTTTCTTTTGAACCTTAAACCATTTGTGTTTCCAAAAGACATCTGATCGAATAACATTGCTGAGATTTTGTCAGAACTTCCATACAACCTTTGTAGGTCACACTTAAGAGTATTAATCTTCTTTTCCTTTAGAGATAGGGTCCTGGTGAATTCATCATTAAGACAATCTATCTCAAGATTTTTCACCTGAAGTGATGATTCAAGTTTCTCCAACGAAGCCTTTAGTTGGAGATTTTCTTGGTGAATTTCTTCACACTTATCCAAGAATTCAAATATCTCAGTGTCAGACTCAAATTCTGAATTTCTTGGTGAATTTCTTCACACTTATCCAAGAATCAGAATTTGAGTAGGAAGAAGTTTCTGTTGTGAGAGCTGAAAATTCATTGCACACATCGGAAGCATGCACGATATTGACAACCTTGGATGATTTTTCTTGTATTGAATCATCTGAAGCATTAAGGTTAGTAAGGAGCTACAACGACAAAATCATCCTTCCACTTGAGGTTAGTGATATTTGACTTGAATTGTTTCATTCCCTAACGTATCTTTCAAGTCGTGCATATTGAAAACATAACTGCGAAGCATGAACGATTACACTCTAGTTAGACATAGTATTAAGGAATACAATACGAAGTATAATGCATATCTTTTGAACTTCGTATATAAGACATCGACATAATCGTTTGAATGCTATTGTGATTATGTATGGGTATAAGGTGAAGATTTCATCCTAGGAAACAATGTTTTACATTAGTTTAAAGAAAGTAAATTCATGAACTTGTTTCATGAATCGAAATGGAAATTGCTAGGCTTATTCGTATTGTTATTCATTGCATATCTTTTGAACTACCAATATGTGTGATTAGTATAACCTCTCATGACTTGTTTATGTTCTTGGTAAAACTATTCACAAGGCCTGACTTTCGTATTGGTGTGACATTTATCAGTGAAACCGATCTTAAGTAATCACCTGAGATGGTATGATTGATTTAGTGTTATTGGTATGACCAACTCTAAAATGGGAACCGATCCTATGAAGAGGTGCAACCGATCACAAGAGGGGAATCAGTCCTTGTAATAGGTGCAACACGTTTTTAGTAGATGGGGGAACCGATCCTATGAACATGTGCAACAAGTTTTTAGTGAAAGGAAAACCGATCCTATGGACATGTGCAGAAAATACAAGTAGTTACCGTAAGTATGTGGGGGAACCGATCCTAGTACCTAGTCAACCAAATTTTTGGAAAGCTAGTGTGACTACGCACAATACTCACATAGAGGTAGAACCGAAACTTGTTTTGGTAGAACCATGAAACCCATGATTTGTGATTGAGTGTTCTTAATCAATCACATAGTTCTTGAAAGTCAGATGAACCAATTCTAAACTCGTTTAGAAGTGTGGCAAATCAGTTTCAAGATTATAAGTATGAAAGAGGACTTACAAAGTAAAGATGTCGACATACTTTGAACATGTGCAATAACGCTTATCTTTTATTGTTCAAAGATATTCCTTAATAGCTAAAGGTAAATCCCGGATCAAAAAATAAGTTGAGAATCTTTTAATTAAGGCTTTTAATTTTATTTTTTGAAAATGAAAATTGGTAATGTGCATTTACTAATTGGATATTTTCTAAGAGATTTTCGGTCAATGTTTGGACAAAGCATTTCCAGGAATTATGGAAACCGAATATGGAATATATTGCATATCTTGAGAATATTTTCGGTTTTGGAAATTCCTTGGTGTCCAAACTTCATTGGTTTATAAATACCAAAGTTTGCATTTCTAGCAAACTAATCCTCAAAGCCAGCAAAACTACCTAGTTGTGTTGTTACTGGTGGATCCGCCTATTCGGAGAGGGGAGTAACCTAATTAGGCGAAATCTCTTACGGCCGCTCAGTTTAAAGAATTCTTTGGGATTGAGAAGCTCTATTAGTACCGTTGGTGGGAAACTAGATAATTGCGATTTATTATTAGTTATCGATTGATTTGATAGACTAACGGTTGTTGAACTTTGATTGCACCTAGTTTGTTTATGCTTGAGAATCTTCTCTTCTGATATAAGATTCGCTCAAACTAGATCGAAGTTTCGACGGGGATCTTTAGACTGTTTGTAGTTCTAAAGACGTCTTGTGATAATCCATTATTAACAGACTCCGTTCTGTGCGTGATTGATCACAAGAGATTCAAGTTGATTGTATGCAGGTGTTTATTGAATATCTAAAAAGATTTGAAGACAAAGAATACTTTGAAGATCTCTGATTTGAGTTCATAATTTTTGGTGTGCACAATACTTATTTCGGTTAAAGAGGATCCAACTATAATCAGTTTATCCTTGTGGTATATTGGATTGATTAAGTGAGTAGATCGGCATGAATACGTTTTTTTTGTGATTATTGATTGCAAAATCTATACGATTACTTCCGTAATTGTTAGTAGATAGATCTAATGACCTGACAAAGGAGTTTATTGAGATAAACGGAAGAGCCTTTTGTCGAACTCACATCACTAGGTGAACTATAGGTTTAGTTGCTTGGTCTCAACTATACGAAGTTGGTTTGATTTTGTATAGCGGCTTAATCCTGAGAGTATTCAATTTTGGACAAGGTCCCGGGGTTTTTGTGCATTTGCTGTTTCCTCGTTAACAAAATCTTGTTGTGTCTTTTACTTTTCTATTTCCGCAATTATAATTGTTTTTATTATAATTAGAAGTAAAATACACAAACGTTAATTCCTATTTACTTGATAGTAATCCTATTGTGTTTGGTTAAGTCTGAACCTCTTATCAAGTAAACATACTTCGTTGTTATATTGTCTCGATCTCGTATCCATAGACGATCACACAAAGTGTGAACCGATTAGTTGTATTGTCTCGATCAGTCCATAGACAGTCACTTTCTGAGAAAGGACTTATAGGTGGAAAAGTTATAGATTGAGGTATATTTGGGTACCCTCGTCTTTTCACAGTGATTTATTAAAATCAACATGATTGGAGCAACATTCATCAGCCCAAGACAAGTTAAAAGATTCGCTTGTGTTGGTCACAACATTGAACGCAGATGTTCTGATCAAGATCAAGTATTTTTAACTTTCCAACAAGAGTATTTCTGGAAAGCGTATCAAGGTTATTTCCTTCAACGATGGCATGTTTCTTAGAGTCGTATTTGGCTGGAAACGATCTGAAATTTTCTATCACAATGTCCTTTTCAGGAATAGTCTTACCCAACGCAAAAGATGCATTAACAATTTCAGACACTTTGTGATTAAACTCTTTAAATGAATCTTCATCAGCCATACGAAGGTTTTCCCAATCAGAATTTAGGTTTTGAAGCCTAGCTTCCTTTTCAGAGATGTTCCCTTCGAATACACTTTCTAAGATATCCGACGCATCTTTAGATCGAGTGCACGTAGTCACATGGTGCTGAAGATCTGGAGTAATAGCATGAATGATAGCATTTAAACCGTCAGAATTTTTCTTTGCAGCGAGAATCTCATTAGGTTCATATCTACCAATATCCTTTGCAATAGTGTCACCGTCTACTATAACCATTGGAGGATCATAGCCATTAACAAAATAAACCCATGATTGAAAATCACGCGCTTGAAGAAAGGCACGCATAACAATTTTCCACCATAAGTAAGTTGAGCCATTGAAGACTGGTGGTACGTTTACTGAGATAATATTTCTATCCATAGAATCGGATCGCTATAAACATAGATTTATAAGGTCTTAAACGTGTTTGCCTACTCTGATACCAATTGAAAAAGCGGGGGTCTAACAACCACACCCAATATTTCGTTTAGGAAATCTGTATGGATTAACTCCAATGTAATTCTGATAGCGGCAACTAATAAAGCGAGCTTAATCAAGAAATATATTCAAGAGTTATATCTTTGTTTCTTAATGTAATCAGCAAATCAAACAAATAGAAATCCGTGAGCCTGATTATTATAAGAAACAACTTTAACGGTACCAAAGACCAATGTTCAAGTGTCAATCAATTTATATCAACAACCAAAGGTTGGACTATCTAATTGATTGAACTACGCACAACCTGTGAATGTGATATTTCAATTATATAGAAAATATAATGCGGAAAATAAATAACACAGACACCAGAAATTTTGTTAATGAGGAAACCACAAATGCATAAAAACCCAGGGACCTAGTCCAGATTTGAACACCACACTGTATTAAGCCGCTACAGACACTAGCCTACTCCAAGTTAACTTCGGACTAGAATGTAGTTGATCCCTAACCAATCTCACAATAATCAAGGTACAGTCGCGTTCCTTACGCCTCTGAATCCCAGCAGGACTCTGCGCACTTGATTCCCTTAGCTGATCTCACCCACAACTAAGAGTTGTTACGACCCAAAGTCGAAGACTTGATAAACCAATCTTTCTCACACAAAAAAGTCTATTGAATAGATAACTCTGTCTCCCACAGAAATACCCACAAGTTTTGTTCCGTCTTTTGATAAATCAAGGTGAACAGGAACCAATTGATACACCGGACTTATATTCCCGAAGAACAACCTAGTAATATCAATCACCTCATAATAATCTTAATCGTATGGTAGCGAAACAAGATATTTTGGAATCACAAACGATGAGACGAAGATGTTTGTGACTACTTTTTATCTTGCCTATCGGAGATTAAATCTCGAGCGAATCTTAGAGAAGATAATACTCAATACGATAAAATACAGCAAGATCAAAACACGCAACTACAGAGAAAATAGTTGGGTCTGGCTTCACAATCCCAATAAAATCTTCAAGTCGTTAACCTACAGGGTTTTGAAAAAAAACCTAAGGTTAAAGGAGAATCGACTCTAGTCGCAACTAGTATCACACATGAGGTGTAGGGATTACATTTCCCAGTTGCTAGAGTTATCCCTTATATAGTCTTCAAATTTGCAATCAATGTTACCTTGGTAACAAAGAATTCAATATTCACCGTTAGATGAAAACCTGATTAGACTCAATCTAATATCTTTCAACCGTTAGGTCGAACTTAGCTTGTTACATACAAATGAAAGGTGACTTCATTTAGATATGAGTAACCGTACCTAAACGTGTACACCTTGTTGGATCAACAATAGTTACCCGAAGTTAGCCATATGAACACTTTCATATCAACCTTATTCATCTGAACCATAACTAGTTCAAATGACTCTAGTTCTAGAGTTGTTCAATTATTTATATTCTCATAGAAGTATACAAGACACAATTGAAGCAAAATCGATTTTGATTCACTCGAATCAATTCATGAACATTATAGCCACGGTTTGAAAAAGATTGCACTCTTTAATATATAAATGTATTAGTTCACGAACAAACCGATTTTAGAATATAACCTACTCAAGTATGCAAACGGGTATGCATACCTAAGTGGACGGACTTAGTTTGGGTTCGCCAGTATGCGGAGGGGTACGCATACCTCCAAAATCAGTTAAATTTCCGGACATGAAATTTACGTCAGTACGCATACGGGTATGCATACTAAGTTCCCGTACTTTCATTAAACCAACCAGTACGCATACGGGTATGCATATTATGGTTCCCGGACTTGGAATAACTTGCAACAGTTAGTATACAAGTACGCATACTGTGCTATATCCAATCATGGTTAATTTTTCTAAACTCTCATTTCAATCATTGAAACATTCTTAGAAGATGAAAATAGATCTCTCACACAAACTATTAGCTACAAAGCAATTTTCAAGTGATCGAATGATCAATACGAAACATTCCGAGTCTACATTAAATGACTGTCTCACACAAATCATGTAAGATGTTACCAGGCGATTTTCACGTGATCATCTTTTGACTTTCGTCAAGAATATAAGATGAACTTGGTTAAAGCGAAAGCTTACCAACACATATTTAGAGAAATATGTAAGCGAGTTAAACTCAACTCGAAATATCAAATGTGTATAATTGAAGTCTATATAGCTATACGACTTTTGTCTCAAAATAGGAGATAGAGTAGATATACTTTTGAGTGATAGATGAGTTCAAGTCTTCACATACCTTTTGTTGATGAAGTTCCACAAGCTCCCCTTAGTAGTTTTTCGTCTTCAATCGATGAACGCCGTGAAGTCTAATGCTCAACCACACTTACTATCCTAATTCGGGACTTAGCTATAAGTAGACTAGATACCAAGAATTATAGTTTTGGCAACTAAACTTGACAACAAGGTTGAGATAGCAACGCTTGCGAGTTTGACCGAGCAGTGCACTAACAGTTGCTTTAATCTAATGTATTTGCTTTAATACGATGTAGTTGGTTTAACCGAATGTAATATGTTTTTGTTAGATCACTGCTCGGTCGAACATAATCTGTCTGACACACACATTATGTTTTTATCAATTCGTACCCACACTTTAATCAGTCCACTCTACTAAGAAACACCTAGGATTTCCAGAAGTGCTTTCCGTATGTGTCTTATTCAGTAGAAATGTAGAAATGCATAAAAGTCCTGTAACTGGGCTTTGAGCATCCACTGTTTCTTTGTGGACAATATTTGTATTCGTGATCTCCATCTCCACATTGCTCGTAGTGTAATAACTTCTTCTTCAATTCGGCTTTAATTTTGAAGTTTTTGTACAGTGTTGCAAACTTTTCTTCTTCTTCTTTAACTTTCGTAGCATCACTAAGCATATGTGGTTCCCATGGACAGTTGGGATCTTGACATTGTATATACCTGATCTTTTAAGACATTTCATTTAAGAAATTCAAAACACTAGAATAAAAATTAGAAGAGATTAGTAAATAAAATTCAAGAGGAGTGAATTTTGGAGTGGAGTGTTTGAAGTTAGTGGTGATTTATAGTAGTAAAAAGATATATTTTGTAAAAAGGTCGCATGTTTTGTGCTTAATTATGATCTGGGTCGTAGAAGTTGCAGTTGATGCACTAGGATCGTAGACTAACCAAAGACCGTTAGAAAACCGCCAGCTGACTTGTTATATTTTGCCAATAACCCTGACTATTGGTTGACTAATGTGACGGTTATAATATTGTCAAAAAGGGTTCTTATTTTGCCCCCTAAATCATCTCTTTCCCATCCAACCGTCCATCTCATTGCAACCCATGAAATTTAATGACTGCTGTTCGGATTAAAAGCAAACCATGATCCCGATTCACGAGTCACGACTTTAATAGCTATGGATGAAGTAGTACTGTTAGAAGATCACCAATAAATTCCGGTACTTGCCCTAACCCACGGAGAATGGGAATTAGAAAATTGGTTGGACCGACTATAAAAACCAAACTAGCTGATATGAAAATCGAAGGCTGCTAATGGGTACTATTTTGTTTGGGGGTGTACCAACCCAAAGACAAATGATTTTTTCTCATATATGCTTATTGTTACGCCACCAAGCAAAACGGTACCCCCATTAGCATTGTTGTGAAAATCAACCGTACGATAACCAAGTGTTGAACTGGATGCACCCGTACTGTTATAGAAGCTAAAACAGTTCAAGAAAATGAATCCTTCTTTGGCATTTCATCGAACAATTTCTGGGCAAGTTCAATTCATCCGCATTTCGTGTAACCGTTAAATTAAGAATTCCAGGAAATCAATTCTGCATTCTCCAATCAATCAAATACTTTTCCAACAGAAACAATATTACATCAACCATTTAAAATACAAGCTAACCACACGGCTCTGTACATATAAGTCGCCCAACTTTAAAAACTTAATCCATGTACCTGTTTTCCTTTTACATTAGCACGTAGACGAAAAAAGGTGAAATTGCTTGGGCTGAAAGCTGATTGACGAAGCAATTAACATAACATAAGAATTGCATCATTAGGGTGACGATTCTATAAATAACACTTAATAATGGTGTTCCAAGTAAATGAATTGGTTCTTCGATTTGGAAATAACGAGAATGAATATTTGAAGAACAAAGATGAATTGAAGATATCAAGTACGACTTGAATGTGTGAATATCGTGTTTTCTCTTGTGACATTAAGTTCATCTGATTTTGAAGTTTACTGGGTCGGGCCAATTTCGAACTCTGTTAAGTTTTACAATGGGTTAGGATATGATGGTATTTAGCTACTTTTTAAGGACACTTTGGTAAAAATTTCAGACGGTCAAACTAGTCTTTGGTTAGTCTAAGACCCTAATGCATCAACTACATTTCTTACGATCCTAGTTAGACACAAAATATACTATCATTTTACAAAATATTTTCAATAAAAATATGACCGTTTTTTAGTGTAGCAAAACAGTTGTTGGCGGATTTACTTTGACCGTCAGCCGTCTAACTTCGCTGACACGAATTTTCCAAACCCCATACATTTAATCATCGACCGTACAATTCATGAGGACCCGTCCTTTTACCATTGTGAAAAATCCACTTTGCCCATCCACCTGATTCAATATATTTTTCAATCAGTACAGTCCAGTGCAATAGGAACTACCCTCAGGTGGCCGGCCCTTTAAATCAATCAATATTTTTAAACATATACTATCTCAACAAGATAACTGATATCGATGTCAATCAAACTCAGATGAGTTAAAAAAAAATAAAAAAGAGACCGAGTCGACGATTACCAGATATGAATTTTAGGTGCAATGTCCAGTGAAGTAATAAAATAGATGCGAGATTTCGTTCTTTTTCCCTTCTCTGTACCCTATACATCTATGTGTTGCCTTTAGTGGTCCTCATGATTTAAAACTGTTTTGAATCGAGAGATGTGCAGACAAAGAAAGAGGGAAAATGGTGGAGAGTGATGCACAGGCCATAGGTTTTTAGGTTATGAGAAGATCTTGGGTTTTGTTGCAATGTGTCGATTACAACCAAGCTTCCATCAATTTTCAGATATTAAATCAACACATTCTTACTGTTTAGGCAAAAGGTTTCGGACAAGCTTACTTACAGCTCCTCCTTTTAAGAATTATGTTCTCCAAATTCCCTTCAAGTGAAAATATTTAAACTCTAAAGTACTTCAAATCAAACTACTTGAATCTTCATCAAAATTTGTGTAGGAAAGAAGACCCATGTTTTCTGTAAGTTGAATTCAACATCATGCTGGTTCTAGCTGTCGCACTAGCCAGGCGTTAACTCATTTATATATTCAGAATCTCAAACTGCGGGTTTGATTGGGGCAGGGCAGCCATACGTGCACCCTAAGTGTGGATGCCGCCGCACTGTACTCTGTACTACTACTTAGACGTCTATCTCAGCACCGTCTGGATTCTATATCGCAAAATAACCCTGATTTGATTGTAAATCCAAGATGATGACCAGACAGCAAATTTGTAATTGTAATCGACCTAACAGTATATGTAGAGACAAAAAGAGGGATAGAAGCTTAAAAACGTAAGAGAAGAACAAAAAAGTAAAAGAATTCCAAACTGTTAATATATATCGACCATAATCACATGTAGAATCAACGTGATTCTTGATGCAAAATCTAAGGAAGAAAAAAATGTATATGCTATCTTCAGTAAACCAAGAAGGCTGCCGAATTCAGCCCCCGCCCCATGTAAATGCGTATCTTGTTTTAGAGCAAAATGAACCAAAATTGATGGTTTCACTAGATAAAGTTTTGGATCTAGCAAAAACATTTCCATCAAAAAAAATAAAAAATGTTGATGATGAGGAAGAAAAACATGAATCTTTGCTTAACTTCAGTATTGATATAAGTAAAAAAAAAGAAAAGAAGAAGCAGCCTTGAGTTGTTTTTGCATTGGTTAGAGATTTCTAGAGAAAAAGTTTATGAACCACCGATCATTACTAATGACCGCGACCACGATGGCTTGGACCAGAATAAGCTTGTCTTGCAGTGATATGTTTAGCCACCGATGTAACGGAAGGATTATCACGGAGATTTCTTGAAGCGTCGACAACTGACATGGAACATGAAAGGAGGAGGAAGAAGAAGGTGATAATGAAGATTGAATTGAAAACAATAATGTGAGATTGGTTCTTCATGATGATGAATATATTTTTGGTTCGTTTTTGCAGTGTTGTAGTTTTTGCAGAGTTGATGGAGTAAAATGAAGATTGATGATGATGATGATGAAGAGAGTTCGGAAATGAGAGTAGTTCCTTTCCCTCTATAAAAAGGTGGTGAACTTGGAGGAGAGACCTTGTAATTAATTTGTACGTGTAAGAAAGATGGAGGAGAGAAAATGGCATTGACTTGAATATTTTCGGAAAGTTTGAATAGAATGAGTTGCCTTTTTTTTTTTTTTTTTTGGTGCAGTGGTCTTTTTTCAGTTTTAGGCTTAATTTGAAAGCGTGGTTCTTACGGTTTGACCTTGTGCATTAAAGAGGTTATAATATAGATGGGTGTGATGAGAAGAGTCAAGATATCGGCACAAGTAGTAGAGGAATTTGGTAGGTTTTTTTTGTTGTTAAGTTGATTAAGGGAAGGTTGGATTGCAGTTAGGGAAACATTCTTTTCAGCAACAAAGGTAAGTAGAGAAACTAGCGCAAATACTAAGATTATTAGATTAGAAAAATGAATCTCCAAGGTTAATTATCTTTGGAAAAAAGATTTCTGTTCAACGATAATGAAGTTTTGAACTACAAAACCAGTTAATTGATTGCCAGCGTTGATGGAAATTTGTTACATTTGACTTGGTTTTCTAAAATCTTTAACATTAAACCACACATCCTAGGCTACAGACGCTCTGAGTCTGAGGTTAAAGCTAACACTACCTCAATATGATAAATTATGAATTAGAGTTAGATATTTGACAATTAAGATGACCCTAGGCACCTAGGGTCCTGGACGAATACAAAAAGGGATAATTGGAAAAAATGTCACGTAATTCGATGCCCCGTCAGGAAAATGTCCCATGATTTTTTTTTTATTAGAGATGGTTAAGTCAATCTACCCGTTGACTAATCAATATGTCGACAATAAATAGAAACCATGTCCTTCTTCTCTCCTCACCATTGTATCTCCTTCTTCGTTAGAAACAAGGACAAGTTTATTAGAAAAAAATGTAATTAAGGATTCTTCATTAAAAACAGTAGAGCTGCAGTGATCTTTTTTATGGGGATGTAGTAAGGATATTTTGTTTATTTGATTTGATAGTGCTCACATGCAGTTGAATCAAGGTTCTGTTTTCCATCATATGCAGTTGAAGTTGAGGGATAAATGAATACTACGGTTCATCGAATTTAAGGGTTTCCTCCGTCACAGTTGAAGGAGGATGAAGAGAAATCAAACCCAGTTCCATTTTCCATAGTTGTTTACATAGGTGTAGTTTGATTTTGTTTACTTAGAGCGTCCACAGTGGTGCGAGTATAACCAAAGACCAAACACTAAAAAAAAGACCAAATTTGGGTTTAGTCCGTCATGTGGCGTAGTGGGAAAAGAGTATATTTGATCGCGCGTTGATAAAGCTTACGCCTGGAATCAGGCGTTGATAAAGATAACGCCTGACATGGGGCGTTTGTAAAGATTCCGCCCGACATATTCAAAAAAAAAAAAAAAAAAAATGGGGCGTTGATAAAGTTAACGCCCCAAGCAAAGTTTTCAAATGAAGTGAGTAAAGATCATGACTATATCAACGCCCCAAGAGAGGCGTTAACATTATGTACGTCTGGGTGCCCGGCGTTAACTTTACGTACGCCCCATCCAGGCGGACATTATACCAACGCCCCATCCAGGCGGACATTATACCAACGCCTGCACCAGGCGTTAACTTTACGAACGCGCGGCTACAAACGGACATTATACCAACGCCCGTCGGGTAGGCGGACATTATATAAACGCCCGACTATATTTGGGTTTGGTCTTGATCGCTGACCAAATTTGGTCTAGGTTTTACTCTTTGATCAAATTTTGATCGATGGTCCGTCCCACTACGCCAGCCCACTCGACTAAAAATTTGGGTTTAGTCGTCCACTGCAGTTGCTCTTAGACCATGTAATTTTGGGTTCAAGAATACTTTGAAACATGTAATTAGGGTTTTAAATGGGTTGCAGTGGATGTAGTAATTTTTATCATTGATTTTGAATGTTTAATTATAATAATTTTTGTTCCATTGATGAAATCTGATTTTTAGGGTTTATGTTGATTTGGGATTTTTGCTGTAAAACCATCTAAGTAAGTTTTTGAATGGTTTGAAATGGATGAATTAGTATTTGTTACTGATTTCAAACATTGGATTGTAATGATTGTGGTTGAGCTGATGAAATTTTATCTCTTCGTCAAATTGGGGACTTTTAAAGTTCATATGAAGAAGACGACTTCTTTTTCATTTAGGTTTTTTTCCTTCATTAATTATTAATTACTATAGGATCCTATCCATTCATAAACATGGAGATTCGAAGCAGGATAGTTAGATGATATATTTGCAGCGGCTGATTATGGAGACACGTTTCTTATCAATACATGTAATCCGCATGTGTGCTCAGTTTGACCATTTAACTAAGGTTCGACGGAAACAGTAACGGTGGGACATTTTCCCATTAAAAAAATTTCATGGGACATCGAAGTATGGGGCATTTTTCCAATTATCCCATATAAAAATTATGCATTAAGTTAACACCTGAAAATAACACTTTGTATAAAAAATGTTATCGCGAAGTTGTTGCACATGGGTCTGAAGTGTTTTTGCAATTGATTTCTGATAGCCTTTTTGGATAGTAATTAGCACATCAAAAATAGTTTTTCGATTTCAAGAAGTCGAAAAATCAGAAGTCAGTTTCGCTGTTAAATTTCAGAACGATTTTTAAAAGTCGAAAAATTAATATTTTTTGAAGTAAAACATTTTTGATTCTAAATTCAATTTCTGAAAAAGCAGAAATAAGAAACAGATTTATATCGAAACGCGTTATAAACATTAATTCTGCTACAGGAGAAGCAAAATCAAATAATGCTCTTACCGGTGAGACCGTTAACATTTTAACCATTATGAAAAACATTAGGCCGACCCTCTAGTTAGATAATCAAAGTCGTATAAAGACGAGAGACCCAGGATGAGAATAGACTATACTTGTACTATCACAGCAGCATAAAGTTGCCACCGACAGTGACAACCCAAAATCAAATACAAACAATTGGTCAACACTCAAATATATTTAGTAGACTTTTAATCTTTTTCCGTGTCTCTCTTTTGCTGAAACTTTCCTCCTCCTCTCCACTTAACTAGTTAGTGTTTCACCTAACACTACATTTTCACATAAGCTTGTTGTTTTGTTGCCGGCTTGTAGTGACTTCCCACTTGACCTAACACACAAATCCTCACCTTCTTTCTCATCACATTTTCTCTTTTGGGTATTCTCTGGTCAAAAACATGGGTGCTTTTGCAACACCATGCATTTCAAAGGTAAAAATTATAAATTCAAAGTTAACTAAAACTCTGTTTAGCATTAAAAATGAGTATAGAGTTGGTAATTCACTTAACATTTATAATTAAGATTTATAACCATTGCCATTGTATAATTAATGAAGACAATGATGGATACCTAGATGATCCCGAATAAGAAACATTCTTTCTTTAAATTACCGTCAACAAGAGACCAAAATCTGAGTTTGAATGAATCAAACATGAATCTTGACAAAGAAAATCTTGCCACCAGTGACGCATGCTGACGAACTGACCATGCAATAGAGAAACTTTTGACTTGTGAAAAAAGAACGACTCACGAAAAAACCTGGTTTGTAGTAAGTTTTTAACATCACCGCGGAGGCGTGGACGACGATTCTTTCAAGATTTAGCACAAAGTTAGCTTGTCTCTTTTTATTGGTTTTGTTTGATTTTGGGTCTTTGACTCTTTCGCATCAAGAAAAATAAGGCTCTGGCATCTGTAGTGTCGGTTTATCTTCATTGCCGAAAAGGCAAAATTTGGTGAAGAATAAAATGCATACGGCTCTGTCTGTTTATCTTCATTGTTGAAAAGACAAGATTTGGTGAAGAATAAAATGCACACATGCCAAAATTAGAAACACCTATAATGCCTGATACAGATTTTTCAATGGAACAGTGGTACAGTAAAAACAGACGGTCCCAGTCACTACTAGTGCGAGTTGGATATTTCAGTCTGTGCTATTTACAACTGTTGTTGAAAATTTATACTGAATATTGATTCGAAAAACTCATGTTAAAAGGCTAGGTAAGTTCTCTACTCCTCTTTCATATACCTTAACGAGAAAGCCTTCTTGTTACATTTGAAATTGCCTGGTAATATTTACATTGTGAACACGTAAATCACGAAGGCATCTATATGTTCACAAATAATGTTCGCATTCTATACACATGCTCGCACTGATGAGACAATTGTATTGATTCCTTGGCTCAAAACCTTCGGGTTTATCATTGCCTCATCTAATATCATCACCAGAGGCGTTCACATAGAAGAAGATAAAGAAAACAAAGTGTAAAAGTAAAACTCGTGGAGTATGAAATGAATGTAAAGTGGTGAAATGTAAATAAGACTGGGAATAACGTGGTTCAGCACTAAGGCCTACATCCACGGGGTTGTCGTTTTCACTATCATTTGATGATTACAGAGGTAGTCGAATGACTTTGGAGTTTACATAGGTCTGAGAATTGTAAAAGGTAAACTTACACTAACAATTCTTCTCTCTCGACTTCTCTCTAAACCTTTTTCTCTTTTCTGATCCCCCCTCTCTTGGTGGAGAGGGGGTATTTATAGGATTAGAGTGTGGGACCCGTTTCTGAGGGCCGTTGGAACCTTATCATCTTGTGCTTTGTGTCCATCACGCAGAGGTCTTCGTTCATTGCTTGATCACGCAGAGTCATCCTCGTTCGTTCCACGGGTTGATCGACACGTACACTGCTCAGAGTGTTTAATGCGGGTAGTTGAGACGCATGCTCGTGTCAGACAAGTGTCTTCTGCCCCTGTCACGTCCATGTCAGTCAACCTTCTCTTCACCATTGATCTTGGCTTCTTTTGGGGATGAGATAAAGTAACTCTTCGGGAGTTATTTGGTGCTTCGCAGTACACCGTGCTTTTGGTACATCTTTTAACTTCTACCCTTGGATTTGTTCGGGCAAGGCTTCTTGGTTGTGGACGTGTGTCATCATGTTTTGATGACTTGGTCCGCATACTCTCCACGTGTCTTCCTACATACACGTGTTTGATGATGAAATATGTACACACAATTTGCCCCTTTTCTTCGGGCTTGAGTGTTTAGTGGGAGCATTGAAGAAAACAGACGTTACATATTCCTCCTCTCTCCTAATAACTTCTCCTAGATACTTGGGCACGTTTCTTACTCGTGCATTAACTGCTCATTTAATGGGCACGTTTCCCATTCTTCCATTAACTTCCTTCTCTTTCTTTCGAGGATATTAAGGAGAGGAGAAAAAATTAATTTCATTCTCCTTGAAAATTAATTTCATTCTCCCTGTCAGACTTCATCCTTTGTTCTTCAACCATTAAATTCCCTCTGCCCTAGCATTAATCACGCTCGTTTCTTCTTTGTTTCTGGTTTGTTCTCTCATTTGTCTTCTTTTGGGATTTTGTTTGTGGTGGTAAGGTTTCTTTTCTTCGTTTCTGTTGTTTTAAGTTTTGTGTTGATTGTGTTGATTGTAAATTTCATGCTGTTGTCATACCTTGTTTGTGATGAAGAACATCTTTCGATGCATGTATGCTAGTTTGCCCCTGTTCTTCTTCTCAAGTCTAGGAGGCCAGTGTTTCAATTGTATTGATTGAACTGTTAAGTTTAGGGTTTTAGGGTTTTAGGTTATACATGCATGTATGCATGTATGCTAGTTTTAGGGTTTATGGGCTATGTTGAGATGAACTGTTAATTTTGTGGTTTTTTGATCTTTGGTGATGCCCTCGTGTTTGCTTCTAACTTGTTTTTTGTACCTCCTCGCAGCCATGTCTGACCGTCCGCGGCTTCCTTATCAAACTCCGGCTTCCAGTCTGCTGAGATCCCCTCCGCGTAGAGAGTCTGATAGATCTCCACATGGGGGAGATCTCTCTAAATTGTGGCAAATGGATCCCCGCGGTAGTAAAGTTTCGTCTTCTTCTGGGACGAAGGCTTCTCCTCCTAGGAAGGGGGATCTATCAGAGGGCCCTTCCGGGTCTCGATACGCTGCCAGCCGTGCTCCTTCTCGTCCTCGTGATGACTCCAGGTGTACGCAGACACCTCCTCGCGGTGGCCCTTTTCGATATTCCCCCTCTTCGTTCTATAGTGCCCGTGCAGAACCCTCTGCCGCCGCCTCAAGTACTTTCTTTCAAAGGGAAGAACTCCAAAGGTCGTGTGCCGAGAGCTGAATCATCTAAAAATCCTCCTTTCAAAAGAAAAGCTTTCGAAGCTTTTGTTGGTTCGTCCGATCCCGCGGAAGAAGAGGAGGTTGTCCCGGTGATACACAACGTTTCGGTTAGCAAGAATAAAGTCACGTTTAAGCACATTGACCTTGAAGTTTTCAAGGAAAAGCATGAGCTTCAAGCCTCCGAGGTTCGTTTCTATGCCCCTGAGGATGATCTTACTTACGAGCTCATCTCGAAGTATCAGTTTGATGAGTTTCACCTGTTGACTACGGTTGGAGCCTTCGAGGCGGGTCTTATGCTGCCTTTGTATAAGTCTGGTGATTCCTTTTATTATGACGTGCTGGTTGGTCGCGAAGGCTCTTCCACCAATACTCATAGTCGTTCCGTGTCGCAATTGTCGGGGAACTATCTCTGTGCACTGAGGGAATGTTATCTGCGGAGTAAGGGGGAGACGACGATGACATGTTACGTTCCAAATCCCGCTGAGAGGGAGTGGTATACTCCTGAAAACTTCAACAGCTCCTTTGGGGATTATGTCAATAGTAGGAACCGTAAATCGTGGAACGTTAGTCTTCGTAACCTCGCTGCTCCTCGGGGCGAAATTCGTCTCTTAAGTGAGGTGAGCGATGCCAAACTGAAATACGTTCCAGGCACCGAGGGGTCGGCTCAGCGGAAACTTTTTCCTGCTCGTGAAAGGATCAAGCGTGACCATGATTATGAGTGGCATGCCACTGTCATTGAAATTGTTCGTCCTTGGGCGTATGGTTGGATTCCCGGTCCGCGCGGTTGGCGTCCTTCTGAGAGTAGCAGGCCTCGTGATTCTCCTCCTGCTCGTTATGGAGATTTCTGTCCCTGGCGTTTAAATTTCGAGGGCATGAACTTTCCTTATGCTCTCGACGTTGTTGATGGAGATGAGGAAGAGGGTTCTGGTGATATACTTCCACCGAAGAGTGCCGCTACTACCAAGGTATGGTCATTGCAGATTCTGGTCGCGCCCCTCCTTTTTTGAAAATCAAACTGTGTATGAGGAAATAACTCTTTTTGTGGGACGTGTATTGGTTTGCAGTTGTCGAAAAAGAAAAATATTGGGCCCAAGCAGTCTTCTAACATTGTGACGGGTGAGGTTGAGGTTCATGAAGAAGTTACCAGTCCGGTGAACGAAGAGTTTGCCGAGGATGAGGAAATGTCTGATGGGGAAGAACGCACTGATACTTCCCCTCCTGTTGTCGAGGAAGAGGTTGGTGCGGGTTGTGATGTTGTTGATGGGGGAAATAATACCGTGGTGGCCGAGGGAAGTGTTACCGCGGAAATGTCTGCTCCTGCTGGTGATAACCCTGGTGATCCGTAATTTATCGGAGGAGGTGAGGCTGTGGAAACTCTCCCCACTATTTCTCAAGGGTTATCCTTTGACAGGATATATTCCGCAAGGGAACTCTTTGATGATGCCCTCGGTTTTCCCGAAGATTTTTCTTTGCTTTCCCCCAATGATAATTGGGATGTGCTCGGGGATTTTGGTAAGGAAAATGTTGTTGTTCAGAGTGAGGGCGCGGATGATCCATTGCGCGTGGTGTGCCGAGACTTGTGCTGATGGGGAAATGACAGCAAAGGGGAAGTCTGTGGTTGACTCACCTTCCGAGGATTTCCCTCACTCGCTGATGTTTGAGGGTGAGGATGCCATAATGGATTGGCTCAAGAAAAAGAGTCTGTTGTTTGTTCCCCATCCTGCCCCGGTGGTTGCTGGCGAGAAAGATTCTGATGCTTATACTCGTCGGATGATGGACTATCTTCCGAGGCGCGTGTTGCCGAGATGTGGGGGAAAAGCTTGAGTGTTCCAGAGGCTACCCTCGTAGCGGACCCTCCATCTTCTGTTGCTGAAATGATGGCCATAGCCGATGGGTACCAATATGGTTTTCCCCAGCAGCGTGTCTTGGAGGTAAGTCCTCGTACATATCTCTTCGTGACACTCGAATCCTTCGGTGTAATAATTTTGCCGTTTGATGTGTAGATGATGAGGAGTGAGCATTGTAACCATGTGTGTATCAATTCTTTAAAGCGAAATCTTTGAAGCTGGAGGCTAAGCTTCGTCACAGGGAAAAGGCATTATCTGCGGCTGAGGTGGAGATAGAAGAACTGAAGAATAGCCTTAAAGAGAAAGAAAGGCTGGGTGAAGCGGAGGCTGGTCTTCGTTCAGAGCTTGCCACCGTTCGCGCTGAGTTAGAGAAAACTCGCGGCAAAGTTTCAGCTTTCACAGGTTTAGTTCTTCTCCATCTTTTATCCCTCGTAATTCCTTTCTACTACTTTGTTGTTCTGTCTGAGTCTCCCCACCCTATCTTCAGTGGGTGGAGTCCCCGATGATATGGCTTCGGAATGAAAGGGCAGGACAAAAATCTCGTATCAAAGAGTTGGTCGAAAAAATTAAGAGCGAAGCCAAAAAGTGGGACGCTCGGGCTGAGGGATGGCGCGCAAGGCATGTTCAGATGGTTGATATGCAGAATCTGTATAACCATGACCGTATTTTGTTCAATGGTACGCTGCTGTGGACACGTGAGAATCTGCGGGAATCCCGTGAGCGTACTTCGTTGTTAGAGGCTAGAATACATCTTCTGGAAGAGGAATTACGAAAGGCTCGCTCCCTTCCTTTTCCGGGAATTAGGAGAGTATGTGTGTCTTACCAGAGAAAGGGACGATGCCAGAGCCGAGGTTGGGGCTCTCAGCAAAGCCCTTGCTGCGTCTCGCGCTGAAATAGCCCGCCAGGCTGAGTCTGAGAGAAATCTCGAAGTATGTATGTACAGACTTAGCAAAGGGGTAACAGAGATAAACAACGAAGTCAACCACCTTCGTCACATGGATTCGATGAAGCAGGTAGAATTAGATGCAAGTCAATTTACTCTCACCAACCTTCAACTAGATTATAAGAAATTATCCGAGGAATATGACTATCTTGATGAAGCGCGAGACGGTTGTTAATGAGTATGAAGAGGCTTCGGCTTGTGTCGAAGGTATAACCTCATTTCGTCGAGTGTGATTGTGTCTTTTCTGTGCTAACTCCCTTGTGTTGTCTTTTTCAGAGCTCGAGGGACAACTCCGCGCTGCAAATGAAAAATTTGAAAAGGCTCAATCTTCCTTAGCGCAGCAGGAAGGACAGACTAATTATTTTAAGAGTCTGGGGCATCCCGCGAGGAGGCCGTTGGTGCTGCTTCTAAAGAAGTGAATCGTCTATCCTCGTTGTTATCTCAAGCCCACCAGCGAACGACAGTTATTATGCATAAGGCTCGGTGTCAATTGGCGGAGGAGACAAACAAGATGCTGGAGAAGATTGAGCTTGGCCTTAAGACCGAGCATGGCCTCGTCAAGAGCTATCCGCGTCGTCCTGTACCTGCCTCCTTGCCTGGCTCCTCGGGACCCTCTTCTGGTGGGAGCGTCCCTTCAACTCTTCGGAACAACCCTGCTGATGGGGCGGCATCTTCCAAGTAGAAACCACGGCATTAGCCTTCAGTTAGATTTTGCTAGTATTTTGTAAAAGAAATGTTTTTGATGTGTTTTTTTCCTTGAATTGGCCTTGCCGCTTTTGTAACCAACCTTATGAAATGGATCCTTCTTTTGGTATACCTGCAGTATCAGTTGTTTTTTTTATTTTAAGCATTGTGAGGAAGGACATTAAAAACAAAAGAAGAATGTTTTAAGTGTTTGGGTGCGATACCGAAGGGAGGTACCTTCGTGATCGTCTTGAGACCTGTCACCCCGCTGGCGAACCCTGGGCCAGAGGATTCCCAGACGGTGGGGGCCGAGGCAACGTTCTAGGATATGGGGTTAAAATTTTACATACACCCATTCCGTCGACCCGTTGCCTTAAGATTGGTTGGGTATCTCTTTCTGCTGGGTGCCTTCCCCCTGGTCTTACACTCATGGACACTGATGGGGGAGCCCTGAGAGATTGTAGATTAACTACTTTCCCCAATATTGTTGATAAGTTTTGTTTACTTGAAGGTTTCAAAGCTTGTTTGATTGATAGGTTGAGGCCTGCTACTCCTCGTCCAGAGATAGAAACATGTAAAGCGGTTACGCTGCCTTCTTCTTCTGGTATTCTTCACGCAGATGCAAAGCTGCGTTGCTCCTATGGGTAGTACGGTTTGAGCCACTTAGCATTCCAAGGATGCCGGAGGACCTCGCCTTTCAGATTGCGAAGATAGTAGGAACCGTTTCCCGCAATGTCGTGTATTATAAAAGGTCCTCCCCATGTAGGTGCTAACTTTCCCCATTTCTTCTCGTTGATACTGTGGGATTGTTCTTAGCACATACTCCCCTCTACAAAATTTCGAAGCTTTACCTTTTTGTTGTACTCCCTGCTAGTCTTCGTTGATAATTTTCCATCTTCTGCAATGCTGCTTCCCTTCTTCCTTCCAGGTCGTCCAATCTCTCTAACATCATGTCTGTTGTGAGATTTTTCTCCCATGCTTCGGTCTTTGTGGTTGGCATGAGGATCTCTGTTGGGATGACTGCTTCAGCTCCATAAGTGAGGAGAAACGGGGATTCCCCAGTGGCAGATCTTCGTGTTGTCCTGTATGCCCATAACACATTGTGCAGCTGTTCACACCATCGCCCCTTATGTTCGTCTAATTGCTTTTTGAGGATAAGGGCGAGGGTCTTGTTAGTGGCTTCCGCTTGTCCGTTGCTTTGAGGGTATATGGGGGTGGATTTGTTCTTCCTTATTTTGAAAGTATCGAAGAGCATGTCTATATTTTCCCCTGTAATTGCTTACCATTATCGGACACGATTTCCGCTGGTATGCCGAACCTGCAAATGATGTTTGGAATATGAAAGTAAACACATCCACGTCTCTGATCCTGGCTAAGGCTTTAGCTTCCACCCATTTACTGAAGTAGTCCGTGGCTACTATCAAAAATCGTCTTTTCCCTGATCCTTCGATGAAAGGCCCGACGATATCTATGCCCCATTTTGCAAATGGCCACGGGCTATCTACAGAATTTAACGTTGTTGCTGGCGCGTGTATCTTTTTGGCGAAACGCTGACATTCTTCACATCGTCGGGACATTCTTGCGGCATCCTGTATCATTGTGGGCCAGTAATATCCTTGCATTTTTGCTTTGTCGGCTAGTGATCTCATGCCGCTATGATTCCCTGCGTCACCATAATGGATGTCGTTTAGAATTCGATGCCCCTCTTTTCTGGACAAGCAACGTAGTAACGGTCCGAGGAAGGATTTCTTGTACAGGACCCCATCCCGAAGATCATATCTTCCTACTTTGGAGAGTATTTTCCTGGCTTGTTTATGATCCGCGGGTAAGGTTCCTCTTCGAGAAACGCATGGATCACCATTCTCCAATCATCTTCGTTGCTGAAATCTTCGTCTTGATTTGCTCTTGACAGGATATCTTCTTCGTCAAAATCGTTATGGATGTCTTCTCCTACCTGGTCTTCGATATTTTCTTCCACTGTATCTTGATTGGTAGCGAAGGAGAATTGCGATGCAATTGAAGGCTCGTATACCCTTGTTATTTTAATAGCTTCGACGCTTTTGTCCTTCAGCATGGATGATATATATGCTAGGGCATCCGCGTGCCTGAGATCCCTTCTGCATAAGTGCCGGAACTTGATGTTCGGAATTTGTGATGCCAATGTTTGGACCAAGGCCATGTAAGCTGAGAGGGTGTCGTCGTACACATTGTACTCGAGCCCTATTTGCCGTATGACAAGCTGCGAATCACTTGTCAGTCTTACATCGGTTACCCCCATCTCTATTATTAAGCGGAGGGCATGTACGACTGCCTCGTATTCGACGATGTTGTTAGTATGCTCTTTGAATTCTAACCTGAGTGCCTGTACGATCCTTTCTCCAGTTGGGGTGGTGATGACAATGCCTATTCCTGCCCCTTCCTTATTTTTGGAACCATCGACGAAGACTTCCCATTGTCTTTGACTCGCGGGTTCGAGGATATCCATTGGATCCTTGCTTTCTTCCTCGGCTTCTGGTATTCCCTTAATCTCTTCGTCGTTGTCCAGGGGAGGTCTGCTAAGAAATCCGCCAAAACTTGGGATTTTGGGAATGTTGAATTTCATGAATGATGTTGAATTGGTCCAGGTGGGTGTTCCACTTGGCTATTCTGCCTACTTTTCCCGCGCTTTTGAGGACTGCTTCCAGTGGTGCTTTGCATGGGACGGATGAAGTGAGTTAGGAAATAGGTTCTCAGCTTTTGAGTAGCCCATACCAATGCCAGGATAAGTTGTTCGATCTTCGTGTAGTTCCTTTCCGCAGAATTGAGGGTCTTACTGACATAATAGATAGGCTGTTCTATCTTCGTATTGGTTTTGACCAACACTGCGCTAACTGCGTCTTCTGTCGCTGCTATGTACAATGCCAAAACCTCATCAGGATCAGGCTTCTGCAGGATTGGAATTGAAGCCAGGTGTTCTTTGATTTTTGGAAGGCTTCTTCGCATTCTGCGGTCCATTCAAACTTACTCCCTTTTTTGAGAATATTGAAAAAATGTTTGCATTTGTCCGAGGATCGGGCAATAAATCTGCCCAAGGCTGCTATGGACCCATTGAGCTTCTGCACTTCTTTTAAATTCTTCGGGGATGGCATTTCTACTATGGCCTGAATCTTCGCTGGGTCTACCTCAATGCCCCTTTTTGTTACCAGATATCCGAGGAATTTCCCTGAGGTGACACCGAAAGTGCATTTCTCTGGATTTACTTTCATGTGATGTTTCCTCATTGCTTCGAAGATATCTCTCAGATCCTGGTGGTGATCTTTGCGCAGCTTACTTTTGACGAGCATGTCATCAACGTAGACTTCTAAGGTACTACCAATCCATGGCCTGAAGATAGCATCGACCATTCTTTGGTACGTTTCCCCTGCGTTTCGAAGTCCAAAGGGCATTCTAGTGTAGCAATAAAGGCCATGTGGGGTGTAGAATGTTGTGTGTAGTTGATCTTCTTCTGCCAGGGCTACTTGGTTGTAGCCAGAATATCCATCCATGAATGACAGCTCTTCGTATCCTTCTACTGCTTCAACCAGCTGATCTATGCTTGGCAGGGGATAGCTGTCCTTTGGACATGCCTTGTTGAGGTTAGTAAAATCGATGCATATCCTAACCCCTCCATTTTTCTTAGGAACGACGACCATGTTGGAGATCCATGTAGGGTACTTGACTTCCTTGATGAACCCTTCTAGTAGTTTCCGAAGTTCTTTTTCCACTGCCTTATGTACTGGTGCAACTTTTCTTATTTTCTGCCTGAAAGGTGGCGTGCCTGGTTTGATGCGCAGCTCGTGTTGGATTATTTTCGGGTCAATCCCCGGCATATCTCCTAGCTTCCAGGCGAATACATCCGCGTATTCTTTAAGTAATTTGGTTAAGGAATCTTCTCTTCTTTCGTCCATTATGGTCCCTACTTTGATCATCTTCGGGTTTTCTTCCGTTCCTATGTTGATTTCTTTTACGGGCTCTACTGGTGTGAACACCGGCTTCGGATCCCCGAGGACTGGGACGTTCTTTGATTGCTATTTGGTATGTTTCTGTCCTTCGTTGGCTGCTGAAGTACCTGTTTCTGTGTTTAGGACATTATCATCCTTTGTCAAACCCCTCCCTGTGGTTTCCTTGAGGAACAGGTCTATGGCCTTTTCTTTCGCGGCTTCTTTATTTTTAATTCTTCGGGTTTTTCGCTGCTCTTCTTGTTCGTTGTTGATACGATCCTGAGTGGTTTGGCACTCTTTGCAGAGACCCGATCTCCCTTGATTTCCATCACTCCCTCAGGTGTAGGGAATCTGAGATATTGGTAGTAAGTTGCCGCCACTCCCTTGAGTTTATGTAACCACTTTCGTCCAATAATGGCGTTGTAGGGGGATGGGGCGTCAACCACGCTGAATCGTGTTTCTACTTTCATGGGTCCGGCGTTAACCTGCAACACGATGTCTCCCAATGGCTTCGTGGGTGCTCCATTGAATCCGTAGATGGTGTAATAAGAGGTCATTAGTTGTTCTTCATGGAGCTTCATTCGTTTGAATGCGTCGTAGAATAGAACGTTTACTGAGCTTCCCCCGTCTATGAGGATCTTTTTGAGGTTACATCCAGCCACTGGTAGTGTTAGGACCAAGGGATCGTTATGATCTTCCATATCTTCTTCGATATCTTCAGCATCGAAGATAATAGGTGAGTCCATCCACTCTTCGTGCTCGTCCACCTCTACACCATCAATCTTATATAATTCGCAGTGGTCCTCGAACTGCTTCCGTAGCCTCTTTCCTATCTGTGCTGTAAGTGAGGGCCCGCGGCTTCAGAACACGAGATGGTGTTGATTGTGCGGTTCCCTCTGGAAGTTGGACTGGCTTGGTCCGTTTGGATCTATCCTCGGCGACCTCCTTTCGTATGTAATGTTGGAGTTCGCCAGCATCAATCAGTTTTTGGATCATTATTTTGAGGTTTTTACATTTCTCGGTCTGGTGTCCATTGAAGCAGTGATATTCACAGACTTCTCGGTTCTTGGGGGTGTTTTCCCTTAGACCACGGCCACTCCAAATTTTCCCTTCCTTTGATCTCTCGCAAGATCCGAGCATAGCTAGCATTGAGCTTCGTGTAAACTTGATCTTCGAATTTTCGATCGTTTTTCGTCGTTCATCCTTCGTTCCTTCCTATCTTCGTGAGGCCGTTCCACTGAGCTATTCTTTTGGCCCCATTGGTTTGTTCTGCGGAATTGGTACGGTGAGACCTCTGCGGGTATGCCCTCGGGTTTCACGCTGGATTTCTTCAAGACGAGCGTGCTTTTCAATAATTATTCGAAGATCTCCTTCTGTCTTAGGCACGCTTCCATGAATCTCAACAAATAGTGGACTCATTCGGTCTAATCCCCACTTGTAGCAGTTGATACTTACCACTGGGTCCACACACTTCCTATGGCTTGGCAGATCTTGTGCCATCTGTTAGTGTATTCCCTCGTGTTTTCCTTGTAGCCAATTGCCAGCGAAAAGAGCTTATCCATTCCGGTGTTAACAGCCTTGTTGTACATGTAAGTTCTTAAGAACTTTTCTGCGAGTTGATCGTAGGAGTGGATGGAGTCAGGCGGCAAATTATCAAACCAAGACAATGCCGATCCCTTCAGGCTTGATGGGAAGTATCTACAGAGTACGGCGTCGTTCTGACTCCATCTGGCTAAGACACGGTTATAATACCGAATATGTGCAGCGGGATCACTGGATCCGTCATAGCATTCGAAGGTCGGGACAGGGCACTTCAGCGGAATAGGGGTGTTGGCCAGGCGATGAGTTAGGGGCGTGGAGTTAGCCTCTCTCATGACCTCTTCTAACCTTCCCCCGCCTTGTCTAGTTTTTAACTGCCTGATCTCAGCCATCATTTCATCACGCAGCTCTTCCATCGCGCGGTGGTGCCCTACGCTCTTCTGCTCGTGATAGTCTGACTTCGTCATTATAATCCGGGTCGGATGCGCTACTTCCCCTAGCGCGTCTCATTAGCTACGATGACTCTTCGGTCTCGATTAGGTTCTGGTGCCTTTGAATTTGCTTCATCAAGTTGTTGGCTGGTCTTCGTGCTTAGGGCAATCCGGTCTTTTAAATCTTGATTTTCTCTGGCCAGCAAAGCTACGGCATCTGCGTAAACCTGCTGGCTCTTCTTCAATTCTTCAAGCTCAGCCATCAATCGATGTGATTGGTTTGACCCCTGATTAGGAGTCCCATCTCGTGCTACTACGGCCATGGTGCCGCCTTCTTCTACGGTTTGCACTAAAGGTGGTAGAGGTTCATCTTCGACTGTTGGCATTTCCAAATCATGCTGAGTGCCCATATACGGTGTTAGAGCCGCCAACACAGTTTGATTCTGATCGTTTGTTGATGGCATTCCGAAGGTTGGCGGGTGCGCGGGTTGATGTGTTCTGGATTCATCCACCCTTTCTTTTGGTTGATGAAATTGATTCGTAGCAAAAGTTTTGCTGGTTTCTGCAGCCTTCGGGGCTGCCACAGCCGTACTGTACTTTGTCGCCGCTGCTCTGAGAGCCGCGGCTGCAACGGAGTTAGCGTTCATAGGCGAAGTGATTTCCGCAGTATCCTGCCTCTGACTAGTCATTTTGGCTTTGTCTCCTTTCTGCTTGCTTCGGGTGATGACCGGGGTTGTCCTTGGTGCTTCCTTTGACGAGGCTTTGGATTTTCCTGCTTCCTGCGTCTTTTCCATCTTGGGTCCTTTTGTTGCTTTCTTTCTGCACAAGGGAATTTCAAACAGCGAGAAACAGAAATATCCGTGCGGATCGGGTTAGTTTGCGAAATACCTTATTCCAAGATGGGGAAAAACTGACCGAGGGCCACGGAGAACTTTAGGGAGGCTCATTTGATTAAAACATATGAGTTAAAATACATGGGTTAAGGTCTTATTAAAAGTGCGGATTCATTGAAAATACGTGAAAACGCGTGAAGATCCCTTGGAAGATGCATGTAGATCCTTTGAAAATGTACGAAAACCCACCGAAATGGATGTGTACGAGATTTAAAAAATGTAAATCCATGGATCTAAGCAATAAATCTATTAACCAGTTTAAACTGCTTCGATAGATACTGCCGGAGCTATTGAAGATAATGGATGTGTTTTTGAATATAGTAAAGTTAACAAAAGATAAATACTGCTAGAGCTAATGAAGCAGAGCACTCATATGCTAGTTTAAGATGAAATCACATGATAAGATAAATCTTTTACCGGGACAAAGTCCCTGTTTCTAGCGCCAAATTGTGAACACGTAAATCACGAAGGCATCTATATGTTCACAAACAATGTTCGCATTCTATACACATGCTCGCACTGATGATACAATTGCATTGATTCCTTGGCTCAAAACCTTCGGGTTTATCATTGCCTCATCTAATATCATCACCAGAGGCGTTCACATAGAAGAAGATAAAGAAAACGAAGTGTAAAACTAAAACTCGTGGAGTATGAAATGAATGTAAAGTGCTGAAATGTAAATAAGACTGGGATTTACGTGGTTCAGCACTAAGGCCTACATCCACGGGGTTGTCGTTTTCACTATGCATTTGATGATTACATAGGTAGTCGAATGACTTTGGAGTTTACATAGGTCTGCAAATTATAAAAGGTAAACTTACACTAACAATTATTCTCTCTCGACTTCTCTCTAAACCTTTTTCTCTTTTCCGATCCCCCCTCTCTTGGTGGAGAGGGGGTATTTATAGGATTAGAGTGTGGGACCCGTTTCTGAGGGCCGTTGGAACCTTATCTTCTTGTGCTTTGTGTCCATCACGCAGAGGTCTTCGTTCATTGCTTGATCACGCAGAGTCATCCTCGTTCGTTCCACGGGTTGATCGACACGTACACTGCTCAGAGTGTTTAATGCGGGTAGTTGAGACGCATGCTCGTGTCATACAAGTGTCTTCTGCCCCTGTCACGTCCATGTCAGTCAACCTTCTCTTCACCGTTGATCTTGGCTTATTTTGGGAATGAGATAAAGTAACTCTTCGGGAGTTATTTGGTGCTTCGCAGTACACCGTGCTTTTGGTACATCTTTTAACTTCTGCCCTTGGATTTGTTCGGGCAAAGATCCGACGTCGACGGGATGGGCTTCTTGGCTGTGGGCGTGTGTCATCATGTTTTGATGACTTGGTCCGCATGCTCTCCATGTGTCTTCCTACATACACGTGTTTGATGATGAAATATGTACACACATACATGGAGAAAGAAAAAATGTCATGTGAGTTCAGGGGTATAACCGTGTATAACTGAATCTTTTTGAAGCAGGAGCGCCTCCTGCAAACCCTACTAACACGAGCTTTGCCATAGTTTACTCATGAATTGCATATTGCTTTAAATCAATACATAAATCTATAATTGGATCCTAAATCAAGACAGACATTACTTTTTGACGGCAAAGAACAAAGTTAATTAAAAATGGTTGTGAATCACTAAAGCAGTGAAAAAGAAACTAGGAAAGTTAAATGGATGTGTTTGTTACAACATCCTAATTACGTATAAGGGTACATGAAGTGAAACCCGAAAGAATATTTGCTTGTCTAGTCCAATTGAAAAATAAAACTTTTACTTCCACGATAATCTGTTTAATACTTCCACTCACAACTACATAGAAGTGTGGATAATCAAGAAAGACATTACTGGACTTATTAATCCCGAGAGTCCATAAAAAGAATTATTAAGCTCGAGAGGGGTATACGACAAGGAGATATCATGACTCCTATATTCTCCGCTCTTATGCTATGTTTTCCTATATTGATGTAAGCTCCCTAAATATGGTCTTATCTAGGAAAATGAATTCTCTAGAATTTCCCCGATTATTATCACTCAACTTTTGTTGATAATAGCTTGTTCTTTGTAAAACTATTGTAGCTGATTTTCTTTAACATTAAAAATTATCTTCTGAAGTACTGCCTTGCTTATGGACAAGAGATCAATTTTGATAAATCTAGTATCCTGAGAGGGGTATAAGACTAGGAGATATCATGACTCCAATATTCTCTGCTCTTATGCTATGTGTAGATGGTGGATTTTCAACAAAGGTCAAAACCGTAAAATCATGATACTGCATGTTTCTGAAATGACTTTCAGGCATGTGATGATTCATATTTTATGAGCCATGATGAATATGTTTCTCGAAAAGCCTCCACTAGCTGAGAGTTCGATTCATGTCATTTCATCATGCCCTCTATGTAGAATAACATAATTGGGCGGTTCTCCGTATGATTGAGAGCATTAACGCCTTCAGGACGTCGGTGACACTCACTGTTCCCTGACTATGTAGAGAGACCGTGTATAGACTCAAGTGGTTCTCCGTAAGATTGAGAGATTAACGCTTTCAGGTTGCCGGTAACACTCGCTGCTCTCTGACTATGCACCTTTCAGAATGTGTATGACGCTTTAACTGGCTAATACCTTTTCTGCAATAGATTAATTCTGCCATGACATTCACTACTGAATTCTCAGAAGACAATCTATTTTTATTGCTCCGATTTCATGATCAAATCCACAGCTTGATCTCATGGAATGGCAATAAACAAAATATCTTATCTCATTACTCCGATTTCATGATCGAATCCACGGCTGATCTCATGAAGTGGTAATAGATAATTTTATTATTCCGAATTCATGGTCGAATCCACGGCTGATCCTATGAATTGATAATAAACAACTACTCATCTTTATTACTCAGTCTCATGAATTATTCTCCACTGAATTTCATAAACTAATAACAAATACTCAACAACTGGGAATCTGAACCATCACTGAGTAAGCCCCATAAAATAGTGCCTGTGTACTCGACAATGATGCACGACCGAGCACCCGAATGCACAAACGATCATTCAAAAACATGAATAAATGAGGAATCCTACACAAAATAGGAGAAAACAATAATAATAATAAAATAATAAGAGGCGCCCATGGGTCGGGCCCCCTGCTGGCCGGCCATGCCCTAGCCGTGGCCGGTCCCATGCCTCTCCCATTATTTTTCTTTATTTTGTTATTTTCATGAACTCATGAAAACTCCTTCATTCTAGCAACTTTCCTTGTTTGAGCAAAACTCACTGTTTCTCCATATTTTCATGGTTTCATGAGAAATAATAATGTAAAATAGGGAAAGGTGTTGCGGGACAAGGCAACTTAGCCGGCCGGCCATCCCCTAGACGTGGCCAGTCCGACACCTTGCAATCCCTAGCCTTGTCTAATTATTATTTCCCTAATCTCATGAAACTCCTCCGTTTCAACAAAATTCATGGTTTCTCCATAATTTCACGGTTTCATGAAAAATAAATAATATAAAATAGGGAAAGGTGTTGCGGGACCGGAAAACATAACTGGACGGCCATGCCCTACCCGTGGCCGGTCCCACACCTTACAATCCCTAGTCTTTTATAGCTATTCTTTCCTCATCTCATGAAACTCCTCAATTTGAGCAAAAATCATGATTTCTTCATATTTTCTCAAATATTGCTCAAATCATGAAAAGCCAAAAGACAACATGGTCACACGACCGGTTAGCCTCTCATGTCCATATTAAATGTTAAAATACTCTTATTTTAATATTTACAAAATATTGATCAAATGAGCATACATGATCATTCCAGCAAAAATCAAGAGTCAACAACTGACTAATGAATATACGTCTGTCATGCAGACTCCACGATTCGTGAGATATCAATCACGTCACATTGGGGTATATCAATTAGGGTTTTGGTCTGGCGGCCTACAGCACGTGGATTCATCCACAATGAGAAATGTGAGTAAGTCGTGCCAACGGTTGATGGAGTTACCAAAGTAGTGGGTGGATGGTTAATCGAGTCTCCACATGACCTGGAATTGGTTTTACCACGATTTCCTACTTCCCCACTCTTTCACTCAAGAAACCGTCATACTTACAGGGATCAAGGTCTTTACGCAATATAAATAAGTCTCTGAATCCATGGTTGAGGACGACAAATGATTATCAGCAATCAGCAATTGTCTACACATAATTTCTCGAGTAACTACTCTCAAGAATTCATCAATCTATCAGAACTTATTCGAACTCATCAGTTCACCAAAATTTGCAGAAACCTTCAACACATCCAAATTCCTTGATCATCACTGATCTCACACAATTCGCATCTTCCCTCCTACAGATCAACCCATCTCCCTCTTTGCGACCGAATTGACTCTATAATGGCCATTGACTTGGTTTAGGCCGGAGTCCTACAGATTGATCTCTCGAAATCTAAGCACTCCCTTTGCAGTGCATCTGTGTGAGGTTAAGCAGTTTGCTCGATTGAGGAGTCTCGACAACACGCTCGTCTTTTTACTTCCCTGAAAAACCGGCGAACCGTTTTTCCCCATCTAGATTATGTTTTCCTATATTGATGTAAGCTCCCTAGAAATGGTCTTATCTAGGAAAATGAATTCTCTAAAATTACCCATGTTATCACTCAATTTTTGTTGATGATAGTATGTTCTTTTGTGAAACTATTGTGGTTGATTTTCTTTAACATTAAAGATTATCTTCTGAAGTACTTCCTTGCTTATGGATAAGAGATCAATTTTGAAAAATATAGCATCATGTTTAGTAAGGAGATTCCTGCTCATGTAATTATCCTTCGTACACGGGATATTCAGATTTGTGATCTTGAAAAAATATACCTTGATACTCTTACTATATTTCAAAAATCTAAAACTCAAACTCACATGAGCATTTTGAAATCTATTGATAAAAGAATTTCTTCTCGGTTCAATAAATTGTTATCTCAAACTTCCCGAACTTCACTAATTAAGCATGTTGGTCATGCTACACCATTAAACCAGATGGTAGCCTTCTTAATCCTAGATAGTTTTTATAGAAGAATGGATTCTCATCTCTGCAAATTCTGGTGGGGAGAAACTTTAGATCATAAGGCAGAAAAACTCACCTTCTTGGTCGGGTGCTCTTTTCCCTCTGAGTATGAAGGGGTGGGGGTTGGAGAGGGGGTGAGGGATGGGTTTTAGAAAGGCTATATCGAATAACCTAGCTAACTATGCTTGCCAGAAATGCTAGAAAGCTAGTGGAAACCCCTGACTCTCTTATGACCACTGTATTAAAAGATTGATTTATTCTAACTCTGATTTCCTTGGTGCTAATTGTCGTAAGACTTGCTTTTTGGTTTGGAAGTGCCTATGTCCACTAAGGAACTTATTAAGCATTTTATTTTCTGAATTAGAGGAATGGTCACATTCCTTGGTGTGTTAGATGGATTCCCATCTTGGGTTCTGCCACTTCTAATCCTCGGGTTCCTTTAAATCTTAGTCTTAAGGTTTCTTAGTACTTTATTCTCCATGATATTAGATCATGGACTAAAGATCCGTATTTCTTGATTATGAGTTAGAATCAATTACGTATCTACACAATGTTATGATTTCGTGATTCGATTGGTGAATCACTGAACTTGATCAATATTTATGTCTTTCTTGTTGATTACCTTATTCTAGTCCATTAGGGTTTAAATATTATTTTCTAGGACGGTTGTGAATAACAGTACAGAGAAGAATAGGAGAGATACAACACAAATAATTTAAATATTTATTTATCAAGATAGACTGAATACAATGTAATTCCTTCCAAGACTAGTTTTTTTTAGTTATATATACAAGTGTGGATATCACGCTAAAGGTATGTCTGATACCATTTCTTTCTACATGAAGGTGACATCATGTTCCACTCATACTTTACTTTCCCGCCAAGTATCTACCTCAACCTGGACTTGATTTTTTTTTTGCTGTAATCCTAGCTTCAGGTCTCAAGCTCTTGGTGTTAACTCCTAACAACATCACGTCTAGTCTTCTCTTTTTGGTGTATATTTCAGGTGATGCACGTGTCTTGGTCTGTGTCTACAGGTCTTGCACATGATCAAGTTATAACCTTCAGGTTTCACACATGCTTGAGACTCGTTCTCGTTATCTCGATCTGTGTTTAGTCTCAGCACTCAACTCTAGGACCTTATAACTGTCAGTTATTGGTTTGTCATCTACGTACTTGCCCATAATTTCTTCAAAACTTAGTTTTTAGACTGCATTTTATTCAGACTTGGTATTTTATGCTTTTAACAGTTCATCTATGCTTTAAAAACTCAACTCAAATGTAAGATGTGACTTTTCAAGATAACATATTAGATGTAAGATATGATCTTCTTAATTTAATTGCTTAAAGCTCAGCTCAGAATGAGATGTGACTTTTTGAAATAAATATTCGACGGGTGATATAACCTAGATCTTGGATCTTTGGTCCCTGATTTGATATGGTATATCTCTTTTCCCCCGAAAAGAATGAATATCTTTTGATAAAGATATTTGAATATCAGTTAGTGGTCTAGGTAGTATTTCATCCATGTGCTATGACCGATTGACATCTGTCATTTTTTGGTATTTAATTATTATTCTTTTTAGGAATATTATCCGTTTATGCGAGATAGATTAAAAAGTTATTGTTGTTTATTATTAGCACATTTTTTTGTGTGGGGTGTATTCTTCACCCTTTTCGAAAATCGAAGAGTTAAAATAGGGTTTTCTTTTCCATTCTTGGAAATTGAAAAGTTTAAGCAGGGTTTTCTTCACTCTTTTAAATTATTCTTTTTGTGACTGGTGGTAGTGGGTTATAACTCCATATGTCCTAAATATGGTAAATCTAATAGAGATAATAGACCAGCTAAGGCGGTCACGTATTTTACTTCCTTTCCATTTATATATAAAGCTCAGATGTACAAATTTATTTTACAATATTCCTTTTTCTCTAAAAGTTATTAGTTTTAAGTTTTTCAAACTTTTCAACAGTTTAGTTTCAAAAGCTTTTCCATTTTTTCCACCATTCTCAATGGTAAAAAAATCTATCCTATCAAACTTTTCTAGTAGATCCAGTTCATTCTTCTTTTGAAACCATTTTTTATTTTTATGGTATTCTGAAAGATCTAGGTACTAAAGTTTGTTAGCCTGATCCTTATGATATCAACGTTTCGCAGGTTCGGAATTAGGATGTGAAATGACGAGGGTACCAAGTACACCACAATCTTTTTCCATATCCACCTATATAAGACACACCTCGTGTAATCTAACACAAACAAGCAATGTCAGGAGATTACTTTTCAACAAGGTAACACTTAGTATATGGAATAGGTTTTGACACCCCGATCCAATCTACTAGGATCAAACCCAAGTGTTGGAAACATATACTAGTGCATTTACTTTATTACAACTAAAACAAAAATTATAATTCAGAAAGTAAAGTAAAAACACACAACAAGACTTTGTTAACGAGAAAACCGTAAATGCATAAAAACCTCGGCACCTAGTCTAGTTTTGAATAATCTCGGCGTTAAGCCGCTACAAAAAAGACTACAACCAACTTCATAGGGTTCGAGTATTAGTGTGTTAGGCGGGTGTATCAAGATGTGTGTACCACGAGCTGAAGCCGCTGGATATGGAGATGGTAGGTGGATCGGACGGCTAATAAAGAAGCAGCTTGTAGCGACCGTAGGATGTAAAATACAACGAAGTCTACGGTGCGAGATTAGGTTAGGTGTTGTATTGTTTAGCGGAATCATCGGGATTTGATGCACAGGCATAGGAGCGACCGTAGGATGCTGAAATGCTTCGATCTGACGGCTGAAATCCGAGACGGACTTGGATATAGAAAATGGGTTTGGGTAAGGGTCTTGGGCCTTGGGTATGCCAAGCCCATATCTTCTTTAAGAACAATTCTTCCTCTTCAAGCCCACTTCTAGCCTTTTGGTCTTGTGCACGACATTCTTCGCGGCTTCCTTGTGTAATTCCTCCCGACTTTTCATTACTTTTCTGCTCTATTCCGCTCCGCAATTCATCCAAACTTTATTTATTACCTAAAAATATAAAATTAAGTAAGAAAAATATTTATTCTTGAAAACAATGAAAATACAGAATATGGGATAAAATGTAGAATTAATGCGCAAAAGATGAGTTAAATGCCAACAAAAAGGGATAAAATTATACAATATTTGGCACTCATCAAATACCCCCAAACCTGAATTTTACTTGTCCTCAAGTAAAACAAAACTAAGGAAATCCTACCTATACCACTGTCGCTGGTCTCTCGAATGCATTTAGCGTATGCACTAAGCCTTTTAAACCACTAAGTGTCCCTAGTGGACGAGTTGAAGTCTCGTGAAGGTTTGCTTAGAACGTACCTACAAAGTTCTAGGTCAAAATATAAGCTCAGATTCCATCAAATGTGACATGTGCTAGTCAGTTAAGCTCACAGCAAAATGGAGATGTCAATCTAGCTATCAAGGCACAATCCTAGCACTGATAACAAAAAAAGACATGTGATAAGAGTGTAAAGTGTATCTACACATGTGTAAAGAAAGATCGGATGTTATGACTACTAATCACCAAGAGATAGTTTCTCAGGCTAAGAACCGAGGTCGAAATCTAGCTAGCTGTCCGGACTTTACGAGAATTGTGAATGAGTTGGAGGTATTTCACAATTACTCGCGTTGTACATCAATGGCATACACCCTCCTTGCTTATTACAATGAAACAACAAAATGACTATTTACATGACTCTTATTTACATTGACTATTTTTGGAACAAGAGATGATGGAATTGATAAATCCTTGATTGATTTTTTTTTTTTTTTTTTTTTTTTTTTTTTTTTTTTTTTTTTTTTTTTTTTTTTTTTTTTTTTTTTTTTTTTTTTTTTTTTTTTTTTTTTTTTTTTTTAAGAAGGAAACACTTTTGATACAAATACAAAAGGAAACAAAAGATTACATGACACTTTGCAAGAGGTAGCCCTTTTTGATGCACCCAGTTAAATTCGATGGTTGTCTTTCTTAATGTAACCTCCACCTTCTATCCCAACCAACCAAAGAACAAGCTAGTCAAGTTTCGTTCAGTATTCTAAAGTGATTGGCAATCGTGACTTCCTATCAAACACCTTGAAGATCGAGGCCATACATGTATTGGTAGATCGTGCGCGTGCAAATTTCTTATCACTATGTGAATTGTGCTAGAATCAGGGTGCCTAAATATCTAGACTAAGACTCCTAATAATTACATATTTGCACAAGAGTCAACATTTCAAGGTAAATGAGCTCCATTTTTATGATTTTTCATTTTTTATTTTTTTTGGAATTTTTCAATTTTTTCAAAAAGATGGAGTTTTGTTTTCAATTATGGCATATTATCGTGGTATCTACTCTATACCCCCAAACCTAAACTAAACATTGTCCTCAATGTTTCAAAATATGGAAAGAATTATAAAACAATATATGAAGAGGAACATGCTGAGTAGAGTAAAAGGAGAGAGAATACCCGATTGTACGGCGAAAGCTCCGTTATTTCAAGGCAAAAATCCATCATATTAGGAGTCACAATGGATGAGCACAAAATATATACAAAAGGAAATTTAACTAACACATTATCTACAAGAAAATTTTGGTTTTTAATGGGATTGGACTTTTTGGGAAAAATTTGGTTTTGTTGGGAAAAAGACAAATTTTGGTTTTTAGGGAAAGATTTGGAAAACTTTTTGGTTATTTAGGGAAAGAGTGGACCAGTTTAGTCCACATAGACTGGGTCCTCCAGGTTGGTTGTTTCAATGTCGGGTGGAAATGGCTGATGAGTGCCAAATATTGTATATATTTATCCCTTTTTGTTGGCATTTAACTCATCTTTTGCGCATTAATTCTACATTTTATCCCATATTCTGCATTTTCATTGTTTTCAAGAATAAATATTTTTATTAATTAATTTTGCATTTTTAGGTAATAAATAAAGTCTGGATGACTTGCAGAGCGGAAAAGAGCAGAAAAGTAGTGAAAAGCCGGAAGAAATTACGCAAGGAAGACGCAAAGAATGGAGCGCACGTCCAAAAAGCTAGGAATGGGCTCAAGAAGGAAGAATTGTTCTTAAAGAAGATATGGGCTGGGCATACCCAAGGCCCAAAACCCTTACCCAAACCCATTTTCTATATCCATACCCGCCTCCATTCTCAGCCGTTAGATCGGATCCATCTCATCATCCAATGGTCGCTTCTTCATCGTTCATCAAAATCTGAAGTCCCTGCAAAACACCATAGTACCTAAATTCCAAGCCTTCAGATTAGATCACATTTAGATCCTACGGTCGATTCTTTGCCTGCGCATCAAACCTCGATACTTCCGCTTAACACTACAACACCTAACTCCATCTGGTGTCGTCAATTTTGTTGTATCTCATAATCCAACGGTCGACACATACCTCTCCATCGTAGCTGTTCGATTCAATCTATATGGGATCATCCAACGCTCTTTACTTGATGTTCATCAAAACTCGCTACACCCGCTTCACACCGTAGAACCCGATACCCTATACCCAAACAAACACTTCCTTTCTCCCAAAACAGTCGAGCTCCTTCCCCTTCTCCCAAAATCAGTTGCAGAACCACCACCACCTCCATGCCCTGTCTCTGCAAACTGTCACTACCTCGCCTTCTCCACCACCATCACTTCTTCCCCGACCGTAGCAGATACCACCGTCACGTCCCCTTCTTCTCTAGCCATCTATTACATCAACTTCTCAACCCGAAAACCCTAGTTTAGAAGTTGATGAAATAGGTGAGGTTAGAGACAGAAATTGAAGCATCCGAGAAGAGCAGGAAGGTCAGAGGAAGCATGGGTCGAGACTACATGGAAGAAATTTCCTCGATTTGGGTGAGTATCACTAACCCTAATTTCTCTGTAATTTGGGGGTTTCTCTAGAAACCCTAATTCATGTTGGGACCGTACCAGGAGAGGATTAGAGTAGGGAAATGGGCTCAATTAGACCCATGACATTAGAAAAACAGTAAACCTAATTGTACTGTTTTATTTTGGGATTTTGGGAAAATGGGTGATAACCCTAATTTGATGTTTTGGGTATAAATAGAACTGGAGGGTGTGTGTGAGAGGATATGCTGGAATAGCCAGTGTCCAGAACTTAGTTCTGTTAAATGTTCATTTTGCTGTTCACTGTTTATCCATTTTAATGTTTTGATTTTCTCCATTTTATGTCACTGTGATGTTGTTATGTGTTGTTCCTGTTATGAACTCCACTGTTGTGTTATGTTTGTTCTTTGCTGTCACTCCCATATTTCTGTTATGTTATGTTTATGTAATGTTTGTATCATGTTCTGTAATGTTCTTGTTATGTATGTTCTAAACCTCAAATGCTAGGACTAGATGAAACCATGAATCAATAAGATAGTCTTCATCATGTGCAGCTCATGTTCAGTGTTGCTAAGCCCTTAGACTAGTTGTGCTTTAATCAGACAATTAGCACTTTGGTAATTTTCTTAGCTGTGAGTAGAATATCCCTTAGGTTAATGGTGGATTCAACATCCTAGTGTTCTTTCATCACTCTTGTTTACTGTTTTGTGTGAATGTTAGGCTAAAGCCTTTGAAGCATTGAATTGATTGAGCAGTGGGGAGAAACTAGTGCTCACTAGTGACTGTGAGCAAGCTGGTTCTCTTCCCACTCTAGATGAATGCCTAAAGCCATTGCCTTGGCTTTGCTTTTTTTTTGTCACTGTCACTGCCACACCATCACTGCCTTTGGCCATTGGCCACTGTTTTTCTTCATTTTCCACTGTCCATTTTTCCTATATCAATTTTCACTGTTCTTGGCTTAGTGCCACCATTACTTCACTGCCATCTCTTCTTTTCTCCTTGCCTTGCTACTCAGCCGCCTTGGCCACTGCCCTGCAACCCTGCTGCTGCTGCTTTCCTTCCTCTTGCCACTGCTGCTGCTGCAACTGAGCTTGGCTCAGCTAAGACCACAGTTCAGGTTAAGGCCCAGCCACAGTTCACTGTGAAAGCCCAGCTCAACCCAAGGCTCAAATCACATCACAAGCCCAGTCTAATTCAGTCCACCAAAGGCTCAGTTCACTACACTAAGCCCAAGCCCAAATTCAAAACCAAAGCCTAGTGCACTACAAAACCAACTGAGCCCAAGCTCAGTTCATTTCATTAAGACAACACCCCAATTCATTCCAAGAGTATTCAAAGGCCCAAAGCACATTCATAACCCATTGGTACCACAACCCTTTGATACCTAAAGCCCAATAGCCAACTAGAACCCAAAATAGCTAAACACTACAAAACACCCCCAGTCTCTGTGGATCGACCCGTACTTGCACGAGCTACAACTGACGACCGTGCACTTGCGGTATTACTGTAGGCCCGTTTCATTTCACTCAATTTTATACGCTTTCCCGGGCCCACCAAGTTTTTGGCGCCGCTGCCGGGGACCATTTTGCATTTAAATATAATATCTTTGAGGCCTGCCAAGTTTTTGGCGCCGCTGCCGGGGATTGGTGCTGTGTTTATCTTGTAGTTTTATTAGCTATTTTTGCATTTCACTGCATAGCATTTGCATCTGCATCTGCTTCACTTCATTTGCTGTTGGACCTGCTGTTCTGAACCAGTTTTTCCTCTGCTGGGACGCCACCAAGGAAAAGAACCAAAGCCCAACTGGGTTTTTGCAACAATATCAGAGCAGCTGGGCTGTGCTTAAAAGGTAACCCATTTAAGAGAACCCGAATTGTGGGCTTCCAATTTTTAATTGTGGGCTTGTAATATTAAAGCCATTTTTTGGGGTTTTTATTTTCTGTTGGGCTTGTAATAATTTATTTGTGGGCTTGTTTGTTTAATTTGTGGGCTTGTATTTAATTTTTGTGAGCCTGTTTAATTTGGACTTGTATTTTGTATTCTGGGTTTTTAAACCCAGCTGAGCTTGTAACCGATCACACTAGTTGAACTCGTTAGTGGGCCGAGTACCCAAATTCTAGGCCGAGATTTTGGACTCAGTTTCACCAAACGTTTTCAAACCAGCTGAGCCACAGCAAACACAAAACCAACAGTGGGCGTGCTCCCATTTCAAAAACCAAATTTTATTTTCTTCATTTTATTGTTCTTAAAAAAAAAAAAAAAAAAAAAAAATTCTATTGCTCCCAATTTTAAAACCAAAATTTTTACTTTTCTCCCATTCAAAAACCAAATTTTACTTGCTCCCATTTTAAACCAAATTTTTTCTTCTTTATCCCATCTTAAACCAAAAGTTTTATTTTACTCCCATTTCAAAACCAAATTTTCAAATGTCTCCCACCAAAACCAAATTTTTCCCAAAAATCCAAACCCTTTAAAAAACAAAATTTTGGGCTTTGTAACATAGTTACTTAGCTTTTGAGCCAATCATGTCTGGATTTTGGTCTGCTTCGGGGAGTGGAAACAAAACACTTAGAGAACTTTCTTACGGGCCAAATTCACATTGTGATCCTCCCCCATTCCATGATGTCAATATTTATAGGAATTATAATGGACATTTTCAAAGTCCCGAGCCGCAATACATGAACCCTAATGACTATTCATACATGCATCATTCATCGCAACGTGAAAATGAACATTTTGCTAGTGCCTCACTCACACAATCATCACTTATGGATCAAATAGAAGCTCGAATCACAGCTTTAGAAATGCAATCACATGAGGAATCTGTCACATCTAATTTTCTTAGGCAACCTGAAATCTATGCATGTCCCGCATGTGGTAGTTTAGACCACCCTGTTGAGAATTGTCATATTTTGCATAATTTTAGGCAATGTAGAGAAAATCCAAGGTATGAAATGCCCATAAATTATGAGAATGGTAGTCATTGGGACCATAATCAATCCTTTGAGGGTTGCGATCAATATTTTGTAAGCCCTAATGACCATGCACACATGTACCATTCACCACAATTTGAACATGAAGAATTTTGTACTCCCATGAATTTAGACTCCACCACAGAGGCTTTAAGACTCTGCAAGCAAGACTATGATAGATCTATATCACGAATTCATGCACATTTAGATCAGATTTTGCTTCACCTACAAAAGGAGGAAATTCATGAGGAAATGTATGTTGTTCCTAATGAAGTGTCTAGTCCCATTCATGTAAATAATGTTGAATATGAACCTAATTTAGAGGAACATGAATCGACTAATGACACCACCACTGTTAATGAGGACCAATATGCATGCTACCATGATGATGATTATGATGATTATGATGATATGTTAGAAGAACATGAAAATATTGTGGAACCTGTTGGTTCAAAAACATATGGCTTCTCGCCCTCGACCTTCATGAATGTTGTTTTTTCTAATACTCATTGTAATTCATATGATTTTGATATTGACATGGGATTCGTACAATTATTCTGTGAAGTTGAGCATGACATAGGAATAGTTGAATCCTCTGTAGACACTAATATGCATGAAAATATATTTGATGTGTCTGATTCTCTACCTAGGTCACATTGTGATATTTCTCCTGATTTGCCGATGCATGAGAATAAATTTGTTGATGATGTTGATGATTCTGAGTGTGAACTTGCTAAACTGATTGATGATTGTAAGCATGATGTGACATGTATAGATGATTTAGGAGATTTTGATTTGATTAATAATGATGTGCCTATCGTCCTACATAAGTCAGAATCTGTTGGCCTTCCACCCAATCTAGATTTGGTTTGTACCGATATTGTAAAACCGATTTTTCTGAAAATTCCTAATCTAGGATTGGAACTGTATGCTTCCCAAGTCCTTTTGGACTATTTTGCTTCTAAGTATAATATCTTTGAGGAACCACAGTTGGAAATTTCATGTTTGCCCGTCCCTAGCACAGTTCATTTCGAGCTAGACCTTGTGCATGATGAACCCCCAAAACTGCGAGATTTTGTTTCCAAAATTTTATCCGTTGAAAAATCCAGGTTTGGGGGTAGCTCATTTTGTTTCACAGTTTCACTTGCGTTTCTTTCCTGTTATATTTGTGTGAAGCTGTTGAAACCTCTACACTTTGTCTTTTGGGTTGATCCTCAACTCTTTAGACTTTTGGTGTATGGTGAATTTTTGTATATAATCCAGTAGATAAAATTTCTTAAAACCCCTTTTGTTCATTTTGTATATATTTTGCTAATCCAATATGATCTCGGCTGAAATATGTTGGATTTTTTTTCTTGAATAACGGAGTCTAATCTTGCTTTCGCCGAAATCGGGTATTCTCTTTCCTTTTTCTCTACTCAACATGATCCTCTTCATATGTTGTATTATAATTTTGTCAATATTTTGAAACATTGAGGACAATGTTTAGTTTAGGTTTGGGGGTATAGAGTAGATACCACGATAATATGCCATAATTGAAAACAAGAACTCCTTCTTTTTGAAAAAAATGAAAAATCAAAATAAAAAATTAAAAAATTAAAAAATCATAAAAAAATGGAGCTCATTTACCTTGAAATGTTGACTCTTGTGCAAATATGTATTTTTATTAGGAGTCTTAGTCTAGATATTTAGGCACCCTGATTCTAGCACAATTCACATAGTGATAAGAAATTTTTGCACGCGCACGATCTACCAATACATGTATGGCCTCGATCTTCAAGGTGTTTGATAGGAAGTAACGATTTCCAATCACTTTAGAATACTGAACGAAACTTGACTAGCTTGTTCTTTGGTTGGTTGGGATAGAAGGTGGAGGTTACATTAAGAAAGACAACCATCGAATTTAACTGGGTGCATCAAAAAGGGCTACCTCTTGCAAAGTGTCATGTAATTTTTTTGTTTCTTTTTGTTATGTATCAAAAGAGCTACCATACGTAAAAATCAATTTCAAGTTCTTGTGAAAAAAAAAATAAAAAATAAAAAAAAATAATAATAATATCAGAAAAATACAAAAAAATCAAGTATTTATCAATTCCATCCTCTCTTGTTCCAAAAATAAAAGAGAGTAGTCAATGTAAATAAGAGTCATGTAAATAGTCATTTTGTTGTTTCATTGTAATAAGCAAGGAGGGTGTATGCCATTGATGTACAACGCGAGTAATTGTGAAATACCTCCTACTCATTCACAATTCTCGTAAAGTCCGGACAGCTAGCTAGACTTCGACCTTGGTTCTTAGCCTGAGAAACTATCTCTTGGTGATTAGTAGTCATAACATCCGATCTTTCTTTACACATGTGTAGATACACTTTACACTCTTATCACATGTCCTTATTTGTTATCAGTGCTAGGATTGTGCCTTCGATAGCTAGATTGACATCTCCATTTTGCTGTGAGCTTAACTGACTTGCACATGTCACATTTGATGGAATCTGAGCTCATATTTTGTCCTTAGGTTTTGTAGGTACACCTCTGGTAAACCTTCACGAGACTTCAACTCGTCCACTAGGGACACTTAGTGGTTTAAAAGGCTTAGTGCATACGCTAAATGCATTCGAGAGACCAGCGACAGTGGTATAGGTAGGATTTCCTTAGTTTTGTTTTACTTGAGGACAAGTAAAATTCAGGTTTGGGGGTATTTGATGAGTGCCAAATATTGTATATATTTATCCCTTTTTGTTGGCATTTAACTCATCTTTTGCGCATTAATTCTACATTTTATCCCATATTCTGCATTTTCATTGTTTTCAAGAATAAATATTTTTATTAATTAATTTTGCATTTTTAGGTAATAAATAAAGTCTGGATGACTTTCAGAGCGGAAAAGAGCAGAAAAGTAGTGAAAAGCCGGAAGAAATTACGCAAGGAAGACGCAAAGAATGGAGCGCACGTCTAAAAAGCTAGGAATGGGCTCAAGAAGGAAGAATTGTTCTTAAAGAAGATATGGGCTGGGCATACCCAAGGCCCAAAACCCTTACCCAAACCCATTTTCTATATCCATACCCGCCTCCATTCTCAGCCGTTAGATCGGATCCATCTCATCATCCAATGGTCGCTTCTTCATCGTTCATCAAAATCTGAAGTCCCTGCAAAACACCATAGTACCTAAATTCCAAGCCTTCAGATTAGATCACATTTAGATCCTACGGTCGATTCTTTGCCTGCGCATCAAACCTCGATACTTCCGCTTAACACTACAACACCTAACTCCATCTGGTGTCGTCAATTTTGTTGTATCTCATAATCCAACGGTCGACACATACCTCTCCATCGTAGCCGTTCGATTCAATCTATATGGGATCATCCAACGCTCTTTACTTGCTGTTCATCAAAACTCGCTACACCCGCTTCACACCGTAGAACCCGATACCCTATACCCAAACAAACACTTCCTTTCTCCCAAAACAGTCGAGCTCCTTCCCCTTCTCCCAAAATCAGTTGCAGAACCACCACCACCTCCATGCCCTGTCTCTGCAAACTGTCACTACCTCGCCTTCTCCACCACCATCACTTCTTCCCCGACCGTAGCAGATACCACCATCACGTCCCCTTCTTCTCTAGCCATCTATTACATCAACTTCTCAACCCGAAAACCCTAGTTTAGAAGTTGATGAAATAGGTGAGGTTAGAGACAGAAATTGAAGCATCCGAGAAGAGCAGGAAGGTCAGAGGAAGCATGGGTCGAGACTACATGGAAGAAATTTCCTCGATTTGGGTGAGTATCACTAACCCTAATTTCTCTGTAATTTGGGGGTTTCTCTAGAAACCCTAATTCATGTTGGGACCGTACCAGGAGAGGATTAGAGTAGGGAAATGGGCTCAATTAGACCCATGACATTAGAAAAACAGTAAACCTAATTGTACTGTTTTATTTTGGGATTTTGGGAAAATGGGTGATAACCCTAATTTGATGTTTTGGGTATAAATAGAACTGGAGGGTGTGTGTGAGAGGATATGCTGGAATATCCAGTGTCCAGAACTTAGTTCTGTTAAATGTTCATTTTGCTGTTCACTGTTTATCCATTTTAATGTTTTGATTTTGTCCATTTTATGTCACTGTGATGTTGTTATGTGTTGTTTCTGTTATGAACTCCACTGTTGTGTTATGTTTGTTCTTTGCTGTCACTCTCATATTTCTGTTATGTTATGTTTATGTAATGTTTGTATCATGTTCTGTAATGTTCTTGTTATGTATGTTCTAAACCTCAAATGCTAGGACTAGATGAAACCATGAATCAATAAGATAGTCTTCATCATGTGCAGCTCATGTTCAGTGTTGCTAAGCCCTTAGACTAGTTGTGCTTTAATCAGACAATTAGCACTTTGGTAATTTTCTTAGCTGTGAGTAGAATATCCCTTAGGTTAATGGTGGATTCAACATCCTAGTGTTCTTTCATCACTCTTGTTTACTGTTTTGTGTGAATGTTAGGCTAAAGCCTTTGAAGCATTGAATTGATTGAGCAGTGGGGAGAAACTAGTGCTCACTAGTGACTGTGAGCAAGCTGGTTCTCTTCCCACTCTAGATGAATGCCTAAAGCCATTGCCTTGGCTTTGCTTTTTTTTTTGTCACTGTCACTGCCACACCATCACTGCCTTTGGCCATTGGCCACTGTTTTTCTTCATTTTCCACTGTCCATTTTTCCTATATCAATTTTCACTGTTCTTGGCTTAGTGCCACCATTACTTCACTGCCATCTCTTCTTTTCTCCTTGCCTTGCTACTCAGCTGCCTTGGCCACTGCCCTGCAACCCTGCTGCTGCTGCTGCTTTCCTTCCTCTTTCCACTACTGCTGCTGCAACTGAGCTTGGCTCAGCTAAGACCACAGTTCAGGTTAAGGCCCAGCCACAGTTCACTGTGAAAGCCCAGCTCAACCCAAGGCTCAAATCACATCACAAGCCCAGTCTAATTCAGTCCACCAAAGGCTCAGTTCACTACACTAAGCCCAAGCCCAAATTCAAAACCAAAGCCTAGTGCACTACAAAACCAACTGAGCCCAAGCTCAGTTCATTTCATTAAGATAACACCCCAATTCATTCCAAGAGTATTCAAAGGCCCAAAGCACATTCATAACCCATTGGTACCACAACCCTTTGATACCTAAAGCCCAATAGCCAACTAGAACCCAAAATAGCTAAACACTACAAAACACCCCCAGTCTCTGTGGATCGACCCGTACTTGCACGAGCTACAACTGACGACCGTGCACTTGCGGTATTACTGTAGGCCCGTTTCATTTCACTCAATTTTATACGCTTTCCCGGGCCCACCAAGTTTTTGGCGCCGCTGCCGGGGACCATTTTGCATTTAAATATAATATCTTTGAGGCCTACCAATGGCTCAAGGAATGGCTTTAATCTCTGCCCGTTGACTTTGAAAACGTTCTTGTTGGAGACATCCTCCAGCTCTACAGCTCCATGAGGAAAAACTGTGCGTACTAGGTACGGACCCTTCCATCTGGAACGCAGTTTTCCTGGAAAAAGATGTAATCGGGAGTCATACAGCAAGACTTTCTGACCAGGAGTGAAGGATTTGCGTAGAATACGCTTGTCATGAAACTACTTCATCTTCTGCTTATATAACCTGGCACTGTCATAAGCCTCATTTCTCAATTCTTCCAACTCGTTGAGTTGAAGTTTCCTTTGAATTCCAGCTTCGTCCAGAGAAAAGTTCAGTTGCTTAATTGCCCAATAAGCTCGATGTTCTAACTCCACAGGAAGATGGCACGGCTTTCCATACACTAAACGATAGGGGGACATGCCAATTGGTGTCTTATACGTTGTTCTATAGGCACACAAAGCATCATTCAATATTATTGACCAATCTTTCCTAGACGGGTTAACCGTCTTTTCTAGAATGTGCTTGATTTCCCTATTAGACACTTCCACTTGTCCACTCGTCTGAGGGTGGTACGGAGTAGCAACCTTGTGAGTTATGCCATACTTGCGTACTAAAGACTCAAAGTACTTGTTACGAAAATGTGAACCGCCGTCACTGATGATAGCTCTGGGGGTACCAAAACGTGCAAATATGTTTTCCTTTAGAAATGAAAGTACCACCTTGTGGTCATTTGTTCTGGTTGCTATGGCTTCTACCCACTTAGAAACGTAATCAACTGCGACTAGGATGTACAACTTGCTGTCAGACATGGGAAATGGACCCATGAAGTCTATCCCCCAAACATCAAAAATCTCCACAATCAAAATGGGGTTCAATGGCATCATGTTTCTCCTCGAAATGCTTCCTAGCTTTTGACAGCGCTCACAAGCAACACAATAATCATGGCAATCCTTGAACAATGATGGCCAATAGAATCCACACTGCAAGATCTTTGCAGCGGTTTTCTTGGCACTGAAATGGCCTCCACATGCTTGGTCATGACAGAAAGATATCACATCTTTCTGTTCAGTGTTGGGGACACATTTCCTAATGATTTGGTCTGGGCAGTACTTAAACAAATATGGGTCATCCCAAAGGAAATGTTTAACTTCAGCCAAGAACTTATAGCGGTCTTGTCTCGACCAACGTGAGGGCATTTTACCTGTAGCGAGGTAGTTAACAATATCAGCAAACCAAGGAAGGTCTGAGATAGACATCAGCTGTTCATCTGGGAATGATTCTCTAATCAGCTCAAATTCATCAATAGACTCTAAAGTTAATCTAGACAAATGATCAGCAACCACATTCTCACAACCTTTCTTATCACGGATTTCGAGATCGAATTCCTGTAATAATAGTATCCATCGAATAAGGCGAGCTTTAGCATCCTTCTTGGAAAGAAGATACTTCAAAGCCGCATGGTCTGTGTATATGATGATCTTAGACCCTATCAGATAAGATCTAAACTTGTCTAATGCGAAAACGACGGCAAGCAATTCCTTCTCGGTAGTTGAATAATTGAGTTGGGCATCATTAAGGGTTTTGCTAGCATAGTATATCACATATGGTAGTCTATCAACTCGCTGTCCTAAAACAGCACCAACAGCATAATCAGAGGCATCACACATAAGTTCGAACGGAAGCTTCCAATCGGGTGGTCGGACTCTAGGAGCGGTGGTGAGAAGGGTTTTTAATTCCTCCCATGCCTTCACACAAGCAGCATCGAAATTGAAGGCAACATCTTTGGAGAGAAGACTGCACAGAGGTCTGGAGATTTTAATGAAATCTTTGATGAATCGCCGGTAAAAACCAGCATGACCTAGAAATGATCTGATCTCCTTCACAGAGCGAGGTTGTGGTAGATGTTGAATGAGGTCAACTTTAGCTTTATCCACTTCAATTCCTTTTTCTGAGATGATGTGTCCTAGAACTATTCCTGAATTCACCATAAAATGGCATTTTCCCCAATTTAGAACAAGGTTCTTTTCTTTACATCTGGATATCACGAGGGCAAGATGCTTCAAACATTCGTCAAACGAGGAACCAAAAACAGAGAAATCATCCATAAAGATCTCGAGAAAACTATCTATCATGTCAGAAAAAATGCTCATCATGCAACGCTGAAAAGTAGCAGGTGCATTACACAACCCGAAGGGCATACGTCTATAAGCAAACGTCCCAAATGGACACGTGAATGTAGTTTTTTCCTGATCTTCTGGAGCAATGTGAATTTGGTTATAACCGGAAAAGCCATCTAGAAAACAGTAGTGACTGTGTCCAGACACACGTTCTAGCATTTGGTCAATGAAAGGGAGCGGGAAGTGATCTTTCCTTGTTACTGTGTTCAACTTCCTGTAGTCGATGCATACTCGCCATCCTGTGGTTGTACGAGTAGGGACTAATTCATTCTTGTCGTTCTGAACTACAGTAATGCCTGACTTCTTAGGCACAACTTGAATGGGACTAACCCATTTGCTATCGGGAATTGGGTATATGATACCCGCATCAAGTAGTTTCAGGATCTCTCCTTTGACTACATCTCTCATGTTAGGATTAAGTCTCCTTCGCATTTCCCTCGATGGTTTGGCATTCTCTTCAAGGTTAATGTGGTGCATGCAAATGGTGGGACTAATTCCTTTGAGATCTGAGATGGTCCATCCTAAGGCCTCTTTGTGTTCCTTAAGTACTTCTAAAAGCTTACTTTCCTGTTCCGTGTCTAAACATGATGAAATAATGACGGGTAAAGTATCAGAAGAACCTAGGAATGCGTACTTCAACGTACTAGGCAATGTTTTCAATTCAAGCTTGGGTGGCTCAACAATGGATGGAATAAGCTTGGAATCAGAGAGTAAGGGTGGTTCCACTTCATATTTCCTTTCAGTGATGTCCATTTGAGGTACAGATTCGAGCAGAGATAGGACGTCACTACAGTATGCATCATCATAGGAATCTGGGTTAAAGTTCTCCATACATGCTTGAAAGGGGTCGACGGATAGAATGTTAGTCAACGAATCTTGCATTAATCCTTCAATCATATTAACTTCATGCACATCATCATCATCAAGATTCACAGGTTGTTGACTAATATCGAACACATTCAATTCTACCGTCATGTTACCAAAAGACAGTTTCAACACTCCATTACGACAATTAATGATCGCGTTGGACGTAGCCAAGAAAGGACGTCCTAAGATGACAGGAATGTGACAGTCTGGGTTTTGTACAGGTTGAGTGTCTAAGACAATGAAGTCTACGGGAAAATAGAATTTGTCAACCTTGATCAAAACGTCTTCGACCACTCCACGAGGAATCTTGACAGATCGGTCTGCCAGTTGTAGAGTGATAGATGTTGGTTTCAACTCCCCAAGACCTAACTGCTCATAAACAGAATATGGCAGTAGGTTAACACTTGCACCTAGGTCTAATAACGCTTTATTGACCGTGTGTTCTCCTATAGTGCAAGAAATTGTTGGACATCCTGGATCCCTAAACTTGGGTGGAGTTTTGTTCAGAATGATGGAACTCACCTGCTCAGCTAAGAAAGCACGTTTTGCACATTGAGCTTGCGCTTTTGAGTACACAAGTCTTTGAGGAATTTGGCATAAGCAGGGATTTGCTTGATTGCTTCAAGAAAAGGAATGTTGATGTTGACTCTCTTGAACAGATCTAACATCTCATTGTAATGGGTACTTTTCTGTTGATAGATCAATCTTTGAGGAAATGGGGCAACAGGAGAATGAGTTGGCAAAGGGACATTCACAGCAGTAGAATTGTCAGATTTTCCAACTTGCTCAGATTCTTTGGTTTTCTGGGGTTGTGGAGACAGCGTGGAATTTGTATCAGATTCATTAGGTTCGCCCACGTTGTTCTCGATGACTTTACCACTTCGGAGGGTGGTAATGGCATGGACTTGAGGTGAGGTTTCAGTGCAGGATGTTGTGCCTGTTTGAAATATCCTCTTTGGATTTTGTTGGGGTTGGCTCGGAAGTTTACCCTTTTCTCTCACACATTTGATCCATCTTTTGATCTAGATTTTTCTGACTTTGCATCAAACTCTGGAACATTTCCTCTAGGGTGGATAATCTCTTGTCGGTATTGTGTTGAGGATATGATTGTTGTTGAGAGTTTGATTGTTGAGTTGTTGTTGGGTTTCTCGGGTGTTGATAACCTTGATTGTTCTGATATCCCTGATTGTTTTGATAGCTCTGATTGGGTTGAGATGGTCCTCCCTGAGTGGGTCCTTTTGACCATGAAAAGTTAGGGTGGTTTCTCCATCCTGGATTGTAGGTCTGTGAATAGGGTTATGTTCTTGTTTTTGAAACATGGCATGTGCCTGTTCAAGCCTAGATTCCTGGACTGCAAGCAAATCGGGACAATTTTGGAATTGATGGTTGGGGATCGTTACAAGCGGCACAACAGACGAAGCGACATGTTCTCGAGAGTAGTGGTGGAAGGTTTTGAATTTTTATGTAGTTCTAACTCTTCTAATCTCCAACTATTGATGCCATGTTTGCTCTTCCCTCGAAATCCGCTTCAATCCTAAAAGCCTTTGCTTCGGATGTAGTCTTTCTGGTTTCACGGATGGATTCCCACTGTTGCGTCTTTTCAGCTACTTCAATCAAGAAGTCCCAAGACGCATCAGCAGTTTTGTCTACGAATAGACCATTACACATCGACTCAACCGTTGTTCGGGTGGACACATCTAGACCTTCATACAAAATTTGCACAAGTCTCCATTTTTCAAAACCATGATGGGGACATTGGAGCAATAATTCATTGAATCTCTCCAGGTATCTAGCTAAGGTCTCACCTTCTAATTGCACAAAGCTATTCAGACTTTGACGAATTGTCGCAGTCTTGTGGTTCGGGAAAAACTTTTTGAAAAACTCCTTTATGAGGTCATCCCATGTCATGATGGATTGAGGCTGTAAAGCATAAGCCAGGCCTTTGCCTTATCTTTCAGGGAGAAAGGAAAAAGCCTTAACTTTAGGGTTTCGTCGGACATTTGAGTGAAACGCAGAGTTCCACAAATTTCCTCGAATTCTCTCACGTGGTGGTACGGGTTTTCATTCTCAACACCTCTAAAAATAGGAAGCATCTGTATTGTGCTTGATTTCAGCTCATAATGGCCATTAGCCTCGGGTAGCACAATACAAGAAGGTTGACTGGCTCTAGTTGGGTACATATAATCCTTGAGGGTACGGGGTTCTCCCATTGTTTCTGGTTGATCTGGACTGTCTCCCTCAGAACTTAGAATTTCGATAGGTTCGTCTGGGTTAATTCTAACAAGTCTGTTTGTTGGTCTCTGTAGGTCACAATCATGTCCTAGTAGGTACCTTAACTAACATGTTGGTCAGACAGAGCAATCGGAAACAATTTGGCCCACAAGGGTTATGAAGATTTGGTTTTGAATGGGTTTTGGTAAAAGGGATTTTGTTTTTGGTTTAAAATTGGGCTTTGGAAAAAATTTTGAACTAAACCTAGCATAAATTAGCACAACTCATAAAAGAAAATAAAAACAATAATAATAATTAAGACAAGCCCATAAAAGAAAAAAAAATAAAAAAAAAAAAAAAAAAAAAAAAAATAATTACAGTCCCAAATATAAAAAAAAAAGAAAAAGAAAAAGAAAATAAATAAAAATTATTACAATCCCAAAGAAATAATTAAATTAATTATTACAAGCCCGAATTTGAATTTAAATGAGGCCCAAGTGGGTTAACTCATGGGTTAGGCTTACTTGATTTTTGGAGGGAAGCCCAAAAATAGGCTTTTAGTCCCCTTTTAGTTGCACAGCCCAGTTGGGCTTTAGGATCGTCCTAAGCAGCTCACGCTCAAGCCCAGCAACAACAGGTGGAACAGAGCCCAGCAGCAGAAGGTGCACATGCCCGGCAGCAACAGAGCCTAGCTCAGTTGAAGTGGTGAAGCCCAGCAGCTTGTTGAGATGCAGCAGCCCAGGAGCCCAGTTGCTTTGGCTTGGCAGCAGCAGGTCAGGATTCAGCAGCAGCAGCAGCTCAGGTGGCCTAGCAACACAGCTCTGCAGCAACTCAGCAACACAGCTCTGCAGCAACTTAGACAACTCTGCAATGATCTTGACCGAGATGCAATGGTAGATGAAAGACAGCAAGGAAAAGAAATTCAACACACAGCACCACTCCCCGGCAGCGGCGCCAAAAACTTGGTGTGGAATGGAAAACACACAAAAACTCTTGCAAGTATACAAGGCCAAGTTTATAATATAGGGATAAGAAAGGGATCAGTCCACAGGGAGTAGGAGTGCTTAAAAGAAGTTTTCCTAAGCTATCAATGAGTGCAAAGCACTATGGCAGTGAGCAAAGCAAGGTAATGTGGCAGATGCAAAGAACTAAAACAGTTAACCCAACAAAGCAGTTAACACAAGATGGCAAAACAGCAAGGATTAGATGGCAGATGATATAAAATAACAACAACAAGGAACCAAGGCTGTAAGCCAAGGGAAGGGGTGAGATTGTGCACTGATTTCAGTGCACAACAGCTACAAATTGTAAGAACTAAGCAAAACAGTAAAGGAAAGTAACTAAGCAGTGAATAAAAGCAGAGATGGAATTGTAAGTGACTGAAGAAAGGAATTGTGGCTAAGCTAATGGCTTAGAATCCACCTTGGTGTCCTAGCCAAACAATGTAGTTCTAGGTTGAAATTAAGACCCTAAGCATACAAATGGAATGGAAAGAAAATTAGCTTGCTCAACTAATGTGCTCCTAGCATTGACTGTCTTTTGACAGTACAATCAATCACAAGCACACAGATGAGCACTAATCTCTCCCATTGCTCAAGAAAAACAAGCATTAAGGCTCTAACCTAGCAATTCATCATCCAACAATGCACTAAGGCTTCATCTGAGCCTTAGCTGCAGTAACTTAGTTCATGAAAAACATGTTAACAACATCAACATTCATCACATATGCTAATTGAAACAACATTCTCAACATTGAAGATAAAAATCAAAACATCATATAACATTCACTATCAACTGTCATGCAATAACTGAAATTGAAATTGCAAACAAACAGAACAAAATGTTTTTCTGGCTAGTCTAGAGATCATCCCCCCTACCCCTCCTCACACATCCCCTATTTATACATATAAGAAAAATCCCCAAAAATCACTGAAGTTAGGGTGTATCCAAAAATCCAAGATTCACTCACCTAACATACTGATTGCAACCCAATCAAACAACCCATGCTTCAATTAGACGTACAATTGATTTCCCCCAAAAAAATTCCCAAATCAGAAAAATTAGGGTTCTTATAAAAATTATTAAAATTTACCTAATCACTGTTGACACTGGTAGATGTCGACCCATGCCTCCAATTCTTCTCCTGATGCTTCTCTTGTTCTTCCCATGCCCTAATTGCTTTTCTAGCTTCACTGATTCGTCAACCACTCACCTAGGATTTCGGCAGGGGAGAAATTGACGAATTAGGGGGCTATAAAGATGGGTAATAGCTGTAGGAAGGTAGGGGTGATGATGGTGGAGGTGTGGTGGTGGTAGAGGAGTAGGTAGTGGTGGTTGTGGAAGTGGAAGTGGAATAGGTGGTGGTACGGCAGGGTATGGTAGTTCTGTTGCAGAGAGGGGGAGAGGAAGACGAAGGTGGAGGTCGATATGGGTTAGGGTAGGGAGCTGTTTGGCTAGGTCATAGGGTTCGAGTATTAGTGTGTTAGGCGGGTGTATCAAGATGTGTGTACCACGAGCTGAAGCCGCTGGATATGGAGATGGTAGGTGGATCAGACGGCTAATAAAGAAGCAGCTTGTAGCGACCGTAGGATGTAAAATACAACGAAGTCTACGGTGCGAGATTAGGTTAGGTGTTGTAGTGTTTAGCGGAATCATCGGGATTTGATGCACAGGCATAGGAGCGACCGTAGGATGCTGAAATGCTTCGATCTGACGGCTGAAATCCGAGACGGGCTTGGATATAGAAAATGGGTTTGGGTAAGGGTCTTGGGCCTTGGGTATGCCAAGCCCATATCTTATTTAAGAACAATTCTTCCTCTTCAAGCCCACTTCTAGCCTTTTGGTCTTGTGCACGACATTCTTCGCGGCTTCCTTGTGTAATTCCTCCCGACTTTTCATTACTTTTCTGCTCTATTCCGCTCCGCAATTCATCCAAACTTTATTTATTACCTAAAAATATAAAATTAAGTAAGAAAAATATTTATTCTTGAAAACAATGAAAATACAGAATATGGGATAAAATGTAGAATTAATGCGCAAAAGATGAGTTAAATGCCAACAAAAAGGGATAAAATTATACAATATTTGGCACTCATCATTAGAGCATTGCTCGGTCGAACTCGCGTACGTTGTTATCTCAAGCATGTTTGTCAATATTAGTGATCAAAACTATATGTCTTGATTTCTAGCCTATTTATAGATGTCTCGGACTAGGACATAGATAGTGTAGTTGAGCTTAGATCTCTCGGCGTTCATCATTTGAAGACGAAGAACTACTAAGGGGAGCTTGTGGAACTTCATCAACAAAAGGTATGTGGAGACTTAAACTCATCTATCACTTGGAAAGTCTATTTCCACTTTATCTCCTATATTGAGAGACAAGTCGTGTTACGACATAGTTTTCTATTATACACATTTGAGATTTCGAGCTGAGTTTATCTCGCTTATATATTTCTCGAAATATGTGTTGGCAAGCTTTCGCTTTAGCCATGTTCATCTTACATTCGTGACGAAAGTCCGAATAAGATCATATCAAAATTGCAGAGTTACATCTAACATAGTTTGTGTGATACAATCATTTGGTGTTGCCTTGGAATGTTTCATTATGATAATTTCAATAACTTGAAAATCGCTTTGACGAAAAATAGTTTGTGAAGAACAACTATATAACTTCCTCTAAGAAAGTTTCAATGATTTAAATTAATAGTTGATGAGATAATCGTCTTTGGATATAATCATATATAGTGTGTTCGCACATTAGTGTATAAATCCATAAACCGAGAATCAAGTGTATGCATATGTGTGTATACAAAATTGGTTAAGGAGACAACATAAGTATGTGTACCCGTACCCTTACTAGTAGAAGTTTTCGAACCGAAAATATCTGCTGCGTTTAAGAATTACAAACTCCTAAACTAGTCACCTTAAGTATGCGTACCTGTACGCATACTAGAGGAAGTTTTCGAAATGAAAATATCTGCTGAGTTTGGGAATTACAAACTCCTAAACTAGTCACCTTAAGTATGCGTATCCGTACGCATACTGGCGGAAGTTTTCGAACTGAGAATTTCTGCTGAGTTTGGAAACTTAACAAACTCAAATCTGGTTTCTTAAGTACGCATACCCGTACGCATACTTAAGATGGTTATTTTGTCAAATCGGTATGTTCATGAACTTAAACATTTAAATCTTAAAGAATGCAATCTTTGCAAACTGTGGCTACAATGTTCACGATTGATTCGAGTGAATCAAACCGATTTGATTTCAATTGTGTTCTTCTATGCAATTGAACAACTCTTTAACTAGTTTCATTTGAGTCATTTGAACTAGTTATGGATAAGATGAATAAGGTTAATATGAGAGTAAACATATGGACAACCTCGGTTAACTAATCGTTGAGCCAACATGAGTGTACACGTTTGGGTACGGTTACATAAACCTAAATGAGGGTATATTTCATTTGTGTGTAACAAGCTAAGTTCTATCTAATGGTTGAAAGATATTAGCTTGGTTGAATCAGGTTTTTCATCTAACGGTGAATATTGAATGCTATGTTACCAAGGTAACTTGGATTGCAAACCCTGATTTCAAAATTATATGAAGGAGAACTCTAACAACTGGGAAACCTAATCCTCACACCTCCTGTGTGATACTAGTTTTATTGCTAGAGTCGATTCTCCTTTAACTTTAGGTTTCTTCTTGAGACCCTGTAGGTTAACGATTTGAAGACTTCATTGGGATTGTGAAGCCAGACCGATACTACTTCTCTTGTAGTTGGGTGATCTGATCTTGCTGTTTCTATTGTACGAGTACAATTGTAAAATTGGCTTGAGATTTATTTCTCCGATAGGTAAGATAGAAAAGTAATCACAAACATCTTTCGTCTCATCGTTTGTGATTCCACAATATCTAGTTCCGCCATCATACGATTTAGATTATTGTGAGGTGATTGATAATACTGAGATGTTCTTCAGGAATATAAGTCTGGTTTATCAATTGGTTCCTGTTCACCTTGATTTATCAAAAGATGGAACAAAAACTCTTGGGTATTTCTGTGGAAGACAGATTTATTCAATACTATAGACTTTTCTGTGTGAGACAGATTTACTTATCAAGTCTTCGACTTTGGGTCGTAGCAACTCTTGGTTGTGGGTGAGATCAGCTAAGGGAATCAAGTGTGTAGTATCCTGCTGGAATCAGATGCATAAGGAGCGCAACTGTACCTTGAATCAATGTGAGATTGATTAGGGTTAACCTAAAGTCTAGTCCAAAGTTAATTGGTAGTAGGCTAGTGTCTGTAGCGGCTTAATATAGTGTGGTGTTCAAACTGGACTAAGTCCCGGGGTTTTTCTGCATTTTCGGTTTCCTCGTTAACAAAATTCTGGTGTATGTGTTATTTCTTTTCCGCATTATATTTTGTTATATAATTGAAATATCACAGGTTGTGCGTTAGATCAATCAATTAGTATATCCAACCTTTGGCTGTTGATTTACATTGATTGACACTTGTATTGGTCTTTACCATCCAAGTTATCTCTGTTGTATTTAATTAGACTCGCAAATTTCTATTTGCTTGCGTAATAATTAAATCGAGAGATCGAGATATTACACTCTTTGATATACTTTATTCTAGATTGAGTCTGACCATCTAGTTGATTCTCTAGAAAGTGTATTGGAGTAAGTCCTCTCAAATTGCCAAACCAATTGTTGGGTGTGGTTGTTAGACCCCCGCATTTTCAGAAAAAAACTTAAAGACATGCAATAAATACCAATTTTCGATTTTGTAAATATTCCAACTGTTTTCCAACTAATATACCAAAATTTCTCATGGATGACAACTAAATATTATCTAGCATACAAGTATATTTTAATAATATAATACCCAGAGATATGCTTTACTTACTGAAAAATTAAAGACATATAAATTCCTAATATCAAAGAAGATATCATGAAATATTTCGGTTTGGGATCTCACCTTGAGTATCAAGGAAAATACTTGAACATTGTGATCCATACTAACCAAAACCAATTTCCAACAGCTAACAAAGCCCTAAGATTATGACAGGATCGAAAACAGTGTTTAAATGGTTATCATGAGGGATCGGTCCAGGTATAGATCCACATGTAAGGGACTGGTCCTACTATAGATCCATGGGACTGGTCCTAGTACAGATCCTTACTTAATGGATCAATACTAAAATAGATTCGTTGATTCCTTTCATGTACAAAACAAGTTTCACAAGTTTACTTCCTACTCATGTAGTTAGATATAGTTTTTCAGGTATGGAATCAACCCAAAGTTCAACACAGTAACTAGTAATGAATTACAAAGATAGTGTTGTCGCATTTACGAAGTTCAAAAGATAAACGTTATACTTGGTAATCTAATATGCAAATTTGTATAAAACAAATAGTATATACTTTCTTGACACTTTGATCATAATGGAATGATCAAGTCTCCAATACTAGTGATATATAAATATATTTACTATGTTATGTTTTCGATATAAACAACTTGAAAGAAACGTAGATAGAAATAGAAGCAAGTCAAGTCTATGTTACTAGCCTCGAACGGAATGATGGTGTGTCCATCGATGCCGATACGTTTTGAGGTTCTTCAGAGTAACACAAGCTTGTCTCAACATTTCTAATGTTCCTAGTCTAACCTAACGAAGTGGACTCTAGTCATCTAATCAAGCAACTTCGAGTTTTGGAGATAAAATATGACAACCAAACTTGACATACCAACGTTTGGTGGGTTCAACTGAGCAATGCTCTAAAAGGGTGACAAATATTGATCTTGAATTTCATCTTCACTGCAGATTTAAGTTTTCAGTCTCCCTTTTAGTTCATGAGTATCTGAGATTGATTGATTGTGCTTACATTGAGCTGGAGTCAAAAAAAGTTCTTTGATTATATGCATAAACTGATGTAACGAAACAACCATGCATATTCCTGATGATCATAGATTACTTCCCAAAAGCTTCATGAGAGCTATGTTTGCCAAACTATTTCTAGTTCTCATCTCAAGAACATTTTTCGCCGAAACCAGATATTTTCCTTAACTTTGAGCACAATGTGCCTGTCATGTTTACGTGTTTTGATTGTCCAATGTTAATAACAAATGTTCATTGATTTTTTCTATACTTTGGGAATATGGTGATGATTTAGCGGGTGATACATTTTAGTTCTTTTACTAGCATGTTTTAATGGTTTTATCAACATGTATTAATTTCAACCCTTTTTTTTCCTCTCTTTCTCTTTTGTTTTTTCATAAGATAAAATATGTTGATTCTGGTCGTTTCCCTCAGTCTGAGAACATGTTTAAATATTCCTCCTCCAATTCCAGTTTTACAGCTCTTGTTCATGTTGATACTCATGACTCTCAGTTATGGGTTGACCATTATAATCGAGACAACTCAATGAATTTAGATGGGTCTAATGCTCTGGAATTTTTTTAATTAATATTCCTCGTATTGTTGACATCGAACCACTTGTTCAATTCCTCTTTCTAATTATGAATCCAAACAGGCTTCAAAATTCACTAGGGAAATTATAGTTACCTTTTATGATTTAATTTTAACAAGTCTTTAGGTTGGATTTTGTCTTACTGATTTATTTTATCATATATTTTTTAGCTGATGGCTAGCAGTGCTTTACGCACCAGATCTACAAAATCTAAATATGATGAAGTTTTTTACTCAATATTGGACCTCTGAAAGTTGCATATTCATAGATCAAGTCCAAATTGGACCGTGGGAGAGATACCAATAAAGAGTTGCTTGACCTTCTCAAAACGTATTAGCATAAGACGGAAGTTTCTACTTCTAAGTGAAGATAGTATAAATCTAGTAATGAACTTATCAAATCTCAGATTGCTTTTTTAAATATTAATCCTTAAAGTGCAAGGTATCAACTTCTTTTATTTGAAGTCCAACCTTTTCCTGAAGGTATTTTTGAGGGCTCACATCAGTAAGCTTATCCTCATCAAATAATGTTAGCGAATGATTCTCGTATGAGTACTCAACGACCATTAGGTGTACAATACTTATTTTGACTAATATGGGGTTGCACATTATTCTTTGTAATTCAAGGTGAACTTTTCACATTCTTACATGATCATTCTATATGGAGAAGTTAAGCTTGCTTAGTAACAAAGTAATTCATAAACATGGAAACAAGTTCACGAACTCAGCTTTGTTTGTAAACTACCTAGTTATGTTCATTATTATAAATAAAACACTCTCTACATACTAGAATCTTAATATTTGAACCTTGTGTCCTATTTGCGGTTACGTTCGTCCACTAAATCCTAGGATTCCTCGTGAAACTGTATTAAGTTGCGACTTTTAAAGTCTTTATTAAAGGATTCGTGAAGCCCAGTCAGGCTATTTTTTACCTGATATTTTTTATTATCCAGATATTATTCTTATTGACTTTTGTAGTTCATGGACTATATATCAAGAAAAATATAGATACAAATCACAAAGTACTCTTTGTCTTAGGCTTTGTGATTCCGCAAGATATATATTTAAACTTTTATTTGATTTGTTTAGATTGTTCTTGTGAGCTATGATCGTATAACCTTTTGAAGAGAGTATCTATCCTAATTGTTGAGGTTTTCTTGATATATTTTTTTATCTTGAAGATCCTTTATAAGCAAACCGATTTTCATTACCTTGGTTGAAACATATTTAAAGTAAAACCAATATGATATCTATTAGAGGAAGATTAGTTAAAAATTCTTAACTTAGGATGAAACAACTTCAAGGGATGCAAAGGATGTCAACTTGGGGATCAAGTGCGCAGGGTATTGCGATATCCAAGAAACATAAGGAGCACGACTAAATCTGAATTACTTGTCAGGTCAATTCAGTCTCAACCATGTTCCAGTCAGAAGTCTGATATAGGCGTATTTAGCGTCTTAATACAGTGTTGGTGTTCAAGATTGGGCTAGGTCTCGGGGATTTTCTGCACATTGTAGTTTTTCTCATTAACAAAATTTCTGGTGCCTTGTATTGTTTATTTTTATATTGTTTATCTTTATAATATAAATATCACAAGTGGCATGTAAAAAAAACTAGACAGTTTTGAAGCTCAAAGTGTATGGAATCTACAAGACTTGCTCTTGTGAATTCATTTCTTGAAAATAGATTACAAGACTAGTTCGGATCGCATTACTTCAAGTACATACTAGGTTGATTCTTGGATATTTATTTTTGAAATCATTCAAGTAAACTTGTTTAAAAATCAGGTACATGATCTTTACTATTAATCTATACTTACTGATTGTATAAAATTTGTACATACAGGTTTCCAAATGAGAAAGTTGGTGGTGTACTTGGTACCCTCTCCTTTTCAATTCTAAACCGAGAATGATACTGATAAGTTGCTTTTCGATCGAATTATATCATTTTTTAATAGATCATGAGTGATGTCTGATATCTTCTAACTAACCTTCCAAAAATTTTATGTTATAATTTGAATAGACATCTACTCGAGCGAGAAAAAAACTCGTTGACTATGGTTGGAAAATGATCAGAAGTGCCCATGTGGAAAAAGAAAACATGTAAACATGTTATCCAGTGATCCAACAAAATATGAGTATTATCCTATCATGTATTTGAAAGGCCTTCTTTATACTAGGCCAGATCCATGAGAGGTTTGGTTTCTCAGAATCTTGAAATATGTGTGATTCGGGAAATTGTTTAGTTTTAAGAAGTTTGACCCATAAATGATTCGGTTTCTAGAAGAAATATACCATGTAATTAATTACTGAGAATGGCTAGGTTCAAATTATGCGGGTTTTAATGCCTATCCCACCTTAAGTTATTGGCGACATATGGTAAACCAAGCTTTGTCTAAACTCGTTTCCTTTGGATTGGTATTTCTTTCACTAGATTTTACGATGAATTCGATTTAGCCTATCCATGATTGATCTTAGAAGGGTCAGACATTGCATTTGATATGTAAAGTATGAAAATAAGAGGATACCAAGTATTACACCACCAACTTTTTGTTCGGCAACCTGTATGGGCGAAACCTAATATAATCACAAGTTGGTCAAAGCAACTAGAATAATATATATAGTTTTTATATTTTTATTCCACAATCAATATGTCTATATATACTAAAAGTATGTGAACCTGGTTATATAGAAGAGTTCTGGGACGATCTTAAAAATCAATATCCAAGATCAATCTACACGTATCCGATTTCTAACAAGTACAAAACTCGCAATCTATCTTTCAAGACATGAAGTCAACAAAAACGAGTCTTGTTGATCTCAATTAAGAAGGTATTAAATTATCTAGATTGATTACATACTACTTGTGATGTTCCTATTACACTGCAAAGATAAATTAATATGCAGAAAAAACAACTACTATCATACTTAGTACAAGAACGTAGTTGAGGCCGAGGTAACCCTCTAAGCAATTCAGCTGCAATATCGTGTTCCTTACGTCTCTTAAACCTCGCAAGATTCTACGAACTTGATTCCCTTAGATGACGTCCTTTATAGTCTAAGAACTGGTTTAGCCTCAGTGAAGACTTTGGATACCTAGGTGCCTCTAATAGACAAGCCTATTTGACGAGGTTTGTATATTAACTATACTTCCTAACTCCATATACTCAATAGTTGTGCGAAACAACTAGTATATCTTTTCTTGACACTTTGATCATAGTATAATGACCAAGACACCAATACTAGAGACAAGTAAACAAATTTTATTTCGTATGTTATGCTTTCAATGAATGGCTTGGAAAAACAAAGAAAAAAATGGAACAAGTTAAGTATGTTGTTACTAACCTCGAACTGAAGGATGATGTGTTTGTTGATGCAGATACGTCTTCAGGTTCTTCATGAGTAACAAGAGTGAGTTGGAATATTTCTATGTTCCTGGTCTAACTTAACCAAGTGACTATAGTATCAAATCACGCAGCTTCAAGCTTGGAACTAAAACATGACAACCAAACTTTACATATGCTTGGTGGGTTCAATTGAGAAATGATCTAACAGTTTGCATCTAATAATTTTGAATCATAAAGATTTGTATGTAGATACAGGTTCGACAACTTTTGGAATGTTCCAAAAATATTGAGATGCATTGCGAATCTATATTACTTAAGCGAAAGATGCATATTTAATGTGTCGGTTCATTTCAAATATGAAGACATTGAGTATTGATTTGTACATTCTGACTTTGTGAAAAGACATCTTTTACCGGAAGGATTACTCCCTATTGTGATGAAGTGCAGTAAAAAAAAATGTAAATATCTTAGTACAGAGATGAACCATTAAAAATTAATAGTACATCTAACTTGATATTGGTCAATGCAATATGGTATATTTAAATCACAATTCCATTTGAATTCGCTGTATAGATCGATAGACACAGTGATCAAATTTTTTTAAAAATATAGTTGTTTTCCTTCAATGAAATTGATACACGCATGCACTAACTCATAAGAATGGCAATGATTCATGATGTATCCAACTGTAAAACGAAGAGAATTCCTCGTGAAAATATGAACCATATCGGAAGGAAACGATCATCATATATTTACCGTTGGACCAAGTCCATCAAATATGGAGGAATAAGTAGTTTGAACGCTTCTAATATGACATTAAGCTCATTAGGTCTAACTAATTATATTTTATTATATCATCTTTTTGCCAAAAAATAAAATATCCTAAACCATTCATTGCACAGTTAGTTCATTGAATCTCCTTTGAATCATTATGGATTAAGAGATTTAAATACATGCATGCCCTCTCGGTGGTTATAAAAGTGCATATGCATGAAGATGGCAACAAGTAACTTCATGAAATTGTCATAATCCTTTGTTACGTTAAAGATGCATGTATTATCCCTTTAAGTATCATGTACCCACATGTATTATCCCTTTAAGTATAATAAAATACATGCTTCAAAAAAAAAGGATCGCAATGTGCGGTATATGGTTGTGTAGTTCTGACTAGCTATCAAGATGTTTGATAGTTTGTGTTAGAGCACTGCTCGGTCGAACTCGCAAGCGTTGCTATCTCAAGCTTGTTTGTCAAGTTTAGTTTCCAAAACTATAAGTCTTGATTTCTAGTCTACTTATAGCTAAGTCTCGGATTAGGATAGTAAGTGTAGTTGAGCATTAGACTTCACGGCGTTCATCGATCGAAGATGAATAACTATTAAGGGGAGCTTGTGGAACTTCATCAACAAAAGGTATGTGGAGACTTGAACTCATCTATCACTCAAAAGTCTATCTTCTCTATCTCCTATTTGAGACAAAAGTCGTATAGCTATATAGACTTCAATTATGCACATTTGATATTTTGAGCTGAGTTTAACTCGCTTACAGATTTCTCGAAATATGTGTTGGTAAGCTTTCGCTTTAACCAAGTTCATCTTATATTCTTGACGAAAGTCAAAATATGATCATGTGAAAATCGCCTTGTAACGTCTTACATGATTTGTGTGAGACAGTCATTTGATGTAGACTCGGAATGTTTCATATTGATCATTCGATCACTTGAAAATTGCTTTGAAACTAATAGTTTGTGTGAGACAGCTATTTTCCTCTTCCAAGAATGTTTCAATTATTGAAATGGAGTTTAGAACAATTGGATATAAGCATAGTATGCGTACTTGCATATATGTAATCCAAGTCCGGGAACCATAGTATGCATACTGGTTGGTTTAATGAAAGTGCGGGAACCTTGTACGCATACCGGTACGCGTACTTGCGTGAGGTTCAGGTCCGGGAACTTCTGTTGATTTTGGAAGGTATGCGTACTCGTTCACATACTGGCGAACCCAAATTTAGTCCGGGTACTTAGGTATGCATATACGTATGCATACCTGAGTAAGTCAAGTTCTAAAATTGATTTGTTCATGAACTAATACATTTATATAATAAGGAATGCAATCTTTTGCAAACCGTGGCTATAATGTTCATGACTTGATTCGAGTGAATCAAAATCGATTTTGCTTCAGTTGTGTCTTGTATACTTTTATGAGAATATAAACAATTGAACAACTCTAGAACTAGTTTCATCTGAGTCATTTGAACTTGTTATGATTAAGACGAATTGGGTTGATATGAAAGTGTTCGTATGGCTAATTTCGGTTAACTATTGTTGAGCCAACAAGGTGTACACGTTTAGGTACGATTACTCATATCTAAATGAAGTCACTTTTAATTTGTGTATAACAAGCTAAGTTCGATCTAACGGTTGAAAGATATTAGCTTGAGTCTAATCAGGTTTTCATCTAACGGTAAATATTGAATGCTTTGGTAGCATTGATTGCAAACCCCTGATTTAAAGACTATATAAAGGAGAACTCTAGCAACTAGGAAACCTAATCCCCACACCTCATGTCTGATACTAGTTGCGACTAGAATCGATTCTCCATTAACCTTAGGTTTTTCACGAAACCCTGTCGGTTAACGACTTGAAGACTTCATTGGGAGTGTGAGGCCAAGCCCAACTATTTTCTCTGTAGTTGCATGTTCTGATCTTGATGTTTTCTATCGTGATTGAGTACTATCTTCTCTAATATTTACTCGAGATTTAATCTCCGATAGGCAAGATAAAAAGTAGTCACAAACATCTACGTCTCATCGTTTGTGATTTCAGAATATCTTGTTTCACTACCATACGATTAAGATTATTGTGAGGTGATTGATATTTTAGGTTGTTCTTCGGGAATATAAGTCTGGTATATCAATTGGTTCATATTCAGATTGATTTGTCAAAAGACGTAAAAAAAACTCGTAGGTTTATCTGTGGGAGACAAATTTATCTATTCAATAGACTTTTCTGTGTGAGACATATTGGTTTATCAAGTCTTCGACTTTGGGACGTATCAAATCTTAGTTGTGGGTGAGATCATCTAAGGTAATCAAGTGCGCAGAATCTGTCGTGGTTCTAGAGGCGTAAGGAACGCGGCTATACCTTGATCAGTGTAAGATTGGTTCGGGCTCAACTACATTCCAGTCTGAAGTTAACTTGGAGTAGGCCAGTGTTTGTAGCGGCTTAATACAGTGTGGTGTTCAAATCCGGACTAGGTCCCGGTGTTTTCTGCATTTGCAATTTCCTCGTTAACAAAACTTGTGGTGTCTGTGTTATTTCTTTTTCGCATTATATTTGTTTTTATAATTGAAATATCACAGGTTGTGCGTAAGTTCAATCAATTGTGAATCCAACCTCTGGTTGTTGATTAAATTGATTGACACTTGGATATTGGTTTTTGATAGCATCCAAGTTATTTTTTATATTCAATCGGAACAAAAGTATATCAAAAAGTTATATCTCTATTTGAAAACAAAAAATTATCTCTATTATTTCTTGATGGATAATTTTAATAATGTTGAAACTTCAACTTTCTAGGTAGCCTTCTCCTCTTGATTGTTTGAAGATTAACATAGACGGTTCGTTTCATCATAACTTTTATTTAACTGGAATTGATATCTTAATTCACGATCATGCAGTACGACGTGCCATCAAAAGGATCCTTGAAGATGACTCATAGTGTATTTCAGACAGAGGCTTGGACTCTGATTGAAAGTATGAAACTAGCTCTTTCCCATGGCTGGCATAAAGTTATCTTTAAATCAGATAACTTGATATCTGTAAATTCGTGCAACATCAACATCCTCCTCCTTAGCAGAGTTTACGTCTATTAAGGAAATTTGGAATTGTATAAATCTGTGTAATAATAGTAGTTTAGCTTGGTTGTGAGTTCATGTTTATAGATGTGTCATAAAGCAGCTGATGCTTTAGAGAAAGCTGTTAGAAGATTGTATCTTGATGAGGAATGATGGTCTTACCCACCTCAAATGTTAATTCCTCATTTAAATTCTAATGTAAATTGGCGGATATTTAATATTGTATTTCCTTTGATTAAAAAAAAGGTTTTTGATTATGTTGTGTCTCTGATATATATTACTACTACAAACATCTCGCATTCCTATAACTGTTTGATCGGATGACTCTCTATAACATCTCTGATGGTATATGGATATTTATCCTATGTGGAGACCTAAACAATGATATTTAATAACGTATATACAATTAAAAATTATGTTTTGATAAGCATCTCCGTTGGTAGTTGTATCCATATGTATTTTGATGCATTTGTCACTAATCTGTAGAAAACTAATCCACAAAATCTAAGAAAACTAAAAACAAAAACAAAATAATAATGGCGTGACTATAGATGTGAGTTCCAAAATCCTTACTCTTCTCCAAACTCAAACTTCCAAGTCAAATTAAATATTAATTATCCAACAACCATTAGAGAGGTTTTGTTGTTGTTGAGAGTTTCTAAAATCTTAGAAGCTCATACTCCAATGGAGATACTCTCGTCTCGGAAATAGATTCTAAACTACTCCATAACTTTAATCCATTTATTATCCTGGTTAACACTGTTGAAAATAGTAAACGGGATTGCTGATTTCTGCATACGAATTATGAACTGACTTACTAATTAAGCAGATTTGAGACCTCAGTCCTGACTACAGAATGTTTGTCTGCTAAATCTCCCACCGCTAGTCAAACTCACGTGGATTAGCTCGCTCATATGATCGGCCCAGGACAAAGAATACCACCCATAATAGAGAGGACCACTTTAGCCTAGGCCCTAAAAATTAACTGCTGCAAAAGTTCCAAGTACTGTAACTTCCAACAGCAATCCCCCGCGTTAATTAATTCCCTACAGCGAAATTATTTATATCTCTCTTTTACTTCCCATCCGATTTTACCTAACGGCTACTTTGTGTACACTCCCATTTACCTCTCATTAACCAGAAAATTCAAATCTCTTTTGGAATTAAACACCAAATAACTATCTCACTAAATTCAAAATTTTATTTCCCACCAATATTAAACTATAAATCCTCATTTATTTTACTCATAAATCTTATAAATACCATACTATTATCATCTTAAATTATCAATCCAACTTCTCCTATTTTTAATTTTCTTGAAAAATATATTAAATATAAACCATTGATTCCTATAATCTTTTGTTTTTCACAGCTAGATTTATCATCAATATATATGAATTAATATTTCTCACTTTTTTCATAAATTTCCATAATAGCTTTAATCATGCCATTAAGTAATTTACCTCTCTCATTGATTACAATTAAATCTATTAAAATTTCCATCAGAAATTCTTAATTCCAACTCAACAACCTCTATACATGTTTGTATATAAATACTAGTGTGCAACCCAAAAAAAAAAGAAGCCTTACTTTGAAACTTTGGAGGGAAATTTAGTAAGTTGAGTTTGAAGAAGAAGAAGATGGGGAGCATTCGTACAACTGTTTCAGGGAAATGTTCTTGTGTGGTTTTGGCAGTGATGATACTAGCATTTGTAGTATCGACTTCGCCTAATTTTGTTGAATGCACCAGATTACTTCAATCGACAGATAATGTAGTCGATGGATCTGAAAGCATTGCAAGTAAATCAGTCGAGCTTACTCCATTACCGGTTTCGACGAACCAACAAGATAGCTTTAAAGCTAGTAAGTTTTCTGGACCAAGCTGGAGAGGCCGTGGGCACTAGCCATTTTTGTTTTCCTCTATGAGAATCTCTTACTTGGTTGGCTATGTTATGTAAAAATGAGCTTAACTTTATAATCTAAATAACTTTTTTTGAAGCATTTTTCTGCCTACATGAGAATTCATGCTGGCCAAATTCATTCATCTCTTTGTGTCGTCCATGATAATTTCATACACATATATGCTAATGCGTGTATTGAGATTGCTCATGGAGTGCAATTTAACTTATGTTTTGTCGGATTGAATGTTCATACACAAACAAGCAACTTTGTAATTGGATATCCCAATAGGAATAGAAAATGAGATACATAATCAACAGGTATCTCATAGACTAGGGGATTATTTTTACTTTTTGATAGCAGACGAAGAATTGCCTTTAGTATCTCAATAGGTGAGCTCAAGATTTTATTTGTTCATTTGCTCATTTTGTGGTGTTTAGTTTATATCAACACAACAGACCAAGTGGTCTGCAATTGAGAAACGACACACTGTAATATGTAATTAGCTCCTCGTCGGAGCCGACCCCCGAATCTGAAAATGCCCCTACAAGCTTGAACAACAAAAAATCAACAATTACAATGAACAAAGTTTCGCACCAACCCAATTATAATCAACAAAACCATTACTAGGGCGGTTTTTTCTTCGTGATATTTCCAAATTTGGTATATGCTAAGGCAGAGTTTCTCCGACGGTTAATATAGATGCTTCATATGTGGATGCTGACGTCACACACAAGACATCCTCTTTGAAAAAAACATACCAGAGTTTTTATCCTATTATTTTTATGTTTTCTCTTTTTTATGAAACCATTATTTTTATGTTTTTCTAATCTATCTTACGAAAATAAATGTGTTTTTCTCCATCCAACGATCGACGGTTCCAATTCCTTTAACAGTGGAGGAAAATGCAAAATATAAATTGCGGCTCAAGATGCAACCGTGTTTTAAGCTCTCATCCAACGTCTGGGAGTGTCTCATGTACACAACCTTTCAATGGGCGTAATAAATTCCTTGATGAAAGATGAAAACAAAACGCACATCCGTTTCAAATTCTTGGAAATCAATGAGATTTATGTTGAATATTTGTTCTTATATGCAATTGATGGAGTGGAACGGAATGGAATGGAATCTTCTTAGAACATCATAAACTCACCGAAAGACGTTTCTTCTCATGAGCTCATAAATTTCTAAACTCGCATGCATCTATAAATCCGTCCAACAGATCGAAGAAGAACGCGTGACTCATCTTCAAATCATGGTTCTTATTTATCTCTTAATATTGGGTTTTATTTTTCGTTATCAAAAGGTAATCCCTAAATTTCTGATTCACAATTTTTTTTAGTAGCTATTGATTTGGCATATTTACAACACCCACCCCTGAAGTTTAACATCATTGTCTTATGTATTGTGTTACTTTCGGAATTTATTTAGTTTAATCTTGGTAATTTTTCTTTTTCCCTATGATTCACAAAATCTTTAGAAATCTAAAATATGGAATGGTTTTGACTGAATCTGGGAGAATTGAAATTGTCTATCCATAAACAAGCAAACTGCAGCATACTGCAAATCTAACGACAATTTAAGCTTCACAAGGTATTCAATTTGGTTTGGATTTCTTCTTTTTGGTTTACATTTTCTCAATTTATTTTCTAAGTTGCGGGTTCAATTGTTCGTTTCAGTGTTATATCGGTATTCTAGGTTTGTTATTGCAATAATTGCATTGGATTTAAAGAGAAGTAAATATTCTTATTTTTGATACATGCATTTAGCGGGGAGTGGTTCAAGCCTTCAAGGATTAAGTCAATATAAATTTCAGCTGTAAACTTAAACCAGATGATAATTCAAACTTTAGTGTATTTTGGATGATAATAAACCTATGTTAAGTTGATTCGTTTAATTGTTAACAGATGGGTTTATTTACAAATGGCTACTAAGGGTGGGGGACAAAATGGCGTCAATATCACAAGCTAATTGGGTTGACTTTACCATTCTTTTTAACAAAACTGTGGTCTTTCAAATTGTAAACTGCACTCAGGATTTCAACTGAATTAGAGAGAGGTGTACAACAGCTGCTACTATGTAAGACTGGATATGTGAAAACAATCTACCCTCTCATAGGTCCGTGCCAATACTAATGACATTATAATTTTGATTTTGGACTGGTGATGCTTTTATACGTGGCTTAGAAGTAACTTTGCTTTTTGATCCTATAAATTTAGTTTTCGTTCCGCAATGTTTATATGATCCACCATATGATATTACTGCTTTAAACTAATATACGGTAAATGCTTTTCATCTCTAATTATACACATATTCTACTGCCATCCGACGCAAAGGGACACAATTTTCTAAAGCAGTGGAAGGGTAATGCAACTTTTGGTGCAACAGGTGTACGTCTAAATTTGTTATGTACTTAATGCGTAATCTCTTCAACGATTCTTCCTTTGTTATATTTTCTTGAAATTGTCGCCACTTTTTCTTTCTATTCTTATTTTTACATCTCTTTATATTTAAAGTCTCCCTTGCTCAAATTACTTTTGATTAGATCTCAAAACTTCAACTTCAAATTTAGTCTCCATCTATGTTATAGTTACACGATTTAAATTGGAAGTTTGGTGTGTTATGTGCATCTACTGTGATTAGTTTTGAAAGTTTCTTATCTTTGGTTGGAACTAATTTAGTTTTTCGTATAATATGAATCAATATACGTGGTCTTTTCAGTTTTATATCACTATATATTGTCTAGCTTCTCCTTCCTCAATATCTCTTCTTAATTTGTACGTAAAATGGAAAACTTCATTTATCCCTAAATTGGGATTAGAGTTTATCCATTTTGATAATATCCGTATCCTACATGTTGGTTTCATGCAAACCCTTTACATGGTTCCACGTGTTTGGTTAGGTTTTCTCTCACCAGAAATACTTTGTTTCATTACTGTGATTGTGAATGTAAGATATGCCATTTTGTTAAGTATGGGCATATCAAATGTTTGAATTGGACTTATGCATTTTTTTCAAAAATGCATTCAGTGAAAGAAAGCATCTTTATTTAGGATTTGGAACTATATTTTATGTAAGTCCTTCTTTTGGAAATGTGTGTATTCGTTTTACTGGATTTGTAAGATCATTTGTAAGCAATCAAGATATCCTTTTTTTTCCACTACCTATTTTTGTTACTGGATTTGTGCATCTTCTGTACTTTTTTCCTTTCTTATAAGATCATGCCTTAATTTCAATATTTCGCTGCTATTCCCATTATACTGTAATAATTATGTTTCACAGGAGAGCTGAAAGAATGGCCCAGCCATGACTAGATTTGAAGATCACCAGCGGAAGTCACCTGAATGGCCAGAATTTTGGTCAATGTTGGCAGTAATTTTGTGAGGATATAGCAGAACACAAAGATTTCCTTCGGTTATAAATCTTACGGATGAAATTAAGTATTTGATAAATTGTAGGTTTTTGCAGGGATTGATTATGCTCGAGTTCATTAAGATTCACAAAAAAAAGGCATTTACTGATAAATGATATTACTTTGTCTCATGTTGATTAGTTTAGTAATAAAAGATGATTTTGTGAAAATGCAATCAAGAATTTCAATGTTTGGACAAAATACATAAACTTCTTTTACTTTGATTAGAATGAACTTTGGATTGAATGTTACATGAAGCTTGATTTCTATGAAGTTATGATTTTTTTTTGAAGCATTATGAAGTTGGTATGTTGTCGTTTTAATTCTAATGAAATTCTTTGTTGATAGATGTTCTTTTAATTTTTCTTCCAAACTTTATATAATATTGTATTTAATAAGTATTAATTGAGCAGGAAGGATCCCTTCACACTATTATTATCATACTATCTCACATGTTGGACGTCATTTTTATGAATAAAAACCGCACCATTTTTATGATTTTTTTCCCCAAGCATTATGAAGTTGGTATGTTGTCATTTTAATTCTAATGAAATTATTTGTTGATAGATGTTATTTTAATTTTTCTTCCAAACTTTTATACAATATTGTATTTGATAAGTATTAATTGAGGAGGAAGGATCCCTTCACACTATTAATATTATCACATTAGCTCACACGTTGGACGTCATTTTTATGAATAAAAACCGAACCGTAACGGATTTAAAGCTATTTTTTTGATGATATGTTCCTCTTACCAAGTTCTACATGCCTACCAAAAATCAGCACATTCCGAAATATAAAACCCCACAATCTACCGGTCTTAATTTCAACGGCTCATTTTCAAAGTAGTAGATGGTGGTCTTAATTGAGATGCACTTATATCCTAAAACGACTTCATTAAGATTTCCTTAGGTCTTTGATACCTGGTGATGGGTAGATAATTATCTTAATGATGGTGAGGCAAGGGTCTCAAAGCATGTGGAAAAGTTAGCAACCTGAAAGCTTCATATAGACATAAATATTTTTGTTTATTACCCTCTCGCATGGGAAAGAAATTAGGGACGTGTTAGATTTAGTTTTTATGAGGCACTCCAAGATAATCGTATTTGGAAATCGACCTCAGAGTTATGAAACAAGATCAAAGATAGTTGCAGAAGGAATAATGAGCTTATAAAACTTGCCAGAAAACTCGGTAGAATGACACCTTGAGAGAATCTGTATCCTGACACAAAAAATATATCTTTGTTGTAAGCTTTGTACTGAGTTTTGACTCTCGAAAACTTTCACGTTACGATATCATAAAATGTAACAGACGACGGAGGATTATATTGCAATGACAGCATAAAGAAGTAAAAGTTTAATGGATTAACAGTTTTGGGACCAACACGTTCTTTTGCCTAATATGTTCTTTTAATAAAAATTTATGGTACTGAAATGATTAGAAGAGAATATGTAGATGCTATTGATGAACAAGAAGGAAAAAAATAATCATATATCAACAATTCTAGACAGACCGAGTAAAAGAAAAAAAATGAGAAAACCGCCTCTCACACATTTTTAAAATTTGTGGGGTGAGTGGGCCCCAACCTGCTGGAGTTAGCAGGGGCCCATATGCATTGTGTGTGGCGGTTTTCTTTTAGTTTTTTTTGCTCGACCTGCCGAGACTTTTTGATCATATATATACCTATTTTCGACAACTTCCCGCAAAAAAAATCATATATGTATATATATACAAGAAGGTCCTATTGGTTAGGTGACATATTTGTGTTTTGATTGACCGATTATTTTTTACCTTTATGAGTACCTGGGTACACATTAAAGTGCGTGGGAACAATGAAATCTTTCCCTATAACTCTCTTATGAATTTAAATTATAAGCGGTTTATTAGTTTAAAGTCCAGCAGTGTAAAATGATGCACCAATTCCATTCCGTTAACTATATTTTAAATACATTGATATTTCCTGGGCCGTTACGAAACAAGTCATATTCTAGTAGTTTTATAAATACAAATGTAAATGGAACAACACTTTTACTCTTAAAAGCTCACCATTGGAGAAGCTTTGAGTTTGTTGTACACAAAGAAACTACAATCAAAACATAATTGTTGCACATATAATACCAACAATTACCTTTTGGTGTAATTGTCGGTTAGATTTATGTATTAACTGACAAAATTTGGGATCTCTTTGCGGTTGGCTGATATAGATGAGAGGAAAAAGAGAATGTGGCCTAAAATAAATCGGCAAGGCTTCGTTTATGGGATGCCCAAGAGAAAGCAGAAATAAATTTTATATATAACTAGATTTGTGCCCGTGCTACGCACCAGGCATTCTCTTTTCTTTTAACTTGGTGAGTCGCGGGGGTTCGCCCCGCCCCATGGCGATGAATTTTCGATTTGGTGAGTTGTGGGGCTTCGCCGCGCCCCGTGGAGATGTATTTTCCATTTGGTGCGGCTGGGCGAATACATTAAATAAGTGGAAAAAAGATAGGAAATATGTGCGGATTTTATTTAAATTTTTCCTTTTTATTTTCACATATATTTACTTTTTCCTTTTATTTTTACATAAAATATGTAAGGTTTTTCTTTTTCTTGTATGTATTAATTTGGAAAAAAGAGTCCTAATATGGTAGGTATTCGACTTCCAAATCAAATTTGGATTTCCATATAATTTCAAACACGTTAAATTAAGAAAATATTAAACCAATTATACGTTGTCAAGTGTCCTGACCAAACTGCTCATTTCACAAAACTCAAGAAACACATATTTCGGCCAATACAATGCGAGGCACGAGGGTTCCACACATCACGTTCCGATAACCAATATCAAAAGCGAAACTACAAGTAGTCTTATTTTGATATGTTACGAAGGAAACAATTGTCTGAACAATTTTTCCAATTTAGTTTAGCAAACCAAAAACAACTAAGCACATTGGTCCCTTTGCTAAACCGATTGTTCAAAAACAACCGCTTAATTCGATAAGACCAAAATAAAGATAAACTTCATATTTCTCATCAGGTCTAGATATCCATAAACTTAGACCTTTCAATTTTAAACAAGACAAGTACTAGGTTAGTTAACTAGCATTCCTTGTTTAGGCATTCGATTAGACTTGAATAAACGAAACCTCACTTTGATAAGACAAACTAAGATCAGAATTAACTTAGTTTCTTATCCGAAATCGAATTGGACTAAACAACTCATCCCGTACACAAATTATTTCGTTAAGCCATAAATAATTCATACAAACCAAAATAAATCAACTTGCATAATTATTCACCTCAACCGGAAGCAATTGAAACAACATAGACATTAAAAGCACCGCAATTGCACCGTAATTTTGTAAGCCTAAATAATTGATACCATACAAAAGCAAGATAACAATGGTTTTTCTTAACCGGAACCAATTGAATCACACACACATCAATTGTACCGAAATTTTGTAAGTCTAAACAATTGATATCACACAATAAAGCAAGATAACAATATTCTTCTTAACCGGAACCAATTGAAACACACATCCACACACACATCATGGAATAAATATTAATTGAACCGAAATTTTGTTAAGCAAAAGCAACAAATATATATAATATAAAGTCAGACATTTCTTAAACAAGAAAAAAATTAACTAACAAGATTGTTACCTCAAATTTCACATCCACTTCTCCAATGTTATAGCATCTTCGTCCAGGGAGAATTGATATCGAAATATCACCACGTTGTCATCCTTATGCATAAACAAAAGAATAACAACACACCTCAACCTTTACCAGAGAAAGGTTGAAAACCGGTTTTAACAATTGCAAGCAAAAGTTGAAAACCGTCGAAACACATATGCTTTTATGCTAAATCAAAACCGATTCAACATATTGTAACTTTTTCACATATTGTTTCTATCAGAACCCCTCATGATCCTTTGATAAAGCCTATCTACTAGGGCTAGAACTCAATCCCGCTAAATCAAAAAGTCACCCAAACCATAAGGGTTCACAATATATGAAATCGAATATTAAGGTAGTAAAACCGAAATCAAACATCCCATAAACATATGTAGCAATAAGATAAAAGCAATTAAGCATAGGCTATGTAAACCGAAAACTATCACAAGAAAAATTACTAATCAAATAATTTTATTCATAGTATACCAATACAATCAATGTAATAAATCAAAAATTGATGTATATTCTCTTCTCATTTGTGAAACTCTGAAATTGACTTTTTAGAGTTATCAACCAATGCTGAAACCGGATCAACAGATTTCACCGGATTCCAATCATCTTTTATAATCACAAGTCTAGATTCAAGGGTTACAACATTGTCATTGACTTTCTTAACTTCCTTTCTCAAATCCTTTTCCAAGTTCCTTACTTCACATAAAATTAGATCCAACTTTAGTGAGAGATTCTTGAGAAGATTATCGTTGAGAGAAGAGATCTCTTCATTAGGAACATCATGCTGAAGCTCTGGAGAAGAATCAAAATCTCCATCAGAAGACTCAAGATGAAGTTTCTTGTTTGGAAACAATATTGTCCAGACTTTTTCCGTTTTGCGAGAACTGCAACTAGAGGTGGACATTTTGACAGAACTCTATGAAAATGAGGCAAGATATTTTTCCTCTTATAAGTTTTAGAACTTTTCTTCAAAGATCATTGAGAATATTTTTCATAATCGAAAAATCACTTTTTAGAAATATTGAAAGCTAAATATTTACATTTATATCCTTACAGTATATTATCAAGGGTAACACGTAAGGATTTATGATAATCGATTAGATTATCACAATTTGATTGTTGAATTTTCTTCCTTAGAAGATTTCAACAAAATGTTTGATCACTTAGATTCACTTGTTATCGTTGTGGGATCATGATGCTCAAAGAGCTTATTCTCTTGTTTCGAAGAGATTTTTAATCTAGGATTAGATCTTGATTTTCTGGTTTTATACAGTCTCTCTTTCTGTTTAGTATTCAGACATTCCCTTTGAACCACTTTGTTTGCACAAAAAGAAAACACCAGACATATGCATTTTCTGGAATTGGACCCCTCGGATCTCTTTATTCTTACCTTCTTGTTTCTTGAATCATTCAACCTAGGTGATGAATTTTCAAGGCAATTGAGTCTCTCTCTCAATTTCTGATTTTTTGCTTTCAACACCCTAATCTCATCTTGACAAGAGCGAATATCAGAAATAAGTTTACATACCTGTACTCTTTCAGAGCATTGAGTAACCTCGATTTTCTTCAGACGCTTGTTAAATTTCTCTTTATCAATCAGAAAACTCTGTTTGAGTTGATCAAGCGATGACTTTATTTCAGCAATGCCAGATTTAAGAAGATGAGTTCTTTTATCTTTAAACGGAAATGATTTTTCGAAAATCAAAGGAGTGAACTCTTCATGAGTATCTATGTTTGAAAGGGTTTCAGAATCATAAATTTCTGCAACAGTTGCTGATCTAACTCATCAACTTGATTATTCTCATTAGGACAATAATCAAGAGTGGCAGTATAAACATTTCTTTTCCACTGTGTGTCCTTGGTTGGAAAATCTGGAGAGATATGGCCAAAACCTCTGCACTTGTAACATTGAGGAATAATATCATCATCATCCCAGGTGTCTTCATGTTTATGTGGAGGAACGCTTTTCCCTTTTGACATATGTGCTCCTTTTTTTTTTATATCTCAACAGTTTTTTGAATCGTTGAGTAATAAGAGACAAGTGATGGTTTAGTTCAACTTCATCTTCAGTAAAGAGATCTTCCTAGTCATCAAAATCTTCCGAGCATTGAGTCGAAACTCCTTTTATGGCTTTATAGCCCAGATTATCCTTTTGTTTACACAAATTTTCTTGATCAAATATCTTCAGCTTTTCAACTAAGGAACTTCTAGATAGAGACGAAAGATCATTATCTTCAAAGATTGCATGTTTCTTAGAATCGTATCTTGATGGCAACGATTTGAGAATCTTGCATACTATATCTTTTTCAGAGATAGTCTTTCCTAACAAGAAAGAAACATTAATTATCTCAGATAGTTTAATATGAAACTCCGCAAAAGTGTCGTTGTCATTCATTCGAATGTTTTCCCACTCGGAAGTGAGGGTTTGAAGTCTAGCTTCCTTTTCTGAAGAATTTCCTTCGAATAAGATCTGAAGATTATCCCAAGCTTCTTTCGAAGTATGACATGTTGACACATGATGTTGTAAATCACGACTTACAGCATGAATAATATCATTCAAACCATCTGAATTCTGCTTTGCAAGTGCCTTTTCTTCGTTCGAAAACTCTACTAAGCGTTTGAGCTCAGTTTCTGAATTTTCATTCTTTGGAAGAGTATAACCATCGACGACTAATAACCAAGTATTAAAGTCTCGTGATTGAAGAAAAGATCTCATAGCAGATTTCCACCATAGATAGTTTGTTCCATCAAATCTTGGCGGAACGTTAATTGAAGTTGATTCATGATAACTCGAGTTCATTCTTATAGGTTGGATCGCACCAAACACATATTGTTAGATCTTTTCGTGTTTGCCTGCTCCGATACCAATTGAAAAGGCGAGGGTACCCAAATATACCTCAAGCTAAAACTTTTCCTACCTATAAGTCCTTTCTCCGGAAGTGATTGTCTATGGACTGAGTCGAGACAATACAACTAATCGGTTCACACTTCGTGTGATCGTCTATGGATACGAGATCGAAACAATACAACAACGAAGTATGTTTACTTGATACAAAGGTTCGGACTTAACCAAACACAATAGGATTTCTTATCAAGTAAATAGGAATTAACGTTTGTGTAATTTACTTTAATTATAATAAAACAATTATAATGCGGAATATAAAAGTAAATGACACAACAAGATTTTGTTAACGAGGAAACCGCATATGCAGAAAACCCCCGGGACCTAGTCCAGAATTGAATACTCTCAGGATTAAGCCGCTACACAAAATTACACTAACTTCGTATAGTTGAGACCAAGTAACTAACCCTATAGTTCACCTAGTTCCTTCTGTATTCCCACGCCTTCAACTTATAAATAAGTCACGTACTTGGAACAATTCCTTTGGGTCGTATTCCAAACAGTAAAGGAATAACATATCTGTTTGGTATCAACTCTATTCATCCAAGTGATATGAGTCGGACAAAGGCACTTCCGTTTATCTCAACATAAACTCCTTCGTCGGGTCCTTAGATCTATCTTATATTCAATCACCCAAAGGTAATCGATTAAGATTAAGCCAAAAACACCTTTAATCCGAAGAATCGTGTTGATGCCGATCTACTCAATCAATCAATCCAATCTACCACAAGGATAAACCGATTATAAATTGGATCCTCTTTTACCGAAAAAAGTACTGTGCACACCAGAGATTATAAAATCCAAGTCAGATCTTTAATATCTTCTTTGTCTTCAAATCTTCTTAAATCTTCAATAAAAACCTGCACACAATCACTTGAATCTCTTGTGATCAATCACGCACGGAACGAAGTCTGTTAACAATGGATTATCACAAGATCGTCTTTAGAACTAACAACAGTCTGAAGATCCCTGTCGAAACTCTGAACTAGTTTGAGTGAATCTTATATCAGAAGAGAAGATTCTCGAGAATAAACAAACTAGGTGCAATCAGATTTCAACCACCGTTAGTCAATCAAATCAATCGAAAACAAAAGATAAACCTCAATTATCTAGTTTCCCACCAACGGTACACGCTATATCTTCTCAATCCCAAAGAAGACTTTAAATGAGCGGCCATAGAGATTTCGCCTAATTAGGTTACTCTCCTCTCCGAATAGGCGGCTACACCAGTAACAACAACAAAAGAGTAAATCTGTTGTTACAAGGGATTAGTTTGCTAGAAAGGCAAACTTCGAGTATTTATAGACATGGAAGTTTGGACACCAAGGAATTTCCAAACCCGAAAATATTCTCAAGATTTTCATAAAAGCACAGATTTGGTTTCCATAATTCTTGGAAATGCTCTGTCCAAAAATAACGATCGAAATCTCTCGGAAAATATAATTAGTAAATGCACATTACTAATTCTGTAATTTCCCTACAAAATGAAATTAATAACCTTAATTAAAAGATTATTAAATTACTTATGTTTCGACCCTAGGATTCTCTTCCCTTATACGTTAAGGAATATCTTTGAACAATTAAAGAAATAAACATTCACAACACGTGTTCAAAGTTTGTCGACATCTTAACCTTGTAAGTTCTCTTTCACACTTACAACCTTGAAACCGATTTGCCACACTTCCAAACAAGTTTAGAATTGGTTCATCTGACTTTCAAGAACTACGTGATTGATCAAACCATCATTCAATCATAATTATGGGTTTACGGCTCTACCAAAACAAGTTTCGGTTCTTCCTCCATGTGAGTTCCGTGCACTAGCTTTCCAAAAATTCGATTGACTAGGTACTAGGATTGGTTCCCCACATATATATGGTATCTAACTTATATGTGTTTCAAATGTCCATAGGATCGGTTCCTCTTTGCCTAAAAACGTGTTGCACATGTCCATAGGATCGGTTCCCCTTTCTGCTATAAACCTTGTTGCACCCCATACAAGGATCGGTTCCCTTTGATGTACTGCACCCCTTACAAGGATCTGTTCCCATTTCCTTTTAATTGGCCAGACATAAAAAATCCGATCATACCACGGGTGATTACTTAAGATCGGTTTTACTAATAAAAGTTATACCAATACATAAGTCAGTCCTTTGTGACTAGTTCTACCAAGAACACAACAAGTTGTGAGAGGTTATACTCTATCACACATATTGGTTGTTCATAAGATATGCAATGAATAACAAAACCAATAACACCTGGCAATTTCCTTTTCGGTCCACAAACAAGTTTATGAACTTACTTCCTCAGAACACATGTAAACATTGTTCCCTAGGATGAAATCCTCACCTCATACCCATACATAATCACAATAGCATTCAAATAATTATGGCGATATCTTATCTTCAAATTTTAATGGTTAAGTAATAAACCTCGTATTGTAGTCCTTAATACTATGTCTATCTAGAGTTCAAATATGCTTCGCAGTTATGTTTTCAATATGCACGACTTGAAAGATACGTTAGGGAATGCAACAATTCAAGTCAAACATCACTAACCTTAAGTGGAAGGATGATTGTTGTCGTTGTAGTTCCTTGCTTCTTCACATCTTCAAGACTTCGCAATACTTGTAATGTCTCATATCCTAATACTTGCAAGCTAACCTATACGAAGTTGACTCTAGTACATAATCAAGCGACTCTTAACTTGAGTTTTGATTCACTAAAATATGATAACCAAACTTGACATACCAATGCTTGGTGGGTTCAACCGAGCAATTCTCTAACACTTGAAATGCAAACTTGGGTATTTATAGACCAAGGAAGTTTGGACACCAAGGAATTTCCAAAACCGAATATTCTCAAGATATGCAATAAATGCCCAAATCGTTTTTCATAATTCCTGGAAATGCTCTGTCCAATATTAAGCGAAATCTCACTAGAAAATCTCCAATTAGTAAATGCACATTACCAATTTTTATTTTCCAGAGATATGCACTTTAATTGCTGGTAATTAAAAGCATATAAAATTAACAACCTTAATTAAAAGATTCTCAACTTATTTCGGTCCGGAATCCCCTTTAGTTATTAAGGAATATCTTTGAACAGTAAAAGATAAGAGTTACTGAACATGTTCAAAGTATGTCGACATCTTTTTCTTTGTAAATCTTTTTTCGTATTTACAATCTTGGAACCGATTATACCACACTTCCAAACAAGTTTAGAACTGGTTCATCTGATTTCCAAGAACTATGTGACTGATCAATTATCAATACACTAATCATGGGTTTACGGTTCTACCAAACACAAGGATCGGTTCTACCTCCATATGGTTACTTGGACCGGTTACATCATTTACCAGGATTGGTTACATCAATTACCAGAACCGGTTACCATATTCTCATGGTATTACTTGTGATCGGTCACACCAGTTACCAGGATCGATTACACCAATTACCAGGACCGGTTACACCAATTACAAGGATCGATTACACACTCTTTTGTGATCGGTCACACCAATTACTAGGATCGGTTACACTAATTACTATGATCGGTCACACCAATTACAAATATCGGTCGTACCATCTTAGGTGATTACTTAGGGTCGGTTTCACTAATAAAAGTCATACCAATACATAAGTCAGCACTGCGAATAGTTTTAGCAAGATACAAGTTATGATCGGTTCTATTAACTCACACATATTGGTAATCCAAATATATGCAATGAATAACAATACCAATACGCCTAGCCATTTCCCTTTCGATTCACAAAACAAGTTTATGAATGTACTTCCTTTAACCGAATGTAAACATTGTTTTCTAGGACGAAATATTCACCCATACCCATACACATAATCACAATAGCATTCATATGATTATGTCGATGTATTACATAAAAAGTTCAAAAGATAAGCGTTATACTTCGTATTATAATTCCTTAATACTATGTCTACTAGAGTATAATCATTCACAGCTTCGCAGTTATGTTTTCAATATAGCACGACTTGAAAGATACGTTAGGAATAAAACAGTTCAAGTCACAATATTACTAACCTCAAGAGGAAGGATGATGTCGTCGATGTAGCTTGTTACTTCTTCACATTCTTCAAGTCTTCGAGTAATACTTGTATGTCTCATATCCTAATAACTTTCTTGTTAAAACTATACGAAGTTGACTTTAGTACATAATCAAGCGACTCTTTAATTGAGTTCTGATTCACTAAAATATGAAAACTGATTCTACATGGTCTAACAAAATAACCAAACTTGACATACCAATGCGTGGTGGGTTCAACCGAGCTATAATCTAACAAAACTAATTCTACATGGTCTTGAAAAATTACACATAATGGGTTTGATTTCATAAAAAACCATAGCTTCTAGATTTTAGGTGATGGTCATCAAATCTTAGTAAATGAAATATAAGTGGGGTCCACGGTTGAGATATTCCTTCAGTTTCAAATGCTTCTGCTTCAAATGCTGACAGTGTTATTTTGTTTCAAGTCTCATTAATCAAACAACTCATAGATGGAAGCAACAGATTATAAATACTCTTTTTGATGGACCCACTTCTTAAGAAAATATTTCCAAGACACAACAAGGATAAGTTAATATCAACCAAGACAAAGAGTGGATGTTTTACTGTGAAATAGGGGTATAATATTAAGTACCACATAAATGGTAACTTTCAGTACAATACCTTAGTAGAAGCAGATCTAAAATCTTGAAACAATTGCAAGAATAAAGTTCTTTCTGTTTTAATGTGATAAGGAAATTTTACCAAGAGTGTAGAGAATTGCACAAAAATTGTGATATGAAGATTAACGTTGTAACAGATGCAAACATCCCTTGGAATCAACTAAGTATATCATTTTAGATCATCCTATCCGATATCATTTGGTTTAGAGTGATTGGTTTTAGACCTTCAGAAGGTACATGGGAGTCACAAAAGCAATAAATAAGTTCATGAATAAATGAAGATCAAAATCAAGTTTGACATAAGCTATGATGCTTCTTTTCTTAAAATTACAAAATTTGGTAGGTCTTATAATAGCTAGAAATTTTCCAGATGGTCCGTTAGCTTACTCGTAATCAATGTACGTGGACAAAAGAAATAGTCAGGAGATCAAGTCTTATAATCTAGTTAGTGAATATTATATTCAAGGGTTTGCTGATCCTATCATCTCTATAAATAAGATTAGTTATTATGTAACTGTAAAACTATCTCATTATGTATTTTTTATCATCAATACAATTCACCTATATGTGTTAGTGATGAAACACGTTAATAATTTCGTCTTCTTTATATGTGTTTGATTCGCTTGTAAATGATTCATTTGTTTAATCAATGATCTGTATCGATACTCATAATTTATTGTTAGCTAGAGGATTTTGTTGTTTTAGCATAAAGGAAGTCCTAGACATTGAACATGTAGAGTGCCTAGCACAAGGCCATAAAGAAGTAATTGTCGAGTCTGACCGTGAAAGTCTGGTTAAAGTTGTTAAGGAAAGAGATAAAATTGTTTCTTATATATATAGAGGCCTAGTTGAAGATGTAGTTTTTTTTACTTAAGCCTTGTAACTAAATGTACCGATTTAATAGAAAAATATGCTTCGTAGTTTATTCGGTAAAATGGAAAGAATATCCACCAGATTTCATAGCTTCCTCTATTCTAATCGATGACCCATATCGATACCCCTAATTTATTAGTTAGTATTGGAGAATAGGAAATTTAGTTTTTGTTTCCTGTTGAAATATTATTTTTCTATTTACGGATTTAGTGTAGTTTTGTTATGTCTTGTACGCCAAGCTAAGGCTATATTTTCTGTACAACAAGTCATGTAATTAAAACATATATAAACATATTTTTATCTTTGGTTTTCTCACATTGAGAAATCTATCAAAACCTAAATCATGTCTTAGTATGAGACATGTCGACCTTATATCCGACATGCTTAGGGTTTCTTTTTTATTTTCTCTTTTCTTTCATTATCTTTTTTGTTTTTGACATGGATAATACATCTTCTCAATCTTCCTCGACTTCTTATTCCACTACATATTCTCAACCCATTTCTTCTATGTCTTCCTCAATGTCTTTTTCCGCCACTTTTTCTCTAGCCTTAGATCAGGAACCTTTTGAGCGCCTCCATGGTGTTGTTTCATAAAAACTCACTGGTCATAGTTATCTTTTATGCAAAGCTCAGTTTACACCTTATTTACAAGGATATGATTTAGAAAAATATGTTGATGGTTCTCTTGAAATTCCACCAGCTCTTGTTAATGGAATTCCTAACCCATTATTTCGGTCTTGGAGGCGCACAAATAAACTTCTTCTCGGTTGGATTATGTCTTCCCTCACTGCCCCAATCTTAGACAAAGTTAAGGCATGTGATTCTTCTTTTGCAATCTGGACCAAACTTGAAGCTTTCTTTGCATCTAAAACTGATGAACATATCATTCATCTTAAAGAGTCCATTTCATCAATTAAGAAATGAAACTCAACTACGTCTGATCACATTCAGTTAGTTAAAAATATTGTATATTCTTTTGCTGCTAGTGGTGTTGAAGTTTCTGATAAAGAATTCTGTCATTATGTTGTTAATGATGAATCAATTGTTAGCTCTTTAATCACCACTATGGGGTGTTATTACTGATGATGATTTTGAATCCATGTTGTTGTCTTATGATCTTCATGACACTGCACAAAATCAGGTTGCTCTCTCTCAACCACTTGCTAATATTTCCTCTGTGAATATCCATGTGGATGCTCCTCTTACAAGGGATGGAAAACCAGCTGTTAATTGTCAGATATGTATCAAACCTTTTCACAATGCTCGAGATTGTCACAAAAGGCTAGATATAGTGACTTACCCTCCTCGTGAGAAATGTCCACCGTACAAGAATAATTCTACTAGAAGCATAAGACCTTCTTCCAATGCTCTTGTTGCATATACTGCTTCTCGAAATTTTGCTTGCGCCTATGAATGACTTCCCGATAGTAGTGTGATGGATCACATGACTAATGATCTCAGCAATTTTCACACCCGTTATATATGAGTATAACGGAGTTGATCATATTCGAACTGTTGGAGGTTCATCCTTGCCGATTTCTAATACTGGTGATGGTATTCTTTCCACAGATGCCCGTAAGTTTCTTCTCCCTAATGTTCTTCATGTTCCACATCTTTCTAAAAATCTATTATCTGTCTCTAAATTTTGCCTTGATAATAATGTCTTCTTTAAATTTCATGACTCTTTTTACCTTGTTAAGGATCACCAAACTGGGGAGTAGTACTTCGAGGAATGATTAATAAGGAGGGTCTTTATACTCTTCTTCTCGTTTCATCTGTTTCAGCTCTTGTTGGTGAACATACTTCTTTACAAACATGGGACTCTCGTTTAGGGCGTCCAATGTTCAAAATTATCAAAGCCATTGTCTCGAAGCACAACTTACTTGTTTTTGCTTTCAAATTTCTATGTGTCAGTCATGTTTAGCAAATAAAAGTCATAAACTTAATTTTACAGCTAAAACTAAAGTTTATGAAAATCCTTTGGATCTTATTATTTCAGATGTTTGGGGTCCTTCTCCACTTTTATCTAACGAAGGTTTTCGGTACTATATTATTTTTGCTGATGCTTTTAGTCGTTTCACTTGGATTTACCCTATCCATACAAACTCTGATGTTATTGGTATCTTTGATGTCTTTTATCGACAAGTGCAAACTCTCTTAGGTCTAAAAATTAAAATTTTCCAGACTGATAACGGTAGTGAATATAAGAAACTCATTAAAATTCTCCGACAAAATGGTACCCAACATCACCTTACTTGTCCCCATACATCTGCTCAAAATGGTCATGCAGAAAGACGACATCGTCACATAGTTGAAGTTGGCTTAACACTCCTATCCAGGAAGTCCCAGATTTTCTATCACTTTGGACTTTTGGGTGCTTATGTTTTTCTCATCTCAGAGATTATTGATCTACTAAACCTGAATTGCGGTATTCTCCTTGTGTTTTTCTTGGATATTGTGCAACCCGTAAGGGTTATAAGTGTTTGCACATTCCTACTGGTCGAATTCATTGGTCGCGTCATCTTGTTTTCGATGATTTATATTTTCTTTTTGAAGATTCCAACTCCTCGGTACTACCATCTCCCCTGGATCTCTCACATGTAACTTTTTCTTCTCCTCACTTCCCAGTTTCTGTAGACATGTCCTCCCATCCTATTTCCGCTGATTCATTAGTCCTTCCTGCTAATATTTCTGGCCCAACCTTTCCTATCTGCAGTCCTAACAATACTTTGCAGCTTCCTCCTGCCAATATCCTTCCAGATTTATTCGACCATCCTCATCAGCTGGCATCTAATAACATCCCAGAAGTTGTTATTGTTCTAGACCACAACACAACCTATTTACCTCTGTCATACATTCAGACTACAACTGTCGAGGATTCATCCATGTCTCCCACGAATGGATTGTTAGCGGTGTCCTTTGTATGCCTCAGCTGACCCATATGCTCATGTTACCGAGTCAGCTAGTGAATTCCAACGGGTCTCTTTCACCCGAGGTTCAATGATCAATTACTGCCCAGTCAGGTGTTTGTGATACAGAACCAGCACAGCTGCTTCCTGATAGCATTATCTCTACTACATCACCGGGCCCTACTGTTACTATAAGTACTTCACCTGAACAAGATGTCACAGCTTCTCGAACATCGACTCAGAACGATCATTCTATGATTACAAGAGGGAAGGATGGTATCTTTAAACCCAAAGCTCTTTTAGCTTCAAAGCATGCCACCATTATTGATGCTTTCTTTGAGCCAACTTGTTATTCGCAGGCGAAGGAAGATCCTAAATGGCGTAAGTCTATGGATAATTAATATAATGCTCTTGTCCAAAATGACACTTGGTCTTATGTTAAACTCCAGATATGAATGTGGTGGGGTCTAAATGGGTGTTTCATGTCAAATGCCTTACTAATAGCACTATTAAACGAAGTAAATATCGTCTAGTGGCTCAAGGCTTTCATCAACGTCAAGGGAAGGACTATGGAGGAATTTTCAGTCTGGTTATAAAGCCTTGTACAATTCGTGTTGTTATTACTTTGTCCTTTACATCTGCTTGGCCTATTCGCCAACTTGACATTCAGAATGAATTTCTCAATGGTCTTCTTACGGAGGAGGTCTATATGAAGCAACCTCCTAGCTATATTGATCCAAATTATCCTGATCATGTTTGTCGACTGCATAAATCGTTGTATGGCCTTAAACAAGCACCAATGGCGTGGTACACTCGTCTTAGTGTGTTTCTACAATAACTTGGCTTTGTTGTTTCACGGGAAGATTCTTATTCATCGTTCGACTATTGATGTTACTTATCTCTTTGTATATGTTGACGATATTATCTTAACAGGCTCATCCTCTTAGTCTTTACAACTTCTTATTGATACTCTACATAAGGAATTTGCACTAAAATATCTTGGGGGGTGGTCCCTTTTTCTTGGTGTTGAAGTTACAAGAAAAACTAATGGTCAGCGTCGTTATATAGAGGATTTATGGAGCGTGCCAATATGAAAGGATCAAAGCTTGTGAGTACTCCATTTACTATATCTACTGAGCTAAATCCACAAGGTGGGGTTCCTTTGAAAAATCCTACTGAATATTGAATTATTGTTGAAGGTCTTTAATACTTTTTGATCACATGGTCTGAGCTTTCTTTTTTAGTCAATAAAGTATGTCAATTTATGCAGCATCCTACTGACAAGCATCTTCTTCTTGTCAAAAGAATTATGCGTTATTTACAAGGTACTTCCTCTTATGGTCTTACTCTTCGGCCTTATTCTAATCTGAAACTGATTTTTCAAGCCTACACTGATGTTGATTGGGCTGGTCTCAAACTGATAGACGTTTCACTAGTGGTTATTGTGTTTACTTGGGATCGAATATCCTTTCATGGAGTGCTAGAAAGCATAAAATTGTCTCTAAGTCGAGTACAAAAGATAAATATCATGGTCTTGCCATTACCAATACTGAGCTCACGTGGATTGAATCTCTACTCAAAAAAAAAATCAAGTTCTGGTCTGCACTCATCTTGACTTATGGTGTGATGATCTTGGTGCTAACTATCTTATTACGAAACCAATTTTCCATGGTCGTACTAAACATATTGAAATCGATTATTATTTTGTTCGCGAAAGAGTTCAACGTGGTCAGTTACATGTTCGTTTGTTTGTTCTAAAGACCAGGTTGTTGATGTCCTCATTAAACGTCTTTCGAGAGATCGATTATCTTTTCTACGCTCTAAGCTTACTGTTTCTGATCACCTGCTTAGATCGAGGGAGGGCGTTAGAGAACAGGAAATTTAGTTTTTGTTTCCTGCGGAAATATTGTTTTTTGTTTATAACTTTAGTTTAGTTTTGTTATGTCTTGTACGCAAGCTAAGGCTATATTTCCGGTACAACAAGTCATGTAATTATAACATATATGTATAAACAGATTTTTATCTTTGGTTTTCTCACATTGAGAAATCCAAGGCTGTTAATGGGGGTACCATGATGCTTGAGAATGTACCAACCCAAAGGTAAATGCTTTTTTGTCCTATATGCATATTGGTACACTCCAAGCAAAATGGTACCCCATTAGCAGTCTTGGAGAAACCTATCAAAACCTAAATCGTGTCCGTTAGCTAGGGGATTCTATTGTATTAGCACAAAGAAAGTAATGGATATTTAACATGTGAAGTGCCTAGCAAGTGGGCAATCACACAAGGCCATGAAGAAGTAACTGTCGAATATGACCGTAAAGGTCTGGTTAAAGTTGTTAACGGAACAGTGCAAATTGTTTCCTAGAAATATAGAGGTCTAATTGAAGATGTAGTTTTTTCTAGTCAAGGCAGTTAAATGATTGGTGTTTTAAGCACATAAATAAACTTGTAGATAAATGTGTTGATTTAATAGAAAATATGCTCGTAGATGTTCTTCTATTGAATGACTAAAAGATCCACTGCATTTTGTGGCTTCCCATATTTTACATGACAATGTCAGCGTTTAGAGATAATATTCTTGGCTAAATTGGGGCCTATAGCTGCATGACAAAATAAGGTCATTAAGAAGTAATTCATAGAAACCCCTTAACCAACTATTTTCTTAATGGTTAATTTATCCCTGATTAATTAGTGTTAATTCGGGTGATTAGTGTTAAAGTATAGTGTTAGATGTGAAATTAACGTGTGTTAATTAATCATCTGAACATGAAAAAAATTGAAAATTTGAACTTGTTTGAAAAACACCAACTCAGAATCGGTATATGTTGTCAAAAACAAATACCGATTGTAACCTCAAAAACATACAGAGATTTTTTGAAACTAGCTTCTACCCAGAATCGGATTATGGACATGAAAATCAACCGATTATCCATAATCGGTTTATATTGGCATGAACGTAAATCGATTGTGGGTAATTTTTCTCTTTTTTATCTGTGAATTATGTGTTGTTAAACATCAAATAAAATTAAAATTCATTTTATACCTGAGTTAATGAAATGAAATTGAGTATGATTTCATATTCATTTTATGATCGAGTATTAACTGGAAAAAAATGGGTTAATCAGAATCGATTTACACGATACATATGTAAAAACCGATTCCTGACATTGCACAACATGAATCGGTTTATAAGAATGCTCATGTAATCCGATTCTAACAAAATTTTCAATTTTTGAGCAATTTTATGTTACTAAAACCTACTCCCTCCGTTTCTAAAAAATATGCTTGTTTAGTTTTCACAAAAATTAAGAAAACTAATCATTGGAGCCACTTTTCCATGTTTTTTCCTAATCTATCCTTTGGTCCCCACTCATTTGTTATTACAGAAAGATGAGAGAGAAATGGTCCCCTTTTTGTTTTAGGAGAGAAAATTGAAAGAGAGAAGTGGTCCCTCTATGGGTATAGTAGTAAAATCATAACATTTGACTTTTCACATATGCAAACAAGCCTATTTTTTTGACATACCCATAAAAGGAAACCTGCCGATTCTTTAGAAACGGAGGGAGTAGTTTATAGGATTGGGTTGGGAAGAAAAGAAGAAGAATCAGTTGAAGTGGAGATGGAGATGGAAATGAATTTGATTTTGATTTTAGTTTTTAATTTTATGATTTTGATTTTAATTTTTAAATTTTATGATTTTAGTTTTATGATTTTGATTTTAGTTTTTAATTTTATGATTAGGATTTGATGGGACAAATTAGTAGTATTAGTATTTGATAGAGGGTAAAATGATAGTTTCATCAAACTTAGACACGCCTTATCATTTTTATGGGGTGGATGATAAAATACATAGACCCCAATACAGCCGGGATAATATTCTCTCTGCATATCAAATTAAGAATGCTTTAAAAAAAAAAGAAAAAAAAAACGGAAGTGAAATTCAACTGAACACCAACCAACACAAGCATGCTTCAAACAAAGAAAACCAACACAAGCAAAATGCCCACGTCAAATTGGGAGCAGCCATGATGTGAAAATGAGAAGCCACATTCGTCTGTTCAACTTAAACTCTACCCGTCGTGATTTGTCCATCATATACACCTCAAAATGCGGTAAAAAGAGAAGAACCCGGCTAGAAATTGTCTTAATTGAAAAGGGGTCCACTCCCAAAAAGCCCCTTGCCGTCCTCATTTGGTCTGACTTAAGACAATTTTTAGACCTATAAATACTGCTCAACCATGATACAACTATAAACCCCTTACACAATTGAGCTCCGAAGAACACTGTCACTAGCTTGAATCTATAATTTGAGCTCGAATTTTGAGTAAAGTTTTAAGTTCGTCTGTAAATGAAGTATCTCAATCTCATTATAGTCGTAGTTCTGTTGATGACGTTGATGTCGCCTCATTTTGTCCGTTGCCGGTCTCTCCGATCAATGCCGACGAGGAATGATGAGGTAAACCGTGATGACAAAGTTGGAGCTAACAGTGCAGGCGAGTTCACTTCTGTAAACGTTTCATCGTGCAATACTAGTCGTCATAAAAGATCACTGGCATCCAAGACCAAGTTAGCTTCTGGACCTAGCAGGAGAGGCCGTGGCCACTAGACTTTTTTGTTTTTGAATTTGAATTTCCAAATGTCCTCATTAGCTAGATTTTGTAAATGAATATCGGGATTATGCACAGTCAAAGATTCAGAGCGAGATCTTGTTCGAGTTTTGCAAGCAGATTCTTGTCAGCATTTTATAAATTTTCCGGTAACAAAAAACTATACAAGTTATAACTTTTTATGATTCTCGCTTAAAGTTATAACATTAAGCTTTTTTTCAGCTAATAAACTCTTCCCTCTGATCAAACAATAAAAACTTTGTAACTCAATCATATTTTTATTAGAGCAAATGAATTACAATCTGTCAATCTGTTGAACAACCCGTAATGATAAGACAACCAGTTAGTTCCATTCACTTTCTTCTTCATCTTTTTCTGGCAAGGATTTCCATTTACTTTGAGCTTTGAGCACGCCATTTTACAGGTTTACTTTTTGTGCCCGATTAGTCTAGTGAAGCTTATCAATACTAGAACCAAAGTCAAACCAAGGCCACTAAAACTTCCATCGGAAAATCAATATTGATCCAAGTACTTCACACTTAACAAAAGATCACTTTTCCATGATCAAAAAATACAACCAAAGGTCACCTACCCTTTCCTTTATGTACCAAAGATTTCAAATCAAATTCCCTGGGTCAACCAAATTGTTGGTGAGAAAATCCATCATGGATTGACGAGGTTTACACACAGCTACCAAAGGCTCAGCTTTAGGCATGGTAAGACCAGGCCCTTCACTCATATCCACTTCCTCATTTCCTAATCTTTCCCATTCAAAACACTGAACTAATCTACCCAACACCAACATTATAAATTGCATCGCCATCAAATTCCCAGGGCACCCTCTCCTTCCCATTCCGAATGGCAAAAAACTATAATTCCATAACTGTCCTTCTTTATCTCTCTCTAACGCATCGATGAATCTCTCTGGTTTGAACTCCATTGGTTCATCCCACGCCTTTGGATATTTATGTACTGCCCAAATGTTGGTCAATAAAATTGTTCCGCGTGGTACTTCATATCCACCTACTGTGCACTTTTCTGACGACATGTGTGGTACCGAAAGTGGAGCTACTGGATATAGTCGCATTGTCTCGTTGATTACAGAATGGAGATATGGTAGCTTTGGAAGATCATTTTCATCTAGGAGGCGGTGATTTCCAACATGAAGGTCAATCTCGGCCGTGACTTTTTCTAACGCATCGGGATGTTTCAACAGCGCCGACATCACCCATTCCATTGTAAGGGCAGATGTGTCTGTTCCAGCCGTGAAAAATATCTACACACGAGGAGAATACGATGACAACATGCTACAGGACACACTTAAAAACCAAAAATTGACTTAGATATAACATAATCACACAAAAGTAACCTGAGAATCATCAATATTTTTCTTTTCCTCTTTTTTCAATTGATGGACCATTATCATGTTGTAAGAAGAGTCAACATTTCTGATCTTGGACAGCAATGTACAGCAACCAAACTTATGTAATTTTTAAAGATCTTTATATTAATGAAGAACTACCTACCCATGGCCTAAGCTTTTATATTAGGAAACTATTTTAGCTGCTGGAACACTCCCCACGAGGTTATGCATTAAAAGGGCGTAGGATTCGTGAGTGTAAGGAAAGAATTACTGACCCACATTGTGACAAGAGTATTCCTAAAATTTTCAAGCACGGTAAACAAGCGCGTATATGCCTCCCTAACAGGTTAGTATTCCCAAAATTTTGAAGGACGATAAACAAGCGCATACATGCCTCCCTAACAGGTTAGTATTCCCAAAAAATTTAATGTCCCGGCGTCTCATCATTTAGCTGTATTTCCGATGCCTAAGAAGTTAACTACTAGGCTTGATTCTATTCAGAAGAATTTCCAGTGGAATAAGAATCGGGATGGAAAAGGTTTACTTCTTATAAAATGGGATACAATTACTAAGCCAAAAAACCCTAGGTGGTATCAACATTAAGAATACTGAAGAGTTAAATAAAGTCCTCCTAGCTCCAAACTGGCTTGGAGAATGCTCAAAGAACCACAAGCCTGTGGGTTAGAGTGTTGAAACGCAAGTATTTTCCAATCCCTTGCATGATGTTAGTAAACAAGGTTCATGGGTCTAGAAGAGGATATGCATAGGATTAGACATTGTAAAGGAAAACTATTATGGGGAAGTGGGTGATGGTAGGTTTAGGTTAGCTGCTATTCAAAATGTTAATCAGCTTATGCACCATGGTACTAATACTTGGAATATGGATATCCTTCATCCGGATACTTGAGATGGACCACTAATGCTTATTTTTACTTTGAAAACAGCTTACAGGCTAGTGGTGGCAGACAGAAATGCTCCCGGCCAGGTTAGCTTTCCCTGGGCTAAATTCTGAAAATTTTCTATACCACCCAAAATCCACCATTTCTTGTAGACATGTGTTTATAATTGTCTTCCTGTAAAGGAGAGAATAACTAGATTTGTTCAAAATGTCAAGTTGTCAACCCTAATTGCCCACTGTGAAATCTAGGAGTTGAATCATTTCAACACCTGTTCATAGACTGTAGACTGTCAGATTAATAAACAAGTTTGGATTGCTATGGGAGTTTGTTGTTTTAATATAACTATACATTTGAGCTTTATCAACTGGATAGCTAGTTGGTTTTCTAATTCTCTTGATCAGGAAATGATGATTATGTGGAATTTTTGAAACACGGTTATGCAATTGTATTTTATAATGTTAAATGCAGGTAACTGATATAGTTAGCCGAACCAATAAGGATACAGCTGGCTGGTAGGAAAATGTTAGAAAACGGTCTGACATGAATCTAAGGGTTGTTAGAACTAGAAATCCTAAATCATGGAAATTTCCACTTTAGGGATTTACTAAGATCAACTTTGATGTTTCATTTGTTAAAGCATCTAAATGTATGGCTACTAGTCTGATTATGTTTTCTGATGTAGGCACATTCGCAGGAGCATGGAGCATCCCGGCAGTAGCAGAAGCAGTGGCTGCTTATTATGAAACAATTATGTGGGCTAAGCATAGAGAATCTTTATTTTTAAGGAGAATAAAGCTTTAAATAGCAGTTTAGGATTGCTTAGAATTGTTAAAGGGCACTGGAAGTTGGATGTGTGCTCATGTTTTAAGGAACACTAACCTAAGAATAAGTTCCTCGGTTTAACTTGGTCAGTAAAAAATCTATTTTCCCCCAAGTTTGGCTTGGGTATATTACTCCTATTTTCTAAACTTGAAGTTACTTCAAGTTTTGTGTGTGTGGCTCTGTTCAAACGACCATCAATCGAAGTAAGGAAGTGCGAGAAGATATATTACTTACCCCGATGAGTCCATTGACGATATCTCGAGGGTATTGTTCAGGTTCAGTTTCCTGCAGTTTCAAGAGAACATCAATAAACACCTTCTTCGTCTCGCATTGAGCAGTCGGATCATTTTCTCTTTTCTTGCAACGTTCTACGACCAAATTCTGCAAATATGCGTCTCTTTTTCTATGTAGATATGCTAATTTCTTGTCAATTCCAATTATAAAATTAAACCACTTTAAAACCGGGAAAAAATCCCCCAAGTTCATCGACACATTTGGTACAAACATCTCTCTCAAGTTATCCAATTCAATCTTCTTTTTTCTCTCATCGTCTCCATAATCAATAAACTTTTTCCCAGCTACGATTCTCATCATTACATTAAAAACCAATTCTAGAAACAGTGATTTCATTTCAACCTTCACAAATCCCTCACCACCACTAAATCTTCCTACCAAGTGCTTGATAACAGACTCAATTTCTTCCTTACGAATACTCGAAAAATACTGAACACTGTTCGAAGAAAATACTTCGATAGTAGAAATCCGTCGTAGATTGCGCCAGTGTTGACCATAAGGAGCCCAACCAATTGCAGTGAAGTTGTAACCGAAGTGCTTTCCGGCCAATAAATGAGGACGACTTGCGAATACGATATCGTTTTTGGAGAAACATTCTTCCACCGCAGATGGAGATGAGATTACAAGCACACGACAGAAACCAAGTCGGAGGAAGAGGATCGGACCGAATTTGTTAGAGAGAGAATGAAAAGTTCTGTGAAGGGGTTTTTTGAGGAGGTGGATATGACCTATGATTGGATATGATGGTGGGCTTGGTGGCAAGTTTTTGGCTGGTTTAACAAGTAATTTGTAGACAAGGATTAAGAAGAAGATGAATATGGAGATAGATAAGGAATTGAAGATCTCCATTGTGGAATGATGATTATGGAGCTACCAGATGCAGAGGAGTGAAGTTATCAGTATATAAAATACTGTTTAAATTATTTCAACGGGGAAGAATATTCTTTTTAAATTGATTTTGTTTCGCCTTCACAGTTGTATGGAATCTCAATGTAAACTGTAAAGGTATGCTTCATTTTTTTTTTAAAATAATGATTCAGCACGAACTCTCGTTATTGTTAAGAGCAATTTCTATGGCAATGCCAAACCCAAATATTTGTTCAACAAGGTGATGGCCAAATTAGATTTTCCACTATGCTAAAACACTGAGCGTTATATCAATAGACGTGTGATCTATGTAAAAATGCTGGCGCTCACAGTTCGGACGCTGGCGTTCGTATGAATAACTCTGGCGTCCGAAATACTAACTCTGCGTCACAAGCTATATCGCCGGCATTTTTGTTTCTGTCGCCAACGGGTTGTTTTTAAAATTTCGAATTTCAATTTTTTCCTCTATAAATTACCACTATTTTCAAACAATTTACTCTCACACTAAAATTCCTCTTCTAAAAATGGCTGAAAAGGCGATCACACTTTTTTGCGATGCAAAACTTGAAGCTGTTGTTTCTAAGATATGTGGGAGTTTTAAAAAGATTGAAAATTGTAAAAGGAAGTGCAAGTTTTAGAAGTTGCTCCAAGAAAATGTTCCGCTAAAAGGCAAAGAAGAGCCCCGATTTTGAAAGTTAACTACAAAAAATTCAAAAACAAAGGTGAAACTGTCAAAGAGCGCGTGGAATGGAAAATACGTCAAACGAAGATAAACAGGAGGTCAAAACTTGTACTTGATTTTTATTGTTGTCTAAGTTTATATCTTGTAAAAGAATTGGCAATAATATCAATGAATGAAAATGTTTATATTTTAAAATAGATTTTCACTTCAGATTAAGTGAAATTTATTACAATTTATTAAACCTGTAAATAACATCAAACTACATTTTAATAACCCACAACAAAAACGTCAAACTACATCAAATCCAGCGATATTCTCTCTGTAGAGTTGATAGCATTCAAAATGCCTAAACTCTCTCCCGCTTTCTTTGGTAAACTTGGTCTGAGCGATGGTTTTCCAGTTCTTCGTTGGATAATCCAGAATAGCCACGATGAACCATCCACAATACTTCCGTATAATATTTGTCTTCATTAGTGATGAATGCAATTCTTAGTTCTAGGCTCCTACTGTTTCTTATTGCTTCGTTCCGCGATGCTATAAAATGTCCCAATACTCTTTCCCAGAAATTGTCATGGTTCATCGGTCTCACCATACGATGTAACCAACATCGAACAAGAGCAACACCTTCTTCCATTGTAAATTCCGGCAACGACATTCGAGTGCAATAACGATGTGCTTGAGATGAACCATCTTTTAGAATTCTGAAACACGCTTCGTAATGAAAAGGCTTACCGTGAGCTTCCTCCCAATTATCAAGAGCTGTTTGGATCACTTCATCTTCAGTTACACCGCTGAACTTTTCTCGATCAATTTCTATTACCAAAGCAAGAAATGGCTGGACAACAAGCCTAATAGAATGAAAACGAGCACGCAATCGACGAGCATCTCGGTTTGCTGGGTTTCCCGTCAATGAGACGAACATTGAAAACACGTTCTCCCAAAAAGAACTGTCATGAGAAATAAGAACACCAGTGATTATCCTATGAAAGAAATATGCTTTGCATAGAGTTATATCCTCTTCTTCGGTAAACTTGGGACCACGATTTCTAACAGACATTTCTGCAAAGGAGGAGAGAAGAAGAAAAAGAATAAGAAGATGTGATTTTGGAGATAGAATGAATGAAATTTATAGGACGAGAACGAAAAATTTGCCGTTGGAAATGGAAATTTAGTCGTTGGTGTTTGTAGTAGGCGACTTTCCTTTGAGCGCCCGTTTGAATCACCACTGCCTATTTTCTATTATAAATACATTACTAGATTTTATTCAAACCAAACCAACCGATTTCTCTCTCATCATCCACCATGTTTTCTAAAGGCAAAGCGAAGCAAATATTATGTGTCAAATCAAAAGAGGTTTGTCCATTATGTTTCATGGATAACCACATGCTTATGCAATGTCCTTAGATGTATTCAAAGTGTCCGCGGGAAGGTTGTTCACATATCAGAATGGTGATTGAATCAAAACCAGAAAAGCTCAGGTATTTGCAATGTCAAGATCCCAATTGTACAGAGGAACCACATATGCTAGATGATGCTATGAAGATAAAAAAACAAGAAGAAGAAAAGATTGCAACACTCTGCAAAAACTTCAAACTTAAAGCCAAATTGAAAAAGGATTTATTACACTGCAAGCATTGTGGATATGGAGATCACGAATACAAACATTTTCCACAGAGAATCAGTTCATGCTCAAGGCCCGGTTGCATGACTTTTATGCATTTGCGGACTTCTTCTGAAGAAGACACATATGGAAGGCATTTCTGGGAATGTTCCAGGTGTTTTTTGGTGGAGTGGGCTGATTGAAGTTATAGGACAAATCGTTTCACTATGGTATTATGTTATTTAATTTGTTGTTTTTTCTGTGTTATTATGATTATCTAAAACCATCAATATCAAGTAATTTTAAATTTTCTTCGGTTAAACATTGCACCATCAATTGCATAAATAAAAACATGTGCATTGAACAACCACATCATGCATGAGAATAAAAGAAATACATTAAACTAAAACAACTATTACATATGCGTCAATTTTCAGCGGGTGATGGAATTCCTAGGGCGATGTAGGGATCGTATCTGTTGAACACCCTAAGAATGTTGAAACAAGCATGGAAGTCGAAAGGACGACCGCGGTGAGATTCTGGCCACATCTCTAGAGTTCTGGGCATCACTTCATGTTCGGCTTCACCGTTGAGCTTATTTTGGTGATTCTCCATTAGTTGGGCGACGAACTCCAATACATTCGTACTAATTACACTAAAACGATGCTGCAATCCGTGAGAATCACGCCCATGGATGTTCCCAGTTTCAGTGGTGAACATTCTGTAACATTTCTCCCAGAAATTCAACGTCGAATCGGCTACATTACGCATGACAGCATATTGTATGTGAAAAACAAAGGATCTACAAATAGCTAAATCCTCTTGTTGAGTGAGTCTAACAGCACGAACTCTGAGAGGAATTTTTGTAGATGATTTGAGAGAGTGTAGAATGTGTGACTTTAGAGTTGAAATGAGGAGTATTTATAGAATTCAAAAAATGTAGCCGTTGGATCACCAGAATTTTCAGTCGTTCAGATGGATTCGTTGGCGCTATTCAGTCAGATGCTGGCGTTTTTGGTCATGACACTGGCATTGAAAGTTACAACGCGCGTTTTTAGTGAAAACGCGGGCGTCAACATGAAAAGCGTCAGCGTTGGTTGTAATATCGCCCGTCATTAACACAGACGCGTGCTGCATGTTACGAATCGATGTTCAAATGGACAGATCTGTTCATTTGAACATCCATTTTCTGTGTTTGTTCATGCCATAGTGGGAGAAAAATGAACAAACTCTGAGTTTGTTCATGCCATAAGAATTGCCCTAAGAGATTCTCCAATGGAATGTGTGTGAAGAAAAAAGTCTTTATCCACATAGGATACACAACCATTTTTATAAAAAATCATCTTCAACCCATTAATGTGAAGATGATGTGGCAAAAAAAAAGTTAGACATCCTCTAGGTGAACCTCTAGTTTTAGACATTCACTTAGAGGATGTCTTCCCATCCTAGTCACACTTTTATTAATAAAAATCATTACAGACAAAAATGGAAATAATTTTAACCAATTATATACCTACAAATAAGTAAAAAAAAGAAAGATACAATACTTTATGGGTTGGAGATAAAATTTGTTTTCTCATAATATTTAGGATTTTATACCTAGAGGATGTCTAAAAAGTGATGCCACATAGGAAACATCCACATTCACCATTGGAGAAGCTCTAAAGGGAGTTTCCGGATTAGCAGGGGTACACTATCAACACGTCGTAATTTTTCCCTTTCATCAGCTTACGCGTTTCTTTAAACCACTAGAAAAGTTACACATAATTTTCATTCTTATATTGCTGACAAATTTTTCAGAAATCAGAATCATCATAAACAGTGTTCCATCTTTGAATTATGACCAATTGAGATGGTTGTTAATTACTAATGAAATATTTACCGAGAAATTTCTTAATGACGTATTGCATAACCCTGTTGCACTGTCTTTTTTAAATTCTTCTGCTCCTTCGTAAAAGTCTTTCTGGAAGATGAATGTTTCTCAAAGAATCCAATTTTTTTTATGGGAATGTACCCACAATGCTCTTCCCGTTAGGAAAAGGTTAGAACATAACTTCTGATAATGAAAAGCACTGTGTTTTCTGTAATCATCCTAGTAAATCTGTAAAACACTTATTCTTTGAATGTTTGTATGCTAAGTGTAACATCCCGTGTTTTTAGCATGTGGCATTCTCAAAGATGCGACATGGAATGAGATGAAGCTTCATCTCAAGTTTCCTTGTATGTTAAGAGGAACATTGGCCTAAAACCAAGTATGACGCACTGCAAAGACATATTGTCCGAGGGCCAACATCACACCAAGAGGGTACAAGTTGTAAGATATACTTTCCAAGGGCCAATCTCGCATTAAATGGTGCATTAGGCCGGTTGGGTAGATGGCCTTGAGCAAAGATAGTGCTAACATAGCACATTTCCATGCTATTGGCCTATGTCCAATATCGCTTTACTGTGTTGCAATAGGTCAGAGCAGGCTGGCCTTGGCAATGTACAACCATCATGGATGGATATTGGAGTGGCCTATGGGTCAAAGCCGGAAGTACAGCCATCATGGCCCTTCACTGGACCTGACTTAGGAAATGTTCAGCCACTACAGCCGGACGATGAAATTGGCATGTGAGTCAGAACTGAATGTACAACCATCTTGGCTTGTTATTCAGAAATATATGGCAATGGCCATGAATACTGAAAAAAGTGGAGTTCGTGATGTCATTTTCCTCCCCTAATTTAAGTTGTAAAAAATATTTAAAACATATATAGGGAGGGTAGTTGGTTAAAGGTGCATATGCGGACCATGCACCAAGTAAGCTTCATAACTTAGTCGAAAGAGAATAAATGATGCTTAGGCCTCATTTATGGTTTCATAGCCTTGCCAATGGAGCATATTAAACATGGACATCACCATGCCATGCCGCGGACTAAATATGCATCACTTGGATGCATTTTGATGGAGCATCCTACACGGACTAGGCCATCATCATTATTGCTTGGCCATGGCCTTGCAAATGAGTTGGTTTAAGTTGTTTTCCATTCGAGGATGAACTACGGTCTGTGCTTGATTCCTTTAGATTAGGTAAGGGTACGTAGGTGTAAGAACCCTCAAGCTCGTCAACGCTATTAGACCAGTCAAGAGACGTATTAGCCAATAATATCTTGATTAGTTTAAGACGAACGATAATTAATAGGAACTATTCTAACAACGATCTAGATATGAAACTAGCACCGTTGAATAGGTCTTGAAAAGTTATGCGATATGGACTACTCGAGCATGTCATTCGGACACCGGATTAAGATGATACCATCAGATTAATATGAAGGGTAAAACTGTTATTTTTTTTAATGATAGCCGTATGGTTTCCCTTATCGGTTGGTTGGGTTCCTTTAGCAATTCGTCCGGCCTTATCCTCATTCGAACCGAGCAGATAAACTCTATTTTCTTCTTCTTTCTTCATTATTCTTATCTTCTTCTTTCTCTTTCTTCGTTTTCTTCTTCCTTCTTCTGTTCTTCTTTATTCTCGTGTGAGAGTTCGAGTGATGAAATTGAGAGTGGATTAGAGAAATTTTGATTGATGAAACTATTCATATGGTGAAGGAGGTGTTGTTGGTGTGATTTATGAAGAAGGGTATTATGGATTGCTAAGAGTTTATGGTGAATCAGAGAGAAGTGAAGTTAGGGTTCCTGAGTTGAGTTTTAAAGATGAAATTGATGTTGAATATGAGATGTTAACGGATGAAGAAAATAGGGGTTGCTGTTAGTTTGCGGAGGTGAAGCTTTCCTGATGATGAATCAAAAGAAAAAGGTAATTAGGGTTTTTGTTTGATTTTGAGTTTGTATAGAATTGATAAAGAGTATTGGGTTGTTGAGAGTTATGAACAAGGAGGTTTTATGTTTAATTTAGTTATGGAGTTATTTTAATGAAGGAGTGAATAACTAGGGTTTATGAGATTTGAAATCGGTTGAAGATTTATGAGCAATTGAACATGGAATTAAGTAATTAAGAGGGGATTGTTTTTTGATTGAAGATGTGTAGCTCTTTTGATGAAAAATCAGTGAATTAGGATTTCTAGAATTGAATTAGGGCTTGTAAGAAGAACGCAGAGATTATCTAGAAGATGAAATTGATGTTCTGGGATGTTGATATAAGATGGGTTTGGATTGAATTAGATTTAAGGTTGAAGAATAGTTTAAAATTGATGAACTAGGGCTCAATTCTGTTAATAATAAGATGATGGAATTAATTTCAGTGCCGATCTGTTTGATGCTTGAGCAAAGCTGGTTTGAGGTAATGATTCTTCTCTATAACCCTATTAAAGTATCACAATTTTTAGTTGTTGAAGTTATGAGATGCCATGAATTAAGATGTGTGATGAATTGGTACTGGAGTTGTTGGTTTGTTAAGATACTAAAATTGTTTAGACTGTTATTTGTAATGATGGTGGTGATACAGGGAGAATTGAAGTTGAAACTTGGTTAGTAGTAATTGAACTGGGTTGAGGGAGTTCATTGCTTAGCTGCAATTGTGAAGATATGGATGGTGGAGGTTTAGGAACTGTTTTTAGGAGGAATTATATTACAGTGAACTGATTATTGGGGCAGTGAAGAGATGGGGATGGTGAATATGGAATTGGTTATGGTTGCACCTTGTTGAACTGGTATAGATTAGGTGTTGGTGTGTCGGGGATGTTGGTAGTTCTTTTGTTCCAGTAACAGTTCAAGTTAATGAACTGGTAGAGACTCAATTTGTTTAAGCAAGGTTGTTTGCAGTGAAAGTGTTAGATGAATTATTGTAGAAAGAGTTTGCCTAAAGCTGCAATTGCAGGTAATCTTAGTTGAGTGTTGTATTTGAGATATGAAGTTTGTTTTAAGATAAATGTATTGTGATTTGAATTATAGTTAAGAGTTTTGATGTTGCACAATGAATGTGCATTAGTATTCTTTGTCCTGTGCTATGTATCAGACTTAAAACTTAGCATGTCTGACTGAGCATACTCAGTCTGGATCGGTTTTTTCTTAGCTGACTGAGTTGAGCGAACTCAGTATTTGGTTTTTATTCCGTTTTGTCTCAGTTAGTTGACTGAGTTAACTAGTTAACCATTTTGACCGGGACTTTGCCCTGACTCTGGACGTTGACTGTCAATTGACCCATTTGACCGTCAATGACCGTTAGTTTGACCCAGTTGGGTCAGGCCTTGTGTAGTGTGCCAGACTAGTGGGCCGTGCCGGATCAGGCCCACGAGCTTGGGCTTAGGGCCAGCAATCTTAATTAGTGTTTGGACCACTTATGGTCTGAATTAGTCTTTGGTTTCTTCTACAAAGTTATAGATATTCATAAGACTTAGCTATGGACTCTAGAATCAATCTAATTGGAATAATAAACCCTTAGTTATGTTAAAGATAGAGAATAAGATACCTTAATGGGCTTAGAACCATTAAATAGAATAGTATGATTCTTGTGTGAGCCATTTTGGCTAGTTTCTTAGACTTTTTGAGTGATTAACAGTTAGTCTATATTAACAACGATCGATTCAAAGGATGAACCAGTGGATCGTGGATCTCGAGGTAGGTGTGGATTGTCATCAAAAGAGGTGGGAATACATTTGACTCTTTTGTAACCATTGTTGTTTCTTTTACAAAAGTTTATATTTAAAAAACCATGCATTGTTTGTCTATGCATTCCATGCTTTATTTAAATTGCATTATGATAATTCTGTTGATTCTTTGAATTTTTCCATGAAATGGAAAGGACTTGTAAGGTATGTCATTATGAATTGTTATGGGAAATGAGAATTTCCACTTGTGGTATATAGGGTACGCTCCTTCACATTTATACCTACATGAATTCAGCTTTTATGCTTATATCGGTCGACAGTTTTTGAGTTCGGAATTGTCGACATCCATATTTACAATTAGGTGTGGATTTGCGAGTTCGGAATTGCACAGCCATATTATACATTGTTTGAAGAAGGAGTTTGTCCATATAAATGTTTGTTACTTCTGTGCGGATATGCTCTTTACATTTATATCTACATGAATTCAGCTTTTATGCTTATATCGGTCGACAGTTTGCGAGTTCGGAATTGTCGACATCCATATTTACGATTAGGTGTGGATTTGCGAGTTCGGAATTGCACAACCATAGTATACATTGTTTGAAGAAAAAGCTTGTCCATATTCGTGTTTGTGTATCTCAATGACTTGGTCACTATTTAATGTCTGGGAAAACATTATTGTTTTTCTTAATCTTGTTTATGATTACTTAGAAGTTAAATATTAATTACTCTCACTTTCAGTTTTCAGAGACAGATCAGAGTTGCGCAGAGAAAGCCATAAGTGTTGACTCCGTTAATTAGTTAACTTCTGCTATGTTTATTATGTTGTCTATTGTATCTGTAAACAAATTTACTAATGTATATGTATCATGTGAGAGAAGTTCATGTATATATATTCTGAGCGGGGTTGGTTTTGGGATAAGTTTTGTAGCAGATTTCTTAATTGATTGTTTAAGTAAATGATTTAGATTCGTAGTGCCTCTTTATTTAGCTAATCTCTTGGATTAGTCAACTGCTAGCTTAGGAGGGGATACAGTGTTGGTATCAGAGCTCACTATTAGATCTTATGTGGGTGACAATAGGAATAGCCAGTGCCAGTTAGTGAATTAGATTAGTTTAGAACTGGGTTGGGTTGTGAGATAAATCTTAACCACTAAAAACTATCTACAATTAAAAGAATTATTTGATTGATTGATTTGTTTGTTTGTAATGAAGTAAAAATTGTAGGGTACACCAATAGATTTAGTTGATATGGATTTGAGAATAATTGATCTAAATAGTATGAACACGTCGACAATCTAATACTATAAAAATAGTGAGATTAGTATTATTTATGAATATTGGAAGTCACGTATAAACTTATTAAGCACCTTGACTTATACGTAGGGTCAATAATTTATAATCACATAAATGTTAATAATATTTTTGGGACTCAATAATATTTGTAAGAGTAGTTAGAATAATAGTTCGACCATCCATGTTAATAAGAAAATATTATAATAGTAATTACAGATGATAATCAAAGTAATAATAATTTTAATAAAGTAGTTAGCATTTATCAATTAGTATCATATTGAGCTTAACTTAACTAAAATGTCAATGGGGGTATTTAACGATAAAGAAAAATAATGATTATGATTAAATCGCTACGGAAAATTGTTAACACTTACATATGGTCAAGTTTTATAAATTAAACTAATGACAAATTAGGAATAGCTGTTTTGTATTTGAACTAGACGGTTAAGATAATACTTAAAATGTATAAATAAAAAGACACTTGTTAGAATTCTTGTATAGAAATTATCTTTAGTCTAACAAAATGATCCAGTAAATCTTTATAATGAAACAAATATACATGAAGTAGTAATAATAGTATTCAGATGTTTAGTGTAATAGTATAATTAAAAGAAAATAAATTTGTATATTAGTAGGATGCTCTACCTTGATAGCAAAATCTAAAGACTATTAGGATATATTAGAATTTTATGCACACTTCAAATTTACATCATATTAAATTACCAATGTCAATATTTAACAAGATATAGTGTACGGATTCAACATGAATAAATAAAATCTATTATATCAATATTTACGTGAATGTAAAATTATATTTACAAGATTAAGGCTTAGTATACCAACCGGACTATCAACTTAAGAATAATGAGAATAATAACACAGTTGATAATAATATTTGATCAAACTGGCAGTCACTTATTTTGATGCAGTTAAGAAGCAAATCCCAGACCAATTTTCTATGTCCGCAAGAGATTCCATCCTGTGGCAGTGCAACCGTATCAAGCATGCACAAGATTATTTAATGGCTGTACCCATCATTGGGCTTAATCAGTGCCTTGGACCTAGACATTTCAGAGATGTACTTTGCTATCGTCTTGGTATCCCATTGTTTGTTGAGAATGGCTTGTACCCAAGTTGTAATAAAACCATTGACATCTTTGGTGATCATGCACTTCATTGTGCTAAGGATATAGGCCCCAAGTTTCGACATGATATTGTTCGTGATGTATTCGTCGACATTTGCTTCAAAGCTAGTGTGCCTGCTCGTAAGGAAGTTTCTTTGGGATTTCTGACGAATGATGACAAAGAGCTGAAACCTGCTGATATTCTTGTGCTTAACTGGGAAGACGGAAAGGATGTTTGTATGGATGTCACTGGTGTTTCTCCCTTCGCAGGTGATGGAATTCGCTCTTTCGTCCCAGGGAAAGCTATATCTAATGCGGTTTCACGTAAACACTCTAAATACTTGGACAAGTGTATTTCACATGGCCATGGATTGAGTGTTTTGGCTTTCTCTACTCTAGGAGAGTTGGGTGAGGATACTTTGTGTTTTTTCAAGCGTCTGAAGAATTGTTTAGTTAGTAACGACGTTAGTAGTGGTTTTGGTAGCTTTATTTTTCATAGATTAGGCGTTGCTATTCAAAAAGGTGTTGGAGCCCAGCTTGTTGCTAGGTTACCAACCAAAAGCTTTGTATAATGATTAAAAATTATTATCTTTTAAAATTATTAAAACTAATAATAATAAAAAAAAAGTAGTAAATTTATAATAGATAATATTTAGAAAAATTTATACATGATATCGCACTAAAGTTAAAATATCAGATGTTATAAATTGACGTGAATCGAATTTGGATTACTTATAATGATAAAATAAATAAATAATAATAACGACAAATAAAAATCAAATAAAATAAATTTTGACAACTAGATTGCTTAAAATGATGTGGACTGTTTATATATTTTATGAAGTAAATTTATCAGATTTACACCAGTTACGATAAAAGTTTTAAGACTAATTTAATCTTAATAAATTAATAGTTAATTAATCCAACACTGGGGAATAACGAAGGTTGTATTTTCTCTGTTCGTAGGAAGGCATTGTTAGGACTGGCCAACCTTGACAGGGCAACTGCATTCAGAGATGACCAATCATAGAAGTTTAGTATGTTGTAATTATTTTGGAAACCGATAAATATAAATTCACTTAGAAATAAATTCGTAGGAATCTCCTTTGTAATTAGAAACATGTATTTCATAAGATAGAAATTAGTGTAAGAAACTTAGACTTCCGTATTTGATAGAACTTAACTCCGCGTAATTGAACTTAGATCTACAATTTTTAGATTTTATTCGTAGAGCCATATAGGTTTGTGCCTTGTTTTATGTTGTTTGCGCTTAGACAAGAAATGAGATTATTCTATAAGGTGGGGAGTTTTTGAAGACTAGAAGGATGGTTTGATTTTCGAGGATGAAAATAAATAAGGTGGGGAGAATGTAAGAACACTCAAGCTCGTCAACGCTATTAGAGCAGTCAAGAGACGTATTAGCCAATAATATCTCGATTAGTTTAAGACGAACGATAATTAATAGGAACTAGTCTAACAACGATCTAGATACGAAACTAGCACCGTTGAATAGGTCTTGAAAAGTTATGCGAGATGGACTACTCGGGCGTGTCATTCGGACACCGGATTAAGATGATATCATCAGATTAATATGAAGGGTAAAACTGTTATTTTTTTAATGATAGCCGCATGGCTTCCCTTATCGGTTGGTTGGGTTCCTTTAGCAATTCGTCCGGCCTTATCCTCATTCGAACCGAGCAGATAAACTCTATTTTCTTCTTCTTTCTTCATTATTCTTATCTTCTTCTTTCTCTTTCTTCGTTTTCTTCTTCCTTCTTCTTTATTCTTCCCGTTTGAGAGTTCGAGTGATGAAATTGAGAGCGGATTAGAGAGATTTTGATTGATGAAACTATTCAGATGGTGAAGGAGGTGTTGTTGATGTGATTTAGGAAGAAGGGTATTATGGATTGCTAAGAGTTTATGGTGAATCAGAGAGAAGTGAAGTTAGGGTTCTTGAGTTGAGTTTTAAAGATGAAATTGATGTTGAATATGAGATGTTAACGGATGAAGAAAATGGGGGTTGATGTTAGTTTGCGGAGGTAAAGCTTTCCTGAGGATGAATCGAAAGAAAAAGGTAATTAGGGTTTTTGTTTGATTTCGAGTTTGTATATAATTGATAAAGAGTATTGGGTTGTTGAGAGTGATGAACAAGGAGGTTTTATGTTTAATTTAGTTACAGAGTTGTTTTAATGAAGGAGTAAATAATTAGGATTTCCGAAATTTGAAATCGGTTGAAGATTTATGAGCAATTGAACATGGAATTAAGTAATTAAGAGGGGATTGTTGTTTGATTGAAGATGTGTAGCTCTTTTGATGAAGAATCGGTGAATTAGGATTTCTGGAATTGAATTAGGGCTTGTAAGAAGAACGCAAAGATTATCTAGAAGATGAAATTGATGTTCTGGGATGTTGATATAAGATGGGTTTGGATTGAATTAGAGTTAAGGTTGAAGAATAGTTTAAAATTGATGAACTAGGGCTCAATTCTGTTAATAAGAAGATCATGGAATGAATTTCAGTGACGATATGTTTGATGCTTGAGCAAAGCTGGTTTGAGGTAATGATTCTTCTCTATAACCCTATTAAAGTATCACAATTTTTAGTTGTTGAAGTTATGAGATGACATGAATTAAAATGTGTGATGAATTGGTACTGGAGTTGTTGGTTTGTTAAGATACTGAAATTGTTTAGACTGTTATTTGTAATGATGGTGGTGATACAGGGAGAATTGAAGTTGAAACTTGGTTAGTAGTAATTGAACTGGGTTGAGGGAGTTCATTGCTTAGCTGCAATTGTGAAGATATGTATTGTGGAGGTTTAGGAACTGTTTTGAGGAGGAATTATATTACAGTGAACTGATTATTGAGGCAGTGAAGAGATGGGGATGGTGATTATGGAATTGGTTACGGTTGCAGCTTGTTGAACTGGTATAGATTAGGTGTTGGTATGTCGGGGATGTTGGTAGTTCTTGTCTTCCAGTAACAGTTCAAGTTAATGCACGGTAGAGACTCAATTTGTTTAAGCAAGGTTGTTTGCAGTGAAAGTGTTAGATAAATGATTGTAGAAAGAGTTTGCCTAAAGCTGCAATTGCAGGTAATCTTAGTTGACTGTTGTATTTGATATATGAAGTTTGTTTTCAGATAAATGTATTGTGATTTGAATTATAGTTAAAAGTTTTGGTGTTGCACAATGAATGTGCATTAATATTTTTTGTCCTGTGCTATGTCTCAGACTTGAACCTTAGCATGTCTGACCGAGCTTACTCAGTCTGGCTCGGTTTGTTCTTAGCTGACTGAGTTGAGCGAACTCAGTATTTGGTTTTGATTCCTTTTTTACTCAGTTAGTTGACTGAGTTAACTAGTTAACTATTTTGACCTGGACTTTGACCTAACTCTGGACGTTGACTGTTAGTTGACCCATTTCACCGTCAATGACCGTTAGTTTGACCCTGTTGGGTCAGGCCTTGTATAGTGGGCCGGACTAGTGGACCGTGTCGGATCAGGCCCACGGGCTTGGGCTTAGGGACAACAATCTTAATTAGTGTTTGGACCACTTATGGTTTGAATTAGTCTTTGGTTTCTTCTACAAAGTTATAGATATTCATAAGACTTAGCTATGGACTCTAGAATCAATCTAATTGGAATAGTAAACCCTTAGTTATGTTAAAGATAGAGAATAAGATAACTTAATGGGCTTAAAATCATTAAATAAAATTGTATGATTCTTGTGTGAGCCATTTTGGCTAGTTTCTTAGACTTCTTGTGTGATTAACAGTTAATCTATATTAACAACGATCGATTCAAAGGATAAACCAGTGGATCGTGGATCTCGAGGTAGGTGTGGTTCGTCATCAAAAGAGGTGGGAATACATTTGACTCTTTTGTAACCATTGTTGTTTCTTTTGCAAAATTTTATATTTAACAAACCATGCTTTGTCTGTCTATGCATTCCATGCTTTATTTAAATTGCATTATGATAATTCTGTTGATTCTTTGAATATTTCCATGAAATGGAAAGGACTTGTAAGGTAGGTCATTATGAATTGTTATGTGAAATGAGAATTTCCACTTGTGGTATATAGGGTACGCTCCTTCACATTTATACCTACATGAGTTCAGCTTTTATGCTTATATCGGTCGACAGTTTGCGAGTTCGGAATTGTCGACATCCATATTTACGATTAGGTGTGGATTTGCGAGTTCGGAATTGCACAACCATAGTATACATTGTTTGAAGAAGGAGTTTGTCCATATACATGTTTGTTACTTCTGTGAGGATATGCTCTTTCACATTTATATCTACATGAATTCAGCTTTTATGCTTATATCGGTCGACAGTTTGCGAGTTCGGAATTGTCGACATCCATATTTAGGATTAGGTGTGGATTTGCGAGTTCGGAATTGCACAACCATAATATACATTGTTTGAAAAAGAGCTTGTCCATATTCGTATTTGTGTATCTCAGTGACTTGGTCACTATTTAATGTCTAGGAAAACATTATTGTTTTTCTTAATCTTGTTTATGATTACTTAGAAGTTAAGTGTTAATTATTCCCACTTTCAGTTTTCAGAGACAGATCAGAGTTGCGCGGCGAAAGCCACAAGTGTTGACTACGTTAATTAGATAACTTCTGCTATGTTTATTATGTTGTCTATTGTATCTGTAAACAAATTGATTATTGTATATGTATCATTTGAGAGAAGTTCATGTATATATATTCTGAGCGGAGTTGGTTTTGGGATAAGTTTTGTAGCAGATTTCTTAATTGATTGTTTAAGTAAACGATTTAGATTCGTAATGCCTCTTTATTTAGCTAATCTCTTGGATTAGTCAGCTGCTAGTTTAGGGGGCGCTACAGTAGGCATCCACAATGAATTGCAGCATTGTCGGTCCAACACTTTGTCGCTCATATCATCTAATTAAGAGATGATTACGACATATTGGCCTCTCATATCATCTGGATCGGTGATGCGATGCAAGAAATGATTGTGGCTATACTTGATGAGGCTAGTTGCATGCCATTCATTGGATGCTCATACTGCATATCAAGCTACATAGAGTTGGCACATGCACCAATTGCGAGTTGGGCATGGCCAAGGAGGTAAGGTACATCAATATGCAAGTTAGCGGAGCTTGCATAAGCTTAAGAAGAATACGACATGAGCCTGATTGGTGCACCCTTGGCACGAGCAAGACAAGTGCATGCTTTCGACAGTGCCTATGCTAGGCGAGAAAGGTGGAATTGGGCCTACAAAGGCCTATGCGCAAGTTCAAGGAATTTATGCCTAGAAAGGACTCAAGAGTTAGTTGTTCAAGAAATAATGCTTCGACACTAGCCATGGCCTTATACCCTTTGCAGAACAAGGGTAAGTTGGAACTGTGTGGAAGCTAAGTTAGCTGCATCATACTTCACGAGCATGCTTGTAAGGGAAAATGGACGTGCATTTGCCTAGTTTTAAGGCCCAAACTTTAGCATCAGAATGGCGCATTAGGGAAGTTATGGCCTGCGCGCCCAGGGGCTCCAGGCGTAATTTTCCGGTCCGTCACACTAAGTCTGTTTGGATGTACCACCTATAGCAGGTTTGCAATGTGATTTAATGTCAGAGTTTCCTTTTATGAATGTTACTCAAAGTGGATTGCAGGTTCAAGGAATGTATCGATGATTGAAACTGTGGCAACAAAATGTTGGCTAATATGAGGGAGAGATGTTTGGGAATTTTTTGGGATAAACTAAGTCCAGTTTGCAGACATCTTTAACTGTTTAAAAGACATCTCAATTTCTGGTCTCAACCTTCGATAGCCAACAGTAATTCGGGAAGACAACATAAGGAGGCTAAAAGAACTTTTATAAACAACCAAGTGAGATGCACCTGTTTTGAATCAAGATAAGATAAACCTTGATATTTCATGGAAGGGTTCCATTTATGCTGCATAATATGGTTTAATGTCTAAATCTGACGCAGGTACAACTATCAAAGCTGGAGCTGGGACCATCTATGCAGCGAGTCCCAAAGCTGAAGCTGGACCATCTATGCTAACTTTACTTGAAGCTGTAGTTTGGGAAAACAAACATGGATTTTACAGATTTCTGGTTGGAGGGAGATTGCCAACGAATACTGGAATTTGCAACAGAAAACGAAAATGCATTTAATTGGAAAACCAAGCTTTGAACATATTAGAAACGTGCATAAAAACATTGGGTTTGCGTTTGTTCATAAAAATGGACACATGGTAGCAGACAAGCTGGCTAAAGAGGCAAGGAAGCAAGCATTCTATAAACAACATTGGAATACAATGCCGGATTTTATTTTGTTCTCGCTTGATATAGATAATAATGTATTGGTTTCCACTTCGAGCAACTTTTCAAATGTTATTGTTCATCATGAAAAATGAGAGACATAATCTGTTGAAGGTGTCTCATATTTCAGGGGATCATGTCAGAATAAGAACAACTACAAGTCTACAAATCTCAAGTTAATAATTCCCTGGGTCAACTAAATTTTTGGTGAGAAAATGCATCATGGCTTGACGAGGTTTACACACAGCTACCAAAGGCTTGGCTATAGGCATGGTAAGACCAGGCCCTTCACTCATATCCACTTCTTCATTTCCAAATCTTTCCCATTCAAAACACTGAATCAATCTACCCAACACCAAACTCACTAATTGCATTCCCATCAAATTCCCAGGGCACCCTCTCCTTCCCATCCCAAATGGCAAAAAACTAGAACTCCATAGCTTTCCATCTTTGTCTTTCTCTAATGCATCAATGAATCTCTCTGGTTTGAACTTCAATGGCTCATCCCACAACATTGGATCTCTATGTATTGCCCAAACGTTGGTCAATAAAACTGTCCCACGAGGTACTCTATACCCACCTACCGTGCACTCTTCCGACGACGCATGTGGTACTAAAAGTGGACCAACCGGATATAGTCGCAATGTCTCGTTGATTACAGAATGGAGATATGGTAGCTTTCGAAGATCATTTTCATCTAGAAGACGATGATTTCCAACATGAAGGTCAATCTCGGCCGTGACTTTTTCTAACGCATCCGGATGTTTCAACAGCGCCGACATCACCCATTCCATTGTAAGTGCTGATGTATCTGTTCCAGCAGTGAAAAATATCTACACAAGAGAATGCAATGACAAAATGTTGTCATAATATACACCCTTAATCGAATCAACATTCATGATCTTGTGCACTAACCAAATCCTGTACAGGTCAGGACCCAAGTTATAAAATCTGTAAAGATCTTTAAGAAACTACTGCCTCCGATTCTAAAAAAGTGGTACTTTTACTTTTCATTTTAGACGCTGAAACACGAAGTAAGAATAAATTCCTCAGTTCAACTTGGTCAGTAAAAAAAATCTACTTTTGTAAAGACTTGTGTGTGTAGCTCTGGCTAAAAGACTGTCTATCCAAGTAAAAAAGTGTGAGAAGATAATTACTTACCCCAATGAGTCCATTGACGATATCTTGAGGGTATTGTTCAGGCTCAGTTTCTTGCAGTTTCAAGAGAACATCGATGAACACCTTCTTCGTCTCGCATTCATCATTCAGATTCAGATCGTTTTCTCTTTTCTTGCGACGTTCCACAACCAAATTTTGCAAATATGCGTCTCTTTTTCTATGTACATATGCTAATTTCTTGTCAAATCCAATTATAAAATTTATCCACTTCAAAACCGGAAATAAATCCACCAAATTCATCGACATGTTCGGTACAAAAATCTCTCTCAAATTATCCAATTCAATCTTCTTCTGGTTCTCATCGTTTCCATAATCTATAACCTTTTTCCCAGCTACAATTCTCATCATTACATTAAAAACCAACTCTAAGAACAGTGATTTCATTTCAACCTTCATAAATCCCCCCTCACCGTCATTAAATCTTCCTACCAATTGCTTGATAACAGACTCGATTTCCTTCTTACGAATCCCGGAAGAAAATTGAACACTATTCGAAGAGAATAGTTCAATAGTAGAAATCCGTCGTAGATTGCGCCAATGTTGACCATAAGGAGCCCAACCAAGTGCTGTGAAGTTGTAACCAAAGTGTTTTCCACTTAAGAAATGAGGACGATTTGCAAATACGATATCGTTTTTGGAGAAACATTCTTCCACCGCAGATGGAGATGAGATTACAAGCACACGACAGAAACCAAGTCGGAGGAAGAGGATCGGACCGAATTTGTTAGAGAGGGAATGAAAAGTTCTGTGAAGGGGTTTTTTGAGGAGGTGGATATGACCTATGATTGGATATGATGGTGGGCTTGGTGGCAAGTTTTTGGCTGGTTTAACAAGTAATTTGTAGACAAGGATTAAGAAGAAGATGAATATGGAGATAGATAAGGAATTGAAGATCTCCATTGTGGAATGATGGATGATAATGGATCTACCAGATGCAGAGCAGCACAGACAACAGACTCCAGAGTAAAGTTATCGGTAATAAAATACTGTTCGAATTATTTCAACTGTGAAAGATATATTGTTTTTAAATTGATTTTTTCACGTTCGGAGTCCAACTTTGTGCACCATCCTGGTTGGGCAGAAACCGCTAGACGCTTGATTTAATTATTTATTTATTATAGTTACAAACGAAACTAATTTCCATTTTCTAAACAATTAATGTGTGATAAAGATTAACGGAACAAGTCAGAGATGAAGATTTGAATACCAAATTAAAACTTCCCTTTCGCATCATATTTTAATGATGTTAACACTTTGAACGATCAATGTTTCCTGTGCATACTGATTTGTGAATCAAGATTTTTTATTTGATCAAAAAGTTTCCATAATCCATGAGAGTGAGTCTGTAATTCATTCATCGTTTGGTAGGCTGATAAACTGATAGCCAAAATATTAGAGTGGGCATCCAAACCATCAGTAGTTATTGCCGATCAAGAAAAAAACCATCAGTAGTTATCAAACATCATCGATTGTCTTCAATTGATTATGATTAATCATCTAATTTTCTTTAATTTCGAAAAATATTATCTTCCAACTGATCTGATCTAACCTTTGCTTGTTTAATTTCAGAAACATAATATTTGCCTGATTAATAAAACAACCAAACCTAATTCTATCTGATTTGATCTCAGATTTTCTTCTGTTTTGTTGTTCTATGGTTGAAACGTGAAGGAATCTTTTTTCTCAAACATTGATCAATCCAAGCTTGCGAGAATAAAAATGCCAAGGAAGTACGGAAGGAGTTTGATTTTAATAAAAATATGGAGCGGAGAAGACGCTGCGGATGAATGAAAAGTGAAGAGTCATGTGCATGTTCTGATTTTTTGAAAGAGATAATAATAAGAATAATTAAAAAATAAAGTAAAATAGATGAGTGGTTTTCCATGAGTGGTTTTCAAAATTCTATCGACGAATAAAAGAAGCCGGAATGTGCACCCTGGTTTTAAGGGGTGCACAAAGTTAGACTCTCGCCTTCGCTTGTATGGAATGTCAATGTAAATCCTTGGTACCGGTACACACATTACTGTTACTTCTTCTTTTGAAGTTTGAAATTTTGAATGACCGGTCTCGGTGAAAGACAAAACAAAACAAAAAACCCAAATATTAGGCCCACCTATAAAAAGGACGGAAGATTGTACGGAGAGGGATCGAACGCACACAATATTGCATTCTTAGCATTGGGATAGGGAAGAGTAGGATTGGGGTCCACTAACCCTCTCACACAGTGCATTCTTCGGGTTTTGTTTTCGGTCAATCGATTATTTCCGAACAACAAAAGACTTTTATTTTATGTATCCGTTAAAGACTTCTATGTTTATTTTATTTTTGAGAAATTTCGTAAAATTGCATTCATATAAAGCATATTCCTATGCAGATTTTGTCATATATGCACCCACTATGGGTATGCCTAGGTGCCAAATCTATATGTTTAGGCCGGTTCCTATGGGGGTGGCTAACCCACTCATTTGCCATGCCAGCTGACCTGACACACTGGCCGCGCCACTATGGGAAAAAAGATAAGTGGTCGAAAATACACTGCTAGCGGGCTCATTTCGATCTCCCGGTCTTGTCTACACCGTTAGCGGTTTAAACTCAACCATCTTCGGTCGGTACTCTACCGTCTATAAATACCACCATTCTCTTCAGTCTTCATTCATAAAAAAGGAAAATCTTTCCTTCTCTAGAGAGCAGACCAGAGCGATTTTTTACTTAAAAATGAGTAGTTCAAAAACAAATAGACAAAGGAAAATAATCAGGAAAGAAAAAGGGAAATTTGTTGCAGATAGTGATGTTGTATAGGTCCAGGATAAACAGCAAGAGTTCGCTAATGTTAGGCAACTTAGTTGGACCTGGTGTATTATCTACGCATTTATGTAACCATCCGGAGCGAGTTCGGTTACCTAAACTAAGAGGTGGTGGTCTGAGCTAACCGAAGTGTTTGGGTTACTCCAGGAAGTTGTTCAAGAATCCTTGAGAAGATACCCTTGGCAGTGTTTATATTTCATGAAAGGAAAAAACCACGGGACTCAATTTGTGCGAGTTATTTGTGAACGTTGGTGGAACACTGCAAAGTGCAAATACGTTCTTTTTCAAGGATTTCGAGTGTGGTAAGTTCTATTTTTCCATTCAATAGTCTAGTTTTTAGTTCAGAAACAAATTTAAATTTTTAAAGATTCAATTTTTTAGTTTGATACAAATTTTAGTTCCACATACAAAATTCAATTTTATGACCATGTTGTTTTTAGGGTTCACACCGTTAGATTAGTATATGTTGACTGGAATAAAAAATGAGAGTGAAATAGTACAATTTAACCAGCTAAAGTGGATATCAGAAGGAAGATGGAAATAACTACTTCCCTTGTACTCAAATGATACTGAAGGAAAGCCAGCATCCAGACAGTTACACTCATTTGGATTAAGACTTTCTGGGTTGAAGGCTTTTTTGAGTCGTTACCATGCCAAGGGGATACACATAGCTGAAGATTATCCCGAGCTTGAACGTATTTTTGTATTATGGATGTTAGGCAAAGTTTTTTCGCCAATGATAGCTCAGTAACATTAATTGGTTTTCTGGACTCTTTAGAAGATTTAACTAAAGCGCCAAATTATGATTGGAATTTTGCAATTTTAGCTGAGTTATACATAAACCTCGATGATTGCTCATGTAAGAAGATAGATAGCTTTAATGGATTTTGGGTCGTATTGGAGGTAAGAACCAAAATCCCTTTCTATTTATTAGATTTATTATACAGTTGTCAAACTAGTGGTGAATGTACTAACACATCAATTTTCGTCAATGTTATTTTTTCAGTATTCGTGGTATACTTACTTTAAGGTCGGTGAACCTGATCTTCACGAAACACGATTAATTTTTCCAATCGTGTACAAGTACAAAGCTGATAATTGAATTGGTCAAATTAATGATGGTCAAAATGTCGCAGCTGTTCATAGGATGCAACAACTGTGCAGAACTAGCATCAACATTATGCCAATGTCGTATACAGAAATTGACGAGTTTCATGAACCAACGGAACAAGTCACGCTACAGTTAAGCCTTAGGCGACTTGTGTTTTACAGTCCAATTAGTGGTCAGAGTATTTGGTACTATGGAAAAAGACATTTGTTTTAGCTACAAGGAAGAAAGATAAAAGCAATCAACCCGTTTCCAACTTCAATAATTTCACATGATGATTGGATAAAGTTGATAAAAAATGGACAACTTTGGGAAAAAGCTGAAGATTTGATCCAAATTTCGATAGATGACTATGATTACTTCAGCTAGTTTCAAAAGGTATGTGATTGGTGCCTAATAACGCATAATTCTATAACATTTTGTTGACATTTATCCCATTCATGTGCCTTAATTTCCCATTTTATGTCAAATCCTGTATTTTATTGTTTTCAAGTAAATTTTTTTATTATAACTTAATTTTGTAATTTTAGGTAGTTAAATAAAGCTTGGTACTTGGAAGATAAAAAGAGCAGAAAATCCGTTGTAACATGAAAGGAAAGTATGCAGCTAGAAGGCTATGAGAAGTGTGGAAGAAGTATCACAAAAGATGACTTTGCAGTCGGTTTGCAATCACAATCCATGTGCATTCACTGGCAAGCTGTATACATTCACTGGCATAAGAGAAGACATGGGCTTGAGAGAGAGATGTTAAGGGCGCAAGAAAATCCATACCTCCCTTCACGCCTAAGTTGATACATACACATCACGGCTTCTTCATTCTCATTTTCTAAAGAGAAAAATTTCTCTTACTGTGCAACCTAATCACCGACCAGTTTCACTTTCCCATTTCTTCCTCTGTAAACCCATCCCTCTCGACTATCAAACCCATACCATCCCCATTCTAATTTTCCCCAATTTTACTCTTTCTAAACCTCTCCCCCTCAATCAACAGTACCACTATCTTCACAATAACCTAACAATAGATAGGGTGGCTTAGTTTGAGTACAAGAGAAGAGAAAAGATGCCCACTGATTTTCTCTACAAGCACCTTGATTAACAACAACAACAGAATACGAATGGAGGCATGGTTCTCTGAATTAGTCATGGTGAGTTGTATCTAGTGGTCTAGTACAACTTTGTATTTTATTTTTTGATGGGATTGATTGAAATTGGGAGAAATTTTGTATAAATAGGGAAGGGGTTGTAGGTGAAAACTTATTCCCGGAGTAGTCGATGCACCAAGCTTTAGTTATAATTTAGGTTTTCTTTCAATTTCTCCATGTTTTAGTTTTCTTCTCTAACTAGGGTTGAGATGAAACCCCTAAATAATAAGAATTGCTTGATTTGGTTATACTTTTTCTCCATGAATTTATATTCAAAAGCATGATTTAATCTCTAAATTCACATCAATTTACTCTCACCTTGTATGTCATGCATCCTTGGTAGTTTGATCAATTCTTTGATGTGTATTCAAGCTTTGTAAACTGATTTAGTTGAATTTGTGATTACCTATGCCTTAAACAGATAGGTAATGCTAGGAATTGACACTTATAGTTCCGTCTTTGATTAGTTGTGTCGTAACAAGACAACCAATGCTTGGGTTTGACAGATTTTTGGCTCGAGGTTAAATCATCCATTTGTGCAAGTGATTTATCACTTCTTCAAGGTAGTTTGAGGCTAGAACTTCTATACATCCTTAACTAAAAGAGAACTAGTATATCGAATTAAGAAATTCTATGCATTTTGACGGTCGATTCGACACCATAGTTATATTTATATTTGTTTTACATTTGTTGCTTTAGTATAATCATCAATCTTTGTCGTATCGACGCAAAAACAACCCCCTTTTTGATTACCCCTTGTTAGAAGTAAGTTGTAGTAAGACCATAGAATCAACTCTACACCCACCTTGTCCCTGTGGATCGACTTGTATTTGCACTATACACATTAAGGCATCGTGCACTTGCAGTTTATTGTAAGTTTTTTTAAAGACCAACCAATTTTTTGGCGCCGCTGCCGGGGATTCAGTAGCGGTGTAGTGGAATCTATTGTTTACTTTACTGATTTTAGCTTAATCCCGTATATATGTGTTAGATTATTGTCTTCAACCATTGTAGTGTAACTCAGTGACCCATCTGTTATATAATCTGCATCCTGTTGTTAATGTTACTTATAGTTTTTGTTTTTCAGTTTGTAGTTCACCTGTAACTTTGTTGTTGTAGTGTAGCTTAGTTAGTCATTTTTCTTTTTACATGCCCCGTATCCCTATTAAAAGTTATCTGTCATTCCTTGTTGTAGATTTTAGTTACTGCAACCGTATAGTTTTTCATATCGTCTTGATTTTTGGGTACTATTAGATGTTGCATAGCTGTTGTTCTTTTTACTGTGTCAGCATAAGCTTGATTTAGGTTAGAGAGTCTGTAGCTGTTTTTCACATAGCTTGTCTGTAATTATAGCCAGCATCTTAGTATTAGTTGTAACTCTTAATCTCAGTCATCCACTTTCAGTACATATTTGCATCTAGTTAGGTTTTAATTTTCTCAGTTTTCTGCATATTGCACTCTGTAGCTTAGCTCTGTGACACTTGCTGTAGTTTTTAATTTTAGTTTCGTCGCATAACTGCATCTGTAGGTTGTAGATATACTTGTTTAAATTTTAGTCATTGGTATAGCTTAGCATAGTCCATCTGTTATATATTTTGCATTTTTTTTTCTCTTCAAGGCTGCTTGTCATTTCAATCTATAGTTGTAGCAGATCTTTGTAATATAATCCATTTATTTATAGTCTGCAACCATGTGTTAGTTTTAGTTAATAATCTGAATCTGTATCTTTCAAAAAAAAAATTCTTAGCTTTTTGGTAACTACTGTCATATCCCTTCCCTGTTAGTTAAATCTGCTTTACTCAATCTCATCTATAATTTGTTGTCAATTTGTATCTGATCTTAGTAGAATCTGGAAGTCAAAACAATGTTTGAGTATTTTGCATTCTGTAGTTATAATACGCATCTTAGCCCCATAAGCATTAGCTGTAGCTTTCAGTTTCAGTCATCCCATTCCAGTTGCTTACTTGCATTCTTTCAGTCTTATTGTTAAGATAGACAACTTTGCATCATTATCTTGTAGTTTAACTTGTCTCCTTTTGTAGCTAGTTCTGTTTATAACTCAGGTTGTAAATTTGTTAGGTCTCTGTTGTTTTTACTTTTCTTAGAATATAGCAAACCATCTGTATATTTCCATCAGTAAGTAATCATTGTCATCTTGTTACTGCCTACTACTCAATTAAATTTCAGCGCTTGGTGTATGTGAACTTTGAATCTGCAAACCTGAACTTTCTGACTTCGACTGCATTGCAGCATCATTCCTGAACTTTCTGCACTTCTCATCGTGCTAGCTGACTTTTGCGTAGTAGTGGGTGTTACTTAGGTCTGCAGTTTTTCATCTTTTTATTTAAATTAGTTTATTATCACCGCTAGTATATGATCAAGTCAGTTTAGTCTGTACTTAATGCATTATTTGGTTTAGTTTGTATATGTGTTAAAATTTTCAGTTATTTGTTGCACTTTCATCTTGTAGGATATTGCATCTATAGTTTTTACGACTTGCATTTAAGAATATTTTGAATCCGTAGCTTCTCTTTTCACTTTTATTGTTTTAGTAATTTGTGTATATTCTAGTATAACTTAGCTTTCGTAGTTTCTCATGAAATTGCATATGTAAGGTAAGCATTGGAGCTGTAGCTGGTTTTGCAGGTCATTGCTAGTGTACAATATTCATCATCCTGTAATATATCCAGAATTTTTGCTTACTTTTCCCTTTTTTCTTTTGTACTTTGTCCATAGCTGCATATTTAGTCAGTCCCATTCAGTCCAAATAACCATTCTTATGATCTTGTCATAAGCTGTAAATCTTCAGTTAACACCTCAGTGTAGTTCACATCATATGTCTTGTAACTCTAGTTGTTAACTATCAGTGATAAGCAACTACGTTCTGTGTTTCTTTGCTGTACCTGCACATTTCTGAGAATTGAACTTCTCCCTTGAGTAGCCAGGTACTTGTGAATCTGAAACACAAACCAAGGAGAAGGAAAAATGAGCAAATCCTTGGCGTGCCTAAACTTGGTCATACCAGCGATATCGTATTCTCGAACTTGATGCTCTGTCTTGAATGAAATTCCATGTCTACCTGATAAGCTAGTCTCCTGACTAAACATTACTCAAAACCCTGCAACTTTTGGTTCCCATGCACATTCCCATGTGATATTTTGAGTAACATCTGTTCTAAATGGAGTTGTTGTTTTACTGAGATTGATTATGTGTGCATAATCTCTGGCCTTGGAATCTCACATGCATTGCTTCCCTGTTTTGTGAATTTCTTGGCTGTCTGATAGCCATAACATATGGTATGTGTGTGCATGCTTCTGTACTAATGGAGTAACATATCTACTAGCTAAATTGTTACATCACTGTGAATCTCCGAAGCTCTGCAAAACCCTGTGTCTACATACATCCACGAATCTGCCTGGATGCTTGTTAGAGTGATTCATGTCTGGATTTTGGACTGATGTTAGGGATGGGAAATCATTGCAGGAATCAATTAGAGAACTTGCTTATGAGCATGCTTCATATTATGAGCCTCCCATAAACCATGATGTTAATAATTTTAGGGATTATTATGGATCTTTTCTAGGACCTGAGCTACAATATATAGACCTTAATAATTATTCACACATGTATCATCCACCACCAGGGGATGTTGAACAATTTTGTACTCCCATGAGCCCTTGTATGCAATCTGTGATGGAAAATCTCAAACTCATTGAAGAAAATAATGCTAGATTTGAATTGCAAGCATTGCATGATCAACCATATAGCAACACATCTGAATTTCCCTTCGGTAGTGAGCCTCATGCACAACCATGTACTGAATATCCATATGAAACGAGGATACCCACTATTGAAGACTCCCCTTCCATTGAACAGCTTAATATGATCTTAAGGATGAATCTGATTCATTTACAAAATGAAGGAATGGGGAAATTTCAAAATGAAGTGTTTATCATCCCTAATGAAGTAAATTTTGAAGATAGTGTTTCTATTCCTACTCAAGCAACTGACACTGAATATGAACCTAATCTAGAGGTGACTGAGTCGACTAGAGACAATATAGTTTTTAATAGGGAATTACATCTTTGTTACGATGACGATGATGATGATATGGCATTAGAAGAGGTTATCAGTTGTGAATATAGAATTTCAGAGTTTTACGACTCTGAAATATTAGAACACGTTGTATAAACCTCCACTGCTGATAATTCCTTTGTTCCTCATAAATCTCAGTCTTTCTATGTGCATGAAATTTTTGATTTGGAACCTGTGCAATTTTCCTGTGAAGAACAACATTACACACAACTTGTGTCTGACTTACGGAAGGCTGAATTTTCTGTTGCCATCAATGATCCTATGCATGAAAACAATCTTGATATGTCTGATTCCCTGCCTAGGTTATAACATGATATTTCTTCTGGTTTTATTATGCATGAGACTAAAATTTTTGATGATGATTATTCTAAGTTGGGACTTGCCAATTTGTTCAATGACTGCGAGCATGATACTGCAATTCTTGTTTCCGACTTAGGGACAGTGTGTAACGATATGAATGGTCAAATGCATGAAAACAAATTGGATGAATGTTGCTCCTTGCTTAAGTCACAATCTGATGGTCTTGCACCCAACCTAGATTTTGTTTGTAAAAAGATTGTGAAACCAACTTTTCTTAGAGTTCCTAATCTAGGTCTGGAACTGTGTGCCTCCCAAGTCCTCTTGGACTATTTTGCAGCTAAATATGATACCTTTGATGAGCCACAATTGGAATGTGTATGTCTGCCTGTCCCTAGCAAAGTCCATTTTGAATTAGATCTTGTGAATGATGCACCCCAAAAATTGTTAGATTTTGACAAAAGCGTATCTGTTGAAAAATCCAAGTTTTGGGGTAACTCATTTTTTCTGGCAGCCTCTCTCGAAATCATGTCATTTTATAATTGTATGAGGTTACTAAAATATGTACATGCTGTCTTTTGGGTTGATCCTCAACTCTTTATATTGTTGGTATATGATGAATTTTTCTTGTATATAATCCAGTAGATAATGTTTCAGTTGAATATTATGTTTCTTTTGTATATGTTATGCTAATCCAGTGTGATCTCAGCTGAAGAATGTTGGATTTTAGCTGTGAATAACGGGGTTCAGTCCTTTCATTCGTCGACATCTGGTAATCTCTTTCCTTTCTCTACTCAGCATGGTCCTTATGGTATGTTGTTGTTATAATTTTGATCATCTTTAGAAACATTGAGGATAATGTTTAGATTAGGTTTGGGGGTGAAGATTATACCTTAACTGTCACTGTGCCTGTCATTCAAACAAAACTCTGCCATGTTTAAAAAAAAAAAGAATAAATTTTTGAGCTCATCCTCCTTGATTTGTGATGTCTGCATATGTAATATCTTAGGATTCTTAATCTAGATGATGAGGCACCACTTGATTCTAGCACAATTCACATGTGATAAGAAACTTGCACATGCACGATCTACCATTTACATCGGTTAAGTAGCCTGTCAATCACTTTAGAATACTAAATGAGACTTGACTAGATTGTTCTTTGGTTGGTTGGGATATAAGTTGGAGGATACATTAAGAAAAACAACCATTGAATTTGACCGGGTACATCGAAAAAGGCTACCTCTTTCTAAGTGTCAATGTAATTTTTCTTTTTTTTCATAAGTCAAAAGTGTTACTGTAATGTCCTTGTTCTCTTCTTGTTCATCTGTTGAAAAAAAAATGGAAAAAAAAGAGAAAAAATCAGAAAAATACAAAAAAAAGTATCCATTATTCGTTCCATATTATGTTATGTTTCAAATGTTATAGTCAATGTTTCTCTCTTTCCTCAAAATAAGAGAGTAATCAATGGAAATAAAGAGTCTTGTATTGTTGTGTGTTGTAAATAGTCTTGTAATAAGCAAGGGAGGGTGTATTTCATCGATGTACAACGCGGGTAAACTGAAATTTCACCAACTCTTAGGTGAACATTCGCAATTCTCGTAAAGCCGGACAGCTAACTTGGCTTTGAATTTGGTTCTTAGCTAAAAACTATCTCTTGGTATATGGCAGTCATAACTTCTGATCATTCTCTATACATGTGTAAATACACTTTACACTCTTTATCACATGTCCATAGTTGTTCCAGTGCTAGAATTGTACCTTTGAATGCTAAATTGACAAATCCATTTTGTTGTGAGCTTAAACTGAAATGCAGGTGTTACACTTCATAGAAGATGAGATTATTTTTTTTAGCCTAGAACTTTGTGGGTAGTTCTAAACAAACCCTCACGAGACTTCAACTCGTCCACTAGGAACAATTAGTGGTTTAAAAGGCTTATTGTATTCGCTAAATGCAATCGAGAGACCAGCGACAGTGGTATAGATAGGATTTCATTAGTTTTGTTTTACTCATGGACGAACAAAATGCAGGTTTGGGGGTATGATCGGTACCTAATAACGCATAATTCTATGACATTTTGATGACATTTATCCCATTCATGTGCCTTAATTTCCCATTTTATGTCAAATCCTGTATTTTATTGTTTTCAAGTAAATTTGTTTATTCTAATTTAATTTTGTAATTTTAGGTAGTTAAATAAAGCTTGGTGCTTGGAAGAGAAAAAGAGCAGAAAATCCGCTGTAACATGAAAGGAAAGTATGTAGCTAGAAGGCTACGAGGAGTGTGGAAGAAGTGTCACAAACGATGACTTTACATTCGGTTTGCAATCACTGGCAATCCATGTGCATTCACTGGAAATCTGTGTACATTCATTGGCATAAGAGAAGACATGTACTTGAGAAAGAGATGTTAAGGGCCCAAGAACATATCTCCCTTCACGCCCAAGTTGATACATACACATCACAGCTTCTTCATTCTCATTTTCTAAAGAGAAAATTTTTCCATACTGTGCAACCTAATCAACGACCAGTTTCACTTTCCTATTTCTTCCTCTTTAAACCCATACCTCTCGGCTATCAAACCCATACCTTCATCTCGAGCCCCATTCTCATTTTCCCCAATTTTACTCTTTCTAAACCTCTCCCCCTCAATCAACAGTACCACTATCTTCACAATAACCTAACAATAGGTAGAGTGGCTTAGTTTGAGTACAAGAGAAGAGAAAATATGTCCACTGATTTTCTCTACAAGCACCTTGATTGACAGCAGCAACAAAATACGAATGGAGGCATGGTTCTCTGAATTAGTCATGGTGAGTTGTATCTAGTGGTCTAGTACCACTTTGTATTTTATTTTTTGATAGGATTTATTGAAATTGGGATAAATTTTGTATAAACGGGGAAGGAGTTGTAGGTGAAAACTTATGCCTGGAGTAGCCGGTGCACCAAGCTTTAGTTATAATTTAGGTTTTATTTCAGTTTCTCCATGTTTTAGTTTTCTTCTCTAACTAGGGTTGAGATGAAACCCCTAAATAATAAGAATTGCTTGATTTGGTTCTATTTTTTCTCCATGAATTTATATTGGAAAGCATTATTTAATCTCGGAATTCATATCAATTTACTCTCACCTTGTATGTCATGCATCCTTGGTAGTTTGATCAATTCTTTAATGTGTATTCAAGCTTTGTAAACTGATTACAGATTTTTGGCTCGAGGTTAAATCATCCATTTGTGCAAGTGATTTATCACTTCTTCAAGGTAGTTTGAGGCTAGAACTTCTATAACTCCTTGATTAAAAGAGAACTAGTATATCGAATTAAAAAATTATATGCATTTAGGCGGGTGGATTCGACACCATAGTTATATTTTTATTTTTACATTTGTTGCTTTTATATAATCATCAATCTTTGTCGTATCGACGCAAAAACAACCCCCTTTTTGATTAATCCTTGTTAGAAGTCAGTTGTAGTAAGACCATATAAACAACTCTACACCCACCTTGTCCCTGTGGATCGACCTGTATTTGCACTATACACAATAAGGCATTGTGCACTTGCAGTTTATTGTAGGCTTGTTTAAAGACCTACCAGTATGCAAGCTAAATATTGTTGTTCATCCACAAAACTTAGGTAGTGTTGACTTTCCAGCAATTGGCAATTTTCCACTTACAGGTCTTCCATCCCAACCTCCACCACCGACGGGCGAAGCATATAGTACCTAGCAGTCAAATGGGGTCGTTAAATATGCCTCCAATATCTTTGGAAGTCTAGACTTTATCACCAAGTGGAGATATTGTTACAGTTCCACTTACTAGTGAAGGTATGCAACAGAGCTATCCATACTATGGTGTGGTGGTATCACAAGAAGAGTATCAGAACCAGTTGAACAATTTTTCGCTTTTTGTCAATCAATTCCAGAATTTTCACTTGAGACATATGCAGATACAAAGGGAGAATATGAGTTATGAATTGCTTGAGACTCCGTTAGAGTCAAGTTCTTTAAATGCCCGGTGATAGCAATGCAAGAAGTCGTGGAAGTCGTAGTGACACTCCAACTATGGTGGAAGAGACTCAGCTACCACCACCAGCAGGAACAACACAACAGCAAACGTGGAGACGAATTTCCAATCTCCTATTGGTTTCATGCCCCAATGTCTTGCACTTACTCCTGGTGGTGGCGCAAATATGAATGCGTTTAGGCAATCCGTAATATATACCCCAGCAAGTTCAGCATTTTACCGATTTCAAGCACCTCCAATTCAACCATCTGTGGTACCATATCAAGTTTATGAATCACTTGATGCTACTCAACCACCATCTCAGAATCCAAATAATGAGTTTTCATAAGATCAAACAGGCTTAGGGGAATATATATTTGGTAATCGTTAGTTTGATAGATAAATGTTAATCGTTATTATGAATCGTGGTTTGTTTAAATCGTTAATGTAATTTCACTTTTGTTTGATAAATAATAATCTTCATTTAAAGTTTTTTATTTAAGTTAAAATTGAGAAATTAAAATTTATACATTAGATTAAATTTGGGCAACACTTTTAAGATTTCATAATAACTTGCATATCGGAACTGTTTTCCGTTGTCACAGAGCCACTTTGCACGACATCTTTGATCAATCTCCAGCAGGGTTTCACCACTTCTCATGTTTCTAGCCTCTTCCCTTATCATACCAATATACTTGTTAACATTCTTAGAAATTATGGATAACCGAGCACTCAACACCATCGAATCACGATTGTTGAGGTTCGTTGTTTCTTCTTCAAATTTCAGTAAAACGCGTCCCCAAAACGGAATCGCCTGTAATGCCGCCATCAACGATTGGATGATTAGTGAAGAGAAAATAATTCCTGCAGATGCATTCATCTTCTAACGTGCTAAATTTGCGTTGTTGTGCAACTCTCCAAATATTTGCTCTTCTTATTTCATTTTACACACTAGCTTGAAGTTCAACTCTTTGATTTTCGGCCGGATGTTGCACTTTTATAAATTGAGCCATAGACATGATGAAAAAACGGGGGTCTAAAAACCACACCCAATATTTCGCTTGGCAATCTGTATAGACTAACTCCAATATACTTTCAAGATAATCAACTAGACAATCAGACTCAGTCTTAAGAAAAGTATATCAAAGAGTTATATCTCAATTTCTCAATTCCATCTGCAATCAAACAAATAGGAATTTGCGAGACCGATTGAATATAAGAAATAACTTGGATGGTATCAAAAATCAATATCTAAGTATCAATCAATTTAATCAACAACCAAAGGTTGGATTCACAATTGATTGAACTTACGCACAACCTATGATATTTCAATTATATAAACAAATATAATGCGGAAAAGAAATAATACATACAACAGAAGTTTTGTTAACGAGGAAACCACAAATGCAGAAAAACCCCGGGACCTAGTCCAGATTGGAAAACCACACTGTATTTGTTAGAGCATTGCTCGGTCGAACTCGCATGCGTTGCTATCTCAAGCATGTTTGTCAATGTTAGTGATCAAAACTATAAGTCTTGATTTCTAGTCTACCATAGCTAAGTCTCATACTAGGATAGAAAGTGTAGTTGAGCTCAAGGACTTCATGGCAATTCATCATACAAGAAGAATAACTACTCAAGGAACCGGTGGAACTTCTCGACAAAAAGGTATGTGAAGACTTGAACTTATCTGTCACTCAAAAGTCTATCTACTCTATCTCATACTTCTTAAGACAAAAAGTCGTATGCTATATATAGACTTAGATTATACACATTTGGTATTTCGAGCCGAGTATACCTCGCCTATCTATATCTCGAAATATGTGTTGGTAAGCGTTTCGCTTCGACCATGTTTATCTTTACCTAGTGACGAAAGTCATGATATATTTCAATCACTTTGAAAATTGCTTTGATGAGAAATGGTGTAACAACTACATAACGTCCTCTAAGAATGTTTCAATGGTTGGAATGAGAGTTTAGATTACATAACCAATGATGGACATAAGTATTGTTGTGGAAACACATATGTGCATAAGTCCTATCCCTTGAACCAAATTTTGCGAACTTTGTTGATCAAGAGAAACCGGAAGAATAGCTTGTTACCAATTCCGCGAACTGCCGAACTTCTCATCCCGAGAAATTCTGCTGGAGTTGAAAAACTTGTTGCGTGAGTACCAGTCCGCGAACCGGCGGAAAGTCTTTGCCGAGATTTTTTGCTGGAGTTTGTAAACTGTGCCCGGTTGCTTAAGTCCGCGAACCTAGTGTGCGAACTTAAGAAGGTTATATATCTGAAGATGATTTCTGAACTTAAACTTATAAAGACTAAGGAATGCAATTTTCAAACTATGGCTATAAAGTTCATGAACTGATTCGAGTGAATCAAATCATCTTTGTTTCAATTGTGTCTTGTGTAGTACATAAGATTTCCTTGCAATTTAACAACTCTCTAACTAGTTCATTTGAAGTCATTTGAACTAGTTATGGTGAAGAAGAATATGGTTGGTATGAATGCTCATATGGCTAACCTTTTGGTTAACTATTGTTGAACCAACAATGTACACGTTTGGGTACGGTTAACAAACCTAGAAGCGTGCATTTCATTTGTGTATAACAAGCTAAGTTTTTGATCTAACGGTTGAGAAATATTAACTTGAATCTAAATCAGGTTTTCATATAACGGTGGATATTGTTTGCTTTGTGACCAAGGCGAAACCCTGATTTGAAAGACTATATAAAGGAGACATCTAGTATTGTGCAAAAGTAATCCCCACACTTCACTTGTGATACTAGTTTGCGTGCTAGAGTCGTTTCTCCTTTAACCTTTGGTTTTCTTCTTCTAAAACCAAGTTAACGACTTAAAGACTTCATTAGGATTGTGAATCCATACCGATACTACTTTTATCGTAGCTGTGTGATCTGATCTTGCATCTTCTATCGTACGAGTACAATCATATTGATTGGCTTGAGATTAATATCTCCGATAGGCAATATATAAAAAGTAGTCACAAACATCTTCGTCTCATTGTTTGTGATTCCACAACATCTTGTTTCGCTACCATATGATTAAGATTGTTGTGAGGTGATTGATTTATCTAGGCTGTTCTTCGGAAATACAAGACCGGATTATCAATTGGTTCCTGTTCACCTTGATTATTATTAAAATATGGAACAAAAACTTTAGGGTTTTTATGTAGGAGATATATTGTTCCTTTGATAGACTTGTCTGTGTGAGACAGATTATTTTATTGTCAAAGCCTGCGATTTTGGGTCGTATAAACTCTTAGTTGTGGGTGAGATCAGCTAAGGGAATCAAGTGCGCAGTATCCTGCTGGGATCAGAGGCGTAGGGAGTACAACTGTACCTTGGATCAGTGGGAGATTGATTGGGGTTCAAATACAGTCCAGTCCGAAGTTAGCTTGGAGTAGGCTAGTGTCTGTAGCGGCTTAATAAAGTGTGTGTTCAATCTAGACTAGGTCCCGGGGTTTTTCTGCATTTGCGGTTTCCTCATTAACAAAATTTCTGGTGTCTGTGTGATTTCAGTTTCCGCATTATATTGTTTTATCTTTATAATTTAAATAATACAGGTTGTACTTTATATCATCAATTAGAGTAATCCAACCTTTGGTTGTTGATTGTCATTGATTGATCCTTGGATATTGGTCTTTGATACCATCCAAGTTATTCCTTGTATTTAATTAGTACTCGCAGTTTCTGTTTGAGAAAATGAAATCAAGGGAGAGAGATATAGACTCGTTGATGTACTTTTAATTGATTGAGTCTTGTTGATTCTCTTAAAGTATATTCGAGTTTTTCCATACAGATTGCTAAGCGAAATATTGGGTGGTGTTGTTAGACCCCCGCTTTTTCAATTGGTATCAGAGCAGGCAAACACGTTCAAGACCTCAAAAGTCTGTGTTTGTAGCGATCTGACTCTGTGGACAAGAGTACTATCTCTGATAAACGCTTTACCAGAAATAAAATTTCTATCTTGTCTAACTTTACTAAAGAGAAGGGTTCTACAATCTCTAATATAGATGAACCTTTGGTACTGATGAGACAGACTAACACTGACATGTGTACTTCCGATTACCTTCAAATGTGAGCCTCTCCATTAATGAACGGTATTTCGCTGAAGAGAGTGAATTGATTCTAAATCTTGTTAGAATCCAAGATGATGGATTCAATCGGTTGAAGCACCATGTCAATGTTCTACTTGGTGTAATAAGAGATTGCAAATCCAAAGGTAACACTGAAGTACATTCTTCGTGTACGTCTCTTGAAGCTAGCCTTAGAAGAGATGCCTTGGAAATTGAACATCACCTGAATAACCTCTTTATTCAAGGATGCTCAAAGCAATCTAATATGCCAAGTACTTCTGACACAACTAAAGATGGTTCATGCTCAGAAGTAAAAACGAAAGTCCCTTCTAGTAAAACGGATGTGCTTGAGGTGACCATCACTCAAGGATGTTGCACATCAAATGGAGGGAAGAAATCTTCTAACAATGATATTAAGACTGTACTATCTAACCCTTCCAATGATCAGAAAGTATGTCTTGTCTGTGAGACAAAGAGTTATGTTAAACGAAAGGGAACCTCTAGGTCGAAGAAAAACTCCTTGGTTCAACTTAATTCTTAAAGGTGTAACTGACATTCGTATTACTAAACCAATCGGTTTTCGTACCTACCCTGTGTATGTTACCAGGAAAGTCAGGTAAAGGAGTTCCTCGAACACTCAAGAACAAAACAAACGTCTTAATAAACATCGTCTAAAAGAAGATCGTGTCGTGGTCTCTGGAAACAACTCTGCTCCTACTGAGAAAGGAAGTTCAGAAGAAAGAAGAAAAATTGATGAAATAAGAGATAATCTGAAAAGATAATTGAATGGTATAAAGAATTTGTCAACAGGTTGTCTTCCTCCTCAAACCAAAAATCTTCTGGTAAGAACTCAAACTATGTATCGTATTTTGATGACAATAAGTTTTATGATAATTTCTCACATAAAAAGGAGTCCCTCTCTAGATTCAGGAGGAAAAAGAGACTTGACCATAAACACAAATCTCGTGATGATCTTGTGGCTCATACTTGTTCTAATTAATCACAAGGGTTGAAGAGCTTACTCATAAAAACCCTGTCGAGTAAGATGTGTTAATTTTCAGGTATACTTTTGGCATTTGTATCTGTTAAGTTGAGTTATCTTCTTATCTTCCATACCTAAGTTTTTAATTGCAGACTTACTATGCTTAAAGTATTGTTTGTGTCTAAAGTGTCTTCTCATTTTCGTTAGGAAGTCGTCTTTTGATGTTTCTTTTGCTAAAACTTTGCTCAAAATTGATTTCCTAAGTTATGGAATTTTTTCGAGGCATTTGTTGCAAAAATCCCTATTGGGATTTATTTTTGGGGTCAGGTTGTACTCGAACGGATATCCGTGTTCTGAGACGAGTCAACTGTTTAAGAAAACCCTAGAATCCCTTCCCTAAGAGACCCTTAAATATCAACCTATTGAGTTGTAAAAGTCACGTACACATACTCTAGGTTGGTTTCTGGGTTGTCAAGAATGTCTTCTTCTTCATCTTGCTATGGTGGTTTTACAAGAGGATTCCTCGATGAAGATCATCCTAATGCTTCATGTTATTTTGCCTATGTTTATGAGGATGCTGAAAAGGATGATATGATTTCTGCTGAAGTTGTTCATGACTTTCTTAAGTACTTTGGGGAAGCAAAACAACAGCTCATTGCTACTCTGAAAAGTGTTGATGCGCTGAAAACTGAGTTGGAAAAGGTTACCCTTGACCTTGGTCTCATAAAATCTCACATCAATGATTTTCGTAAAGAGAATCACCTCCCCGATGATGCAATGGATGATGCCAATCACAAGCTCAAAGACCAGTTGTCTCGTGAGGATTCTGAACTGTCCATATGATCTTAGTTCGTGTTCAGAATAGCACTGGAGTCTGTTTTCTTTTAGCTTTTTTTATTGTTGCCTAGTATGTATTCTTTTTGGTTTAGTTTGAAGAATAACTAGTGCTTGAATAGCAATGATTGTGACTACACATAGCTATTATTTTTCATCTTATTTTTTTAGGTTTATTGGTTTAAGTTCTAAAAATATTTGGAGGATGATTGTTTGCAGTATTTAATCTTTATGATTTGTTATATTGCAATTTGTTACGGGATATTGGTGTTTACGTCCGTGAACTATGTTGTCCCATATTTTGTCAAATGTAAAGTCGTTCATGATCGGTATTCATATATTGATTTAAGGATGAATAGACTTTTGACATATACAAAAGTTAAGCCTATATTGTCAATTCTTTGATGGAAGATAGGTTAAAATCTTTTGTGTTCAAGGATTATGTCTATTGAATATCGTTATGCATAGTGATGGAAGATAGAATGAATCCTTGTGTATTCCACAGTATTGATCTTCACTGATCCATATTTTATGTAATACTGTGAGGCTCCGTAATGTGTCTTATGTTGAGAACGATACAACCAAGTTGATTAATTTTTGATTAGCTTTGTTGGTTGTTCCGTAAGGTACTTTATTTCTTGAACTAAATTAATCATCTTGTTTGGTTATTTAGTTATTGCTCCATAAGTCTTTTTATGTCGAGCAAAACAAATGAAAATTAAATTGATTACTTTTGTAATTAGTTTGGTTGTGTATTCCAATTAGATTAATTATGGGTTCTCTTGTAATTAATCTAGTTGAGTATTTTCTTACTCCGTAAGATTCCTCTTATGTTGAGTATATGACCGACTATCCCATTCATTTTCTAATGATTATGTTAGTCGTATTCTCCGTAAGTTCTCTTATGTCGAGCATAATCAATTTAGTTGATTACTTTTGTGTTTAATTTGATTGCGTATTCCGATTAAATTAATCATGGGTTTACTTGTGATTAATTTGATTGAGTTTTTGGATATAGAAAATCATTCTCATGGTTTTTGGTGTCCAATCAAAATCAAGGTGTTTGTCACTATTGTTTATCTTGCATATCGGAGATTAAATCTCGAGAAAATCTTAGAGAAGATGGTACTCAATCACGATAGAAAATAGCAAGATCGGAAAAAGAAACAAATAAAATAGTTGGGTATGGCTTCACAATCCCAATGAAGTCTTCAAGTCGTTAACTTACAGGGTTTTGGAAAAACCTAAGGTTAAAGGAGAATCGACTCTAGTCGTAACTAATATCACACAGAAGTTGTGGGGATTAGTTTCCCAGTTGCTAGAGTTCTCCTTTATATAGTCTTCAAATCAGGGTTCGCAATCAATGCTACCTTGGTAACAAAGCATTCAATATTCACCCTTAGATGAAAACCTGATTAGACTCAAGCTAATATATTTCAGCCGTTATATCGAACTTAGCTTGTTACACACAAATGAAAAATGACTTCATTTAGATATGAATAGCCGTACCTAAACGTGTGCACCTTGTTGGCTCAATAATAGTTAACTGAAGTTAGCCATATGAACACTTTCATATCAACCTTATTCATCTTAACCGTAACTAGTTCAAATGAAACTAGTTCTAGAGTTGTTCTACTGTTTATATTCTCATAGAAGTATACAAGACAAAATTGAATCAAAATCGATTTTGATTCACATGAATCAATTCATGAAGAGTATATCCACGGTTTGGAAAAGATTGCATTCCTTATTATATAAATGTATTAATTCATGAACAAACCGATTTTAGAACATAACCTACTCAAGTATGCAAATGGGGACGCATACTTAAGTGGTCGGACTGAGTTTGGGTTCGCCAGTATGTGAACGGGTACGCATACCTTCCAAACTCAGGAGAAATTCTCGGAACTGAACCTCACGCCAGTACGCGTACCGGTATGCGTACAAGGTTCCCAGACTTTCACTAAACCAACCAGTACGTATACGGGTATGCATACTATGATTTCCGGACTTGGATTACATATATGCAAGTACGCATACTATGGTGCAAAAATGGCAAACTTGTGAAAGTAACGTCGCTCTTGTTGTTCTTTTGGGAATGACATTTTATGGAGGAGAGTTATTAATTGAACTTGTGCTTAGTTTCCAAATCTTTGTGGGAAGTGTGGTTGTGGAATATTGTAGAGGTTATCTTGTATCTTTATAAACTCCTTGATGAATGCATTTAGTTTCGGCTATATGATGGCATCTAAACAAGTTGATATGTTGTTATATTTTAGTCATGAAGTATCTCTATGGAAATTTCATTAGGATCCACTAGTTTTCATACCTTTGCCAATTTTTATTGACAAAAGGGGAGAGAATTAATGTGTAGTTGACACTCAAATACATATGGTTTACGGATCGTTATGTAAGGGGGAGTGGTTTTCATGTGAGATGAAGAGGGAGAGTGATACATATCACCATAGTATTGTTGTCAAAGTTGTGATACAATTGAACTTTGATGCTCTATAATAATATTATTACACTGTATAACAATGATTGAGAACAAATGTTTTCTCATTGTTATAGCTACGAATCTTCAACAACTATGATGCTGAATTGAACACGTTCAGAATCATTGGAGTACTTGGAAGTAACGAAGATTTTGAATAATGTTGAAGAACCAAGAAAATAAAGCATTTGGATTGTGAGCTACAAAGTTTATTTATTTTGTAATCCATATGTATTGATAATTTTGTCACTAAAATTGACAAATGGGGAGATTTTTAGAGCACTGCTCGGTCGAATTCGCAAGCGTCGTTATCTCAAGATTGTTTGTCAAGTTTAGTTGATCAAAACTATATACTTGATTTCTAGTCTACTTATAGCTAAGTCTAGGATTAGGATAAAAAGTGTAGTTGAGCATTAGACTTCACGACGTTCATCGATTGAAGACGAAGAACTATTAAGGGGAGCTTGTGGAACTTCATCAACAAAAGGTATGTAGAGACTTGAACTCATCTATCACTCAAAAGTCTATCTCCTATTTGAGACAAAAGTCGTATAGCTATAATATACTTCATTTATACACACTTGATATTTCGAGTTGAGTTTAACTCGCTTACATATTTCTCGAAATATGTGTTGGTAAGCTTTCGCTTTAACCAAGTTCATCTTATACTCTTGACAAAAGTCAAAAGATGATCATATGAAAATCGCCTGGTAACATCTTATATGATTTGTGTGATGCAGTCATTTGATGTAGACTCGAAATATTTCGTATTGATTATTTCACTAACTTGAAAATCGCTTTGATGCTAATAGTTAGTGAAAAAAACTATTGGCATCCCCTAAGAAAGTTTCAGTGATACAAATAGAGTTTAGAACAAATGGATTTAAGCATAGTATGCGTACTTGCATATATGTAATCCATGTCCGGGAACCATGGTATGCATACCGGTATGTGTACTTGTTGGTTTTGAGAAAGTCCAGGAACCTGGTATGCAAACCGGTACGCGTACTGGCGGAAGGTTCAGGTCCGGGGATTTCTGCTGAGTTTGGATGGTATGCGTACCAGTTCGCGTACTGGCGAAACCCAAACTTGGTCCCATTACTTAAGTACGCATACCCATATGCATACCTAAGTGGATGATGTTCTAAAATCAGTTTGTTCACGAACTAATACATTTATATAATAAGGAATGAAATCTTTTTCAAACCGTGGATATAATGTTCATGACTTGATTCGAGTAAATCAAAATCAATTTTGCTTCAATTGTGTCTTGTACATTTCAATGAGAATATAAACAATTGAACAAATTTAGAACCATTTTCATTTGAGTCATATGAACTAGTTATGGTTAAGATGAATAAGGTTGATATGAAAGTGTTCATATAGCTAACTTCGGTTAACTATTGTTGAGACAACAAGGTGTACACGTTTAGATACGGTTACTCATATCTAAATGAAGGTACATTTCATTTGTGTGTAACAAGCTAAGTTCGATCTAACGGCTGAAAGATATTAACTTGAGTCTAATCAGGTTTTCATCTAACAGTGAATATTGAATGCTTTGTTACCAAGATAACATTGATTGAAAATCCTGATTTGAAGATTATATAAAGGAGAACTCTAGCAACTGGGAAACCTAATCCACACACCTCCTGTGTGATACTAGTTACGACTAGAGTCGATTCTCCTTTAACCTTAGGTTTTTCACGAAACCTTGTAGGTTAACGACTTAAAGACTTCATTGGGATTGTGAAGCCAGACCCCAACTATTTTCTCTGTACTTGCGTGATCTGGTCTTACATCTTCTATTGTGATTGAGTACTATCTTCTTTACGATTGGATCCTCCGATAGGAAAGATAAAAAGTAATCACAAACATCTTCGTCTCATCGTTTGTGATTCCACAATATCTTGTTTCGCTACCATACGATTAAGATTATTGTGAGGTAATTGATATTTCTAGGTTGTTCTTCGGGAATATAAGTCATGTATATCAATTGGTTCCAGCTCACCTTTAGCAAAAGACGAAACAAAACTCATAGGTGTGGGAGACAAATTTATCTATACAATAGACTTTTCTGTGTGATACAAATTTGTTTATCAAGTCTTTGACTTTGGGTCGCAACAACTCTTAGTTGTGGGTGAAATCAACTAAGGTAATCAAGTGTGTAGAGTCCTGTTGGGATTCAGTGATGTAAGGAGCGCAAATGTACCTTGATCAATGTGAGATTGATTAGGGCTCAACTACATTCCAGTCCAAAGTTAACTTGGAGTAGGCTAGTGTGTGTAGCGGCTTAATACAGTGTGGTGTTCAAATATGGACTAGGTCCCGGGATTTTTCTGCATTTGCGGTTTCTTCGTTAGCAAATTTCTGGTGTCTGTGTTATTTCTTTTCCGCATTATATTTTGTTATATAATAGAAATATCACAGGTTGTGCGTCGAGTTCAATTAGTTCTTGAATCCGGCTTATGGGTTATTGATTGAATTGATTGATACTTGGATATTGGTTTGTGATACCTTCCAAGTTATTTCTCTTATTCAGTCGGGCTCGCAAATTCCTATTTGTTTGGGTGTGGTTGTTAGACCCCCGTTTTTTAGCACATAGTTTTCTTGGAATACAGATGAACCAATTCTAAACTTGTTTTGGATGTGTGGTATAATCGATTCCAAGATTCTAAATATGAAAGAGGATTTAAAAAGAAAAGATGTCAACATACTTTGAACACGAACAATAACTCTTATCTTTTATTGTTCAAAGATATTCCTTAATAACTCAAGAAGATCCCGTTCCGAAATTAATTTTAAAATATTTAGTAATGTGCATTTACTGATTGGAGATTTTCTATTGAGATATTTCGGAAATATTGGACAAAGAATTTCCAAGAATTATGGTAACCGATTTTGGGTATTTATTCCATATCTTGAGAATATTCGGTTTTGGAAATTCCCTGGTGTCCAAACATCCTTGATATATAAATACTTAAGTTTGCATATCTATCAAACGATCCTGAGAGCTAGGCAAACTTCATCTTTTTGTTGTTTCTGGTGGAACCGTCTATCCGGAGAAGAAAGGATCTTAATTAGGCGAAATCTCTTACGACCGCTCGTTTAAAGACTTTTGTGGGATCAAGAAGTCTACGAGTACCGTTGGTGGGAAACTAGATAACTGTTGTTTATTAGTTTTCGATTGATTTGATTGACTAAAGGTTTTTGAAATTTGATTGCACCTAGTTTGTTTATTTTTGAGAATCTTCTCTTCCGATATAAGATTCACTCAAACTAGATCGAAGTGTCGACGGGATCTTTAGAATTGTTTGTAGATGTAAAGACATCTTGTGATAATCCATTGTTAACAGACTCTGTTTTGTGCGGGATTGATCACAAGAGATTCAAGTGGTGTTGTGCAGGTGCAATTGAAGATTAAACAAGATTTGAAAATGAAGAAGATTTCTTATTGGTTTCTCATATCTTTGCGTAGCACAAACCTTGATCTGCTGGAATCCAACTAGAATCAGATTTATTCGATTGATTAGTTGCGTGAGATTTCCATCGCTTTATAGTCTCTTGTTAGATTCTATATTGATTGATTGAAAATCTAAACTCTGCTACTTCGGTAGTTGTTGGACAGATTGATCAAACCAGGAAAATGAGTTTATTAGTTTAAACGGAAGAGCCTTTGCATATGACTTGAGATATCTTTATCTTGAAAGAATCAATAGAGTTGTTACCAAACAGATTTGTTGTTCTTTTACTGTTTGGAATACGATCCAAAGGAATTGTTCCGGTGCGTGCACCTATTGAATGTCGGAAGCGCAGGGATACTAAAGAAACTAAGTGAACTAGATTTAGTTGCTTGGACTCAACTATACGAAGTTGAACTAGATTTTGTATAGCGGCATAATTCTGAGAGTATTCAATTCTGGACTAGGTCCCGGGGTTTTTATATATTTTCGGTTTCCTCATTAACAAAATCTTGTTGTGCCATTTATTTTACTTTTCCACATTATAATTAAAGTAAATTGCACTTTACGTTAATTTCGTATTACTTGATAATGATCCTATAGAGTTTGGTTAAGTCTGAACCTATTATCATGTAATCACACTTTGATTGTTGTATTTTCTCGATCTCGTATCCATAGATGATCACACAAAGTGTGAATACCGATTTGTCGCATTGTCTCGACTTAGTCCATACACAATCACTTTCGGTGAGAGGACTTATAAGTGGATATTTTAACGATTGTGGTGTATCTGGGTACCCTCGTCTTTTCACAAAAGACTTCCTATTCACGTGCATGACTCTAGAAGTCGAAGGCGCATGGATACTGAGGGAACTAAGTAGCTAGGGGTAGTATACTTGGCCTAAACTATACGAAGTTGGTATTAGATTTTGTATAACAGCTTAATTCTGAGAGTATTCAAAACTGGACTAGGTCCCGGGGTTTTTCATCATTTACAGTTTCCTCATTAAAAAAATCTTGTTATGTCATTTACTTTACTTTTTCGCATTATAATTAAAGTAAATTGCACTTTACATTAACTCTGTAATACTTGATATTGATCCTATAGAGTTTGGTTATTACAGAACCTATTATCAAGTACACACTTTGTTTTTTCATTGTCTCAATCTTGTATCCGTAGTCAATCACACAATTTATCTTGTTGTTGTATTGTCTTAATCTCGTACTCATAGACGATCACACGAAGTGTGAACCGAATTGTCGTATTGTCTCGACTATGTCCATAGACAATCACATCTGGTAAAGGACTTATAGGTTGATAAATAAAAAATATTGTGGTGTATTTGGGTATCCCTCATATTTTCAGTTAGCCTAGGTAAGATTTAATTAAGAGTTTTCTACGTCTTCAAAAGAATATGTTGCATCACAATTAGATGATCTATTAAGATCTAGAAACAAAATCCAAAAACTAATTGAAATATATCACTAGTCGGACGATCATAATTGACGTTATCCCATCATCTGGACTACTGAGTTCAGTCATTAGTCGCTTATAGATGGCCGACTAGTTCTTAATGGCATCCAAAAATCAGTCATCCATGACCGATACCTAGAAAACCACAAGATCCTCTCTGCATGCTACCGGCATCACCATTCACTAATTCAACAATATTAAATGTATATTTTCAACCCAATTCTAGTAATTTTTTACTTAATTATACACCAAATATATTTTTATACCAAAAACCTAAGTTCGTCAACTGTACACGAAGTGCAATTTTTGCACCAACAGAAATAAAGTGCTAAGTTCATCCTCTAATAAGTTCATAGCCAACTAAAAAAAACAAATATTAGTGGATCCAATTTGAACAACTGAGCAAAAAAAAAATTCGAATTTGAACAACAATTTGGTTATACAATCACATTTGTATTAAAGTGTATATTAGTTTTAGTTTTTAACTTCCTTTTACTTGGATTTGATTTTGCTTGAGCAACCACTTGATTTTTAGAGCCATCTTTGGGTGGTTGATCAACAAAGAAAAAAGAAATGTTTCAGAAAAAAAAATGAAAAAATAAATAAGAAGAACCAAGGTGGCGTCAGTTGGGAAAAAAAAGGTTGGGGACAGTGGTGGTGGGAAAGAAGATGAAAGAAATAAGATTCGTGTTCTTAGGGTTTTCAGTGATGGGTGGATAAATGATATATAGGGTGTAAAAAAAGTCAAAATATTTGAAGGTCGTATTTTAGGGTTTTTAAAATATAGATGGGTGGTACATCGGATAAATGGGGATGGGACTTAATGTGGATGGGAAATAGGAAAAGTGGGGTAGGAAATAAGGGAAACCAACTCTTTTCAGATATTAGAAAGTCTTGATCCATTTTGGAAGCAACAAGTTGATCAAATATAACTTTAAAGTCTCTCATAAGATTTACAACAAGGTGTTTGTTTTTACCTTTTCATGTTCAATGGAAGAGAAATATGATCAGATGAGAGGATATTCGCAAAATTGGAGATCATCTTCCTCACAAACAGTAGTAATATAACTTTCTCCTCTTCTTCTTTACTTGCCCCACCTTTTGCTATCTGAGTAAGAGGTATTCAAATATGTGAAATCAAAAGACAGATTGCAAAAACTTTTATGAGAATATAAAACAGTGTGTTGGGTTATTTAACTTACTACTTTTATTTGTACTATAAATATAAACAATATAATGCGTAAAAGAAATAACACAAGACACATGACATTTTGATAGCGAGGAAAACTACAATGTATAGAAGAACCCAAGATCTTGTTTAGAACTTGAAAATCACACTGTATTAGACCACTACAGAAAGTACCCTACTATCAGACTTCATACTGGAATGTAGTTGAGACCAATTTGATTTTACAAGTAAATAAGCTTCAATTGTGATCTTATATGTCTCTTGGATCTCGCAAGACCATATGCAACACGATTCTCCTAGCTGACGTCCTATACAGGTCTTGGAGTTACTTCAACCTAAGTGAAGACTTTTTGACTATTCTGCCTCTAACAAGAAGCCTATTTGGTTTCCCTTTAGAAAGATGTTCAATCAATTAGTCTTCTAATGGATATTTTTTTCAAATAAATTTAAAAAAGGACATTTTTGGAAATAACCCATGGTTTGCAAAAGTACATCGACCAAACCGTAACCTAAGGTACAGCTTGTATTCCAAACTGTAGGAGTATCCACATTTTATTCTGGTAAAGACACAGTTTGGATTTAAAACCGTAGAAGTGTTAGAAACAGTCTCTGGTAAACGTAAGGTTTGGTTTCCGTACCGTAGATGAACTGTACACTTGCATCTCAAAAAAAAATCTATCTTTTGGTTTCAAAAAAAAACTAAACCACTCATTGAATATTAACTTGGACAACTAAATGTCATTCCCAAACTAAATTTAAAGTCTTAACGCGAGAAATTCATAATCCAACCTAAAACAAAGAAGTTCATAATCCATTCTGAAGAAAGAAGTTCATCAGTTCATAAATTATCCATAACTTAGCACTACTAGTTAACCTAACGCAATAAAAAGAACTCCTCCCTCAAGACCAAAATGATTCATAACCTAGCCACAACTTTTACCACCTCGACCACCACGTCCAGCTTTTGGTTGAGCTTGAGTTTCAACTTCCTCTTTATATTCTTCGTGAGTATAAGAAGAAGCTTCGCTAGATGAAGACTTGTTCCTCTTGGTACCACTTGGTTTGGCATCGTCACTTGAAGCACTTTAATACTGAAAGAGAGCTTTTTCAAGGTTAGTTATGTATTTAACTTGGTTGGTTATGCACTTTAAGACTTGTTCCTCTTGGTACCACTTGGTTTGGCATGTCATTGACAACGACCTTACATGTAGAGGCCTATTAACATATGAAAAGAATATCACAAACTTGTATATAGTTCAAAAACTTGCATTCAAATAAATTCTAACTTTAGTAGTGTAATAACATACCATCATCAAGGCTCTATTCTTCCAATGCTTCACCAACTTCACTAGCCCATTTTATGTTTTTAGACTAACCTCTTTGTTTTGATACTGTGCCGCTTACGGATCCATATTAATCACATAAGGATGACCCCACTCAAGAAACCAAGGCAAGTAACCGTCTTTGGCTTCGCTAGTTCCAGGAATTGGTGTTAACTCATCCATCTTAAGTTTTTATTGGAGTACTGTATGGTTTTCCAATTGGCGACCATTAGTGCTGGGGTGAAATTTAGTTTCACTGGATTTGTTGAATAATCTGAAATGGTGGAGAGTTCTTTATCTACTTCAAAATATTTTTTGGTAGCTATCATCTGGACATACCCAAGTTGACGTAGAACTCTACGAGGATTGTACATCACAAACCTCGTAGGATGATACAACAGTCCATTGTAGGTTGGCACACTTGAAATGATGTATTGGTCATCTTCATCATCATTGAGCTTTAGGTATGGGTCAAACACCACCTTGTCCACTATCATAGCGTCCAACTTGAACATAATCTCAGCAATGAACGACTATTTATGCTTTTTTTAAACTCCAGTGCAAGGGTATCTCCTTCCAGTAGGTAAACGATTATGCCATTTTGGATCCTCACTTGGCCTTAACGTAGAAAAATGGTCATAAACCCGTGATTACACAAAAAGTGGATGATACATACTTGGTTATGATACCTGGACAATCAAATTATAAATGAAATTTGAAAATCACCGAAAATTACCTGGAAAATCAAAACATTTACTCAAACTTGAAAACAATTCCATCTCGTAGCTTTACCAAGATTTTCAAGCGAATAAGAAAGGGTTGCGGTGGCTCATGAGTAATGTGGTACCTCATTATTCATATCAAGATAAAGTTCAACAATTGGAGATAAGAAGCTTTGACCCGGTTACCCGAAATATCGGGGAAAATGATGGTGCAAAGACCATACAAGAAATAAACAATAGTTGTATGCCTAACGCTATCTTCATCTATCAATCCATCTTATTCCTTCTTTTTGGATCCTTCAAACATTTCCCTCAAATTCTTCAATTTAATCTTTCTTACAATGTTGACTGCTACATTTGTTTCATTCCTGTTTCTTACCCCTTTGGATCTAGGTTTGGCTCCAGCGGCAAGTGCAAACTGTTCTTCGGCCATTTCGTTGTGTTAGAGCACTACTCAGTCGAACTCCCAAGCGTTGCTATCTCAAGCTTGTTTGTCAAGTTTAGGTGATCAAAACTATAAGTCTTGATTTCTAGTCTACTTATAGGTATGTCTCGGATTAGGATAGAGTGTGTAGTTGAGCTTCAGACTTCACGACATTCACCGATTGAATAAGATGATCTACTAAGGAGATATTGGAGGATCTTCATCAACAAAAGGTATGTGGAGACTAAAATTTATCTATCACTCAGAAGTCTATTCTACTCTACCTCCTGTTGAGACTAAGTCGTATAGCTATATAGACTTTTACATTATACACATTTGATATTTCGAGCTGAGTTTAACTCACTTATATCTTTCTCAAAATATGTGTTGGAAGCTTTTTGCTTTAGCTACATTCATCATTATTCTTGACGAGTTTAGTTGGGAACAATTTATTTGTTGGAAACTAAATAATGAGTCAAAAGATGATCATGTGAAAATTGCCTTGAAACATCTTACATTATTTGTGTGAGATAGTTATTTGATGTAGACTCGGAATGTTTCGTATTGATCATTCGATCACTTGAAAACTACTTATAAGTTAATAGTTTGTGTGAGACATATATTATCGTCTTCTAAGGATGTTTCAATGATTGAAATGGGAGTTTAGAACAATTAATCATTGTCTGGATATAACACAATATGCATACCAGTGTGCAAACTGTTGTGGTATGATTCAGGTCCGGAAACCTAGTTTTCGTACTAGTATGCGAACGGTTCTAACTGTTGAAGTCCGGGAACCAAGTATGCATATCAGTATGCAAACGATTTTACCTGAGTTAGGTCCGGGACGACAGTTTGCACACCCGTTTGCGAACTATCGGACAAGACCAAAGTCCGAAACATAAGTTTGCGTACCCGTTTGAAAACTAAGTTGGTTTATGTTCTAAAATCGGTTAAGTATGATTTCATACTCATGAAAAAGTACATATATAAATTAAGGAATGCAATATTTGCAAATCGTGGCTTAATGTTCATGAATTGATTCTCTTGAATCAATCCAATTTTGTTTCAATTGTGCCTTGTATACTTATATGAGAATATAAACAATTGAACAACTCTATGAGTAACACAATAAGAGTCATTTGATATAGAAGTGTTAGATGAATGTGGTTAATAGAAAAGTGTTCATATGGCTAACTTAGGTTAACTATTATTGTGCCAACTTAATATACATGTTTAGGCATGGTTAACCATATCTAAATAAAGGTATATTTCATTTGTGTGTAACAAGCTAAGACCATCTAACGGTGGATAGATATTGCTTTGGTTTTAAGCAAACTTAGCTTGAATCTTAAATCAGGATTTTATCTAACGGTGAATATTGATTGCTTTGTTTCAAAGCTATCAAATCATGATCTGAAGACTATATAAAGGAGAACTCTAGAAACTGGGAAACCTAATCCCCACACACTCTGTGTGATAATATTTTCGTACTAGAGTCGACTATCCTTTAACCTAGGTTTTTCCTAAAACTATTATAGGTTAACGACTTAAAGACTTCATTGGGATTCTGAAGCCAGAACCAACTATTTTCTTTGTAGTTGCGTGTTTTGATCTTACTTGTACTATCGTATTGAGTACTATCTTCTCTAAGCTTGGCTCAAGATTTATCTCCGATAGGTAAGATATAAAAAGTAATCACAAATCTCTTCGTCTCAGTCTTTGTGATTCCACAATAACTTGTTCTACTACCATATAGTTAAGTCATTGTGAGGTGATTGATATTTTTAGGTTGTTCTTCGGGAATATAAGACCGGATTATCAATTGGTTCCTGTTCACCTTGATCTATCAAAATATGAAACAAAAACTTCGTAGGTATTTCTATGGGAGACAAATTTATCCGTCAAAATACACTTTTCTATGGAAAAAAAATTGTTTATAAAGTCTTCGATTTTTGGTCGTAGAAACTCTTAGTTGTGGGTGAGATCAGCTAAGGGAATCAAGTGCGCAGATTCTTGCTGGGATTCAAAGGCGTAAGGAACTTGACTGTACGTTAATCAGTGTGAGACTTGGTTAGGTCTCAACTACATTCCAGTCCTAAGTTAACTTGTAGTAGGCTAGTGTCTGTAGCGGCTTAATACAGTGTGGTGTTCAAATCTGGACCAGGTCCCAGGGTTTTCTGCATTTGCGGTTTCCTCGTTAACAAAACTTCTGGTGTCTGTGTTATTTCTTTTCCGCATTATATTTTTTTATATAATTGAAAAATCACAGGTTGTGTGTAGTTCAATCAATTGGTAAATCCTGCCTTTGGTTTTTGATTGAGACTTATTGACACTTTAAAATTGGTTTTTGATACTGTTCAAGTTATTTCTCATATCAATCGGGCTCACATATTTCTATCTGTTTGATTGCAGATTGTAATGAGAAATTGAGATATAACTCTTGGATGTTTTTCCTTGATTGAGTATGACTGTCTAGTTGATTCTCTTGGAATTATATTGGAGTTAGTCCATACAAATTGACGAACGAAATATTGGATGTGGTTGTTAGATCCCCGCCTTTTCAATTGGGATCAGAGAGGCCAAACATACTAAGACCTCATAAGTTTGTGTTTATAGCAATCTGACTCTATGTGCAGAAGCACTATCTCTGTAAACGTATCGTCAGTCTTCAATGACTCAAATTACTTATGGTGGAAAATAGTTATGCGTGTTTTTTTCAAGCACGTGATTTTCAATCATGGGTTCATGTTGTTAATAACTATGATCCTCCACTGATTACAGTAGACGGTGTAACTATTGCAAAGGATATTGGTAGGTATAAGCCTGATGAGATTCTCATTGCAAAGCAAAATACTGACGGCTTAAATGCTATCATACATGTCATTACCCCAGATTTTCATCACCATGTGATTACGTGCACTCGGTTTAAAGATGCGTGGGATATCTTAGAAACCGTATTTGAAGGGAATACCTCTGAAATGGAAGCTAGGCTTCAAAACCTAACTTTTGATTGGGAAAACCTTCATATGGCTGATGAAGATCCATTTGATGAATTTAATCACAAAGTGTCTGAAATGGTTAATGCCTCTTTTGCATTAGGTAAGACTATTCCTGAAAAGGATATTGTGATGAAAATTCTCAGATCGTTGCCAGCTAGATACGATTCTAAAAAACATGTCATTGTTGAAGGAAATAACCTTGAAACTCTTTCTAGAAACACTCTTGTTGGAAAACTAAAGATTTTTTATCTTGAATTGAGTACAAGAGAAATACTTCACATGTCTTGCAATCATGTTGCTACATCTGATGTAAAGTATCTACGTCCTGAATTGATTGATACAAAGGATGAGAATTGTTGTAAGTCAACTATTTCACTGTTTGTGCAACAATTAAAGAGAACTCTTAGACTGAGAAAAAGAAAGTCTCAAAAAAATTCGTCGTCAATCAATAAGAAGGATGGAAAAGTTCACGAAGACTATAATAATGGAACTTGTTCCAAGTGCTATAAAAGTATTCATAATATCTATGGTTATTATAATAAGGAGGTTAGTGAGTCAACCAAATCATGGATGGAAACTCTTGACTACTTTCCTGAGGAAGAAGTCTGTGAAAGTTCTCTCACCTACTTTGCTGATAATCACACTTGTCTTTCTAATAGCTCTGATTGTTCCACGATAAACGACCTAATTCCTCAAAAAAGAAAATTGATCTTTTGACCAAAGATCTGTACTCAATGAAGAGTATGTTTCAACTGGAGAAGGAAGCACGGATTAGAAGGATTGCTGATCTGGAATGTCAACTGAAAGATATTTTGTAAACGGGTCGTATATTTATGATCTAATTAGGGTCTGGGTCGTAGAACATGCGGTTGATGCATTAGGGTCGTAGACTAACCAAAGACCGTTAGAAAATAGTTAGTTTGACATTTTGTTTCACAAAGCTCTTGACTAGCATTGACAGTTTAAAAATTCAAACATTTTCAAAATATCTCGTCCATTTCATCTTCTCCAACTCAAAAAAAAAATGTCACATATATATTCATTTTTTTTTGGGAAAGATTTGTTTTTTTTAGATTTCCTCTTGTTTCCGGAAGTGGAACACCAATACACAAGACGATGGTCAAGCTCCCTTCGATTGAAGAAGATGTTTTACAAATCTTCACTGAACTAAATCTAACTTGAAAGGGAAATCTATCCATAGTGTACTCAACTTTGGAAACAAGTTTGAAGTATTATAGAGAGACTGGGGTGTCGAACATCGGCACCCATTATTAGCATCAAGTGAACCAAAATTTCATCCATATGCACCAATTATACTCATAAAAAGTTGGTGCTTATTAAATTTTAATGTCGTACAACTCTTGAGTATTGTGAAGCTATAAAAACTAATTAGATTGAAGCTGCAGAAAATAATTAGATTTACTGATGATGTCATAACGCTGAAACTAAAGCTCTGAGTACTAGGATATGTGTACAGGATTTATGACATTGAAGTTACAGAAACTAATTAGATTTACTGTTGATGAAAGGAAATCATTCCCAACACTTCCAGCTGATGAATATTTTGATCTCTGATATCAACAATGAAGTAGGAAGGTTGCGCGAGTTTTCCAATTCTTATTCTCTCTTGTACTCGAGATTGATGAAATGTCCATGTATAGCTAGGTAAACTATTTAACTTCGGTTAGGATAATACTATTATATGCCTATTTTATAAGGGTATTTTGGTAAACAAGTTAGACAGTCAACTTTAGTCTACGAACCTATTGCATCAATGGCATGTTTTATGACCCAAACCCTAATTAGACCATAAACATACGACCCTTTTACAAAATATCTCAAAAAATTAAGACAAGAAAATGCGAATTCTCGCAACCGTGATTCTAAGAGAAAGAATTGATTGACTTCGACAAACTCTTTTAAACCCAATCAATATATTACTCCTGATATCATGTCTTTTTCAAACCTATCTTGTAACGAGAAAGACATGGTAAAATACAATGATACGACAAATCGTTTGTCACCCTTGTACAAAATCCAGGATCACCCAGAGATGATTTGCACAAAGGTTCTTGAAAAATCTTCTTCTATTAATTTATGTTACCAGAAGGAGAAAAGAAAATCTCATAAGAAATCTACATCACTTTCGAAAGACATATTCAAAACCATTCATAGTTTACGAAAATCGATAAACAGGGGTTACTGAACATTGCAAGAAAGAAAGACGTATACTCTTGATCTTTCCTCCATAAACAGAAATCAGAAACAAGGAATAACGAAATCATCCTCTTCTCATAAAAATCCACCCGGTCCTTTATTGGTTGAGAGAAATTATAATTTATGATAGGATTTAAGAGTGTTCTTGTTTTCCCTTGGACAAGAACCATAATCTTCAAGAGGGCTGTGAAAATATTTCTGTTACTTCTCTGCTGACTTGTTTTTATTTTTCCTTCTTGTGCTCTAATTTCGGTTATTAAGCTAAGAAAGGTTCTTATATAAAAACGGTTTACCTAATAATGTCCTTTTAGGGATATCCAAAATTCTGATAGGGTTTTGGTTAAAGGTCGTTTTGGAAATTTATCCCATATCATCCTTCTTTTTAAGTTGGAAGATTTATCTAAGCAAGCATTTAATTTATCTTATTCTATCATGTCCTCATCAAGTCTTTCCAGTAAAGAAGATGATGTCTGGACTGTTCTCTTTCCCTCTAAGAAAGTTCGTTTTGATTCTTCTGATAATGAGATGTGTCATGAAAAACGTGATTCCCCCTCTGGTGTGAATCCCACTGTCTCTCATTTTGATAATCTCTCATTAACCATGAATCTCATCTTGGAACAAGAACGTTCTTTGAAGAGTGAACTCGAATCTTCAACCAAAACACTTGAGGTCAAGATGGATAATCTCGAATCCACAATTAATCTAATCGAAGATGAGCTTGATGATTATAGGGAATATGAGAAGAGTCTTCAGAGTTGGTGAAATGACCTTTTGCTTCTTGCTTAAATAATGTATAGGAAACTTCTTATGAGAATTTATTCTTGTGTTTTAAGAAGGACAACTAGGGTTTGGAATAGCAAATATTGTGATTACACATATCTATTGCCAATGATTTTCATCTTGCAATGTTTTAGATTTATTTATTTAAATTCTAAGTTATTTGGAAGATGATATTGCAGTATTAATCTTTATGGTTTTATATATTGCAAAACTTTTATGGGATATGTGTGTTTACGTCCGTGAACCATGATTACCTCATATATGTCAAAAGTTAAGTCTATTATGTCTTTATGCAAATATTGATAAAAGATAGAATGAAATTTTGAATATTCTGCAGTATTGATCTTTCCCTGATCCACTTCTATGTGAATGTACTATATGGCTCCATAAATTTTCTTATGTCGAGCATTTCCAATTAAATTAATCATTAAGGTTCTCTTGTAATTAATTTACTTGAGTTTTCTGGATACAAATTCAGTTTCATGTGATTTATTAATTTCTAAAGAAATCCTTCTTTTCTCGTAAAAGTAAGGTTGGTCTTGTTGTTCTTTCGAGAATGAAATTTTATTGGGCATAGTTCTTAATTGATCTTGTACTTAATTGTCAAATCTTTGTGGGGAGTGCGGAATTGGAACATTGTAGGAGTTTTCTTGTATCTTTATAAACTCCTTGATGAATACACTAAGTTTAGACTACGTGAAATCATCGAAACCAAGTTGATATGTTCTCTTTTAGTCATGAAGTGTCTCTATGAGAATTTCATTATGATCCCATTAATTTTTGTACCTTTGTCAATTTATATTGACAAAAAGGGGGAGAATTATTTTGTAGTTCACACTACATACATATGGTTTACGGATCGTTATGTAAGGGCTAGTGGTTTTCATTGTGAGATGAAGTATTGACTAAGGGGAAGTGATACATATCACCGTAGTATTATTGTCAAAGTTGTGATACAATTTGTTAGAGCACTGTTCGGTCGAACTCGCAAGTGTTGCTATCTCAAGCTTGTTTGTCAAGTTTAGGTGTCAAAACTATAAGTCTTGATTTCTTGTCTACTTATAGGTATGTCTAGGATTAGGATAGAATGTGTAGTTGAGCTTTAGACTTCACGGTATTCATCGATTGAAGACGAAGATCTACTAAGGGGAGCTTGGAGGAACTTCATCAACAAAAGGTATGTATATCGAGACTTGAACGCATCTATCACTCAAAAGTCTATTATATTCTATCTCATATTGAGACTAAGTCCTGTAGCTATATAGACTTTATATTATACACATTTGATATTTCGAGTTGAGTTTGACTCGCCTATTTCTTTCTCGAAATATGTGTTGGAAAGCTTTTTGCTTTAACTATGTTCATCATTATTTTTGACGAGTATAGTTGGAAACAGATATTTGTTGGAAACAAAATAATGAGTCAAAAGTTGATCATGTGAAAATCGCCTTGTAACATCTTACAAGATTTGCGTGAGACAGTCATTTGACGTAGACTCGGAATGTTTCATATTGATCATTCGATCACTTGAAAATTATTTATAAGCTAATATCTTGTGTGAGACAGCTACTGTTGTCTTCTAAGGATGTTTCAGTGATTGAAATCGGAGATTAGAACCATTAACCATTGTCTGGATATAGCACAGTATGCATACCAGTATGCAAACTGTTATAAAAATGATTTAGGTCCGAGAACAAAGTATGTTTACCCGTATACGCACGGTTTTAACTGTTAAAGTCCGGGAACCAAGTTTGCGCACCCGTTTGCAAACTATTTCACCTGAGTTCGGTCTGGAATGACAGTATGCGTACCCGTTTGAGAACTGTCGGAAAAGATCAAACTCGGGAACTCTAGTTTGCGTACCCGTTTGCAAACTTAGTTGGTTTAAGTTCTAAAATCGGTTAAGTATGATTTCATACTCATAAACAAATACATTTATAAATTAAGGAATGCAGTATTTACAAATCGTGGCTAAAGATTTTATGGTCTGATTCTTTGGAATCAATTTGATTTTGCATCAATTGTGTATTGTATACTTCTATGAGAATATAAACAATTGAACAACTCTATGAGTAACATAATTAGATTCATTTGATTATCATTTTATCTAGAATTGTTAAGATGAATGTGGTTAATACAAAAGTGTTCATATGGCTAACTTCGATTAACTATTATTGAGACAACTCAATATGCACGTTTAGGTACGGTTACCCATATCTAAATGAAGGTATATTTCATTTGTGTGTAACAAGCTAAGACCATATAATGGTGGATAAATATTGCTTTGGCTTTAAACAAACTTAGCTTGAATCTTAAATCAGGTTTTCATCTAACGGTTTATATTGATTGCTTTGTTTCAAAGCTATCAAACCCTGATTTGAAGACTATATAAGGGAGAACTCTAGCAACTGGAAAACCTAATCCCCACACCTCCTGTGTGATATTAGTTGCGACTAGAGTCGATTCTCCTTTAACCTAGGTTTTTCCTAAAACCATTATAGGTTAACGACTTAAAGACTTCATTGGGATTCTGAAGCCAGACCCAACTATTTCCTATGTAGTTGCGTGTTCTAATCTTACTTGTTCTATCGTATTGAGTACTATCTTCTCTAAGATTTGTTCAAGATTTAACTACTACAAGTAAGATATAAAAAGTAATCACAAAGCTCTTCATCTCATTTTTACGGTTCCATAATAACTTGTTCTACTACCATATAGTTAAGTTATTGTGAGTTGGTTGATATTTTTAGGATGTTCTTCGGGAATATAAGACGGGTTTATCAATTGGTTCCTGTTCACCTTGATTTATCAAAAGACGGAACAAAGACTTCGTAGGTATTTCTGTGGGAGACAGATTTGTCTATCAGAATAGACTTTTCTGTGGGAGACAAAATTGTTTATAAAGTCTTCAACTTTGGGTCGTAGCAACTCTTTGTTGTGGGTGAGATCAGCTAAGGGAATCAAGTGCGTAGAGTCCTGCTGGGATTCATAGGCGTAAGGAACGCGTATGTACCTTAATTAGTGTGAGATTGGTTAGGGCTCAACTACATTTCAGTTCGAAGTTAACTTGTAGTAGGTTAGAGTCTGTAGCGGCTTAATATAGTGCGGTGTTCAAAAACTGGACTAGGTCCCGGGGTTTTCTGCATTTGTGGTTTCCTCGTTAACAAAACTTCTGGTGTCTGTGTTATTTCTTTTCCGCATTATATTTTTATATAATTGAAATATCACAGGTTGTGCGTAGTTCAATCAATTGGTAAATCCAACCTTTGGTTGTTGATCGAAATTGATTGAAACTTGAACATTAGTTTTTGATACCGTTCAACTTATTTCTCATATCAATCGGGCTCATAGATTTCTATCTGTTCGATTGCATATTATGTCGAGAAATTGAGATATAACTCTTGGATATATTTCCTTGATTGAGTCTGACTGTCTAGTTGATTATCTTGGAATTATATTGGAGTTAGTCCATACAGATTTCCGAACTAAATATTGGGTGTGGTTGTTAGATCCTCGCTTTTTCAATTTGTATCAGAGTATGCAAACACGTTTAAGACCTCATAGGTCTACGTTTGTAGCAATCTGACTCTATTAACAGAAGCACTATCTATATAAACGTACCGTCAGTCTTCAATGGCTCGAATTACTTATGGTGGAAAATTCTATGCGTGCCTTTCTCCAAGCAGTTGATTTTCAATCATGGGTTTATGTTGTTAATGGCTATAATCCTCCACTGGTTACAGTAGACGGTGTAACGGTTGCAAAGGATATTGGTAGGTATGAGCCTGACGATATTTTTCCTGCAAAACAAAATTCCGACGGCTTAAATGCTATCATACATGCCATTACCACAGATCTTCAGCACCATGTGACTACGAGCACTCGGTCTAAAGATGCTTGGGATATCTTAGAAACCGTATTTGAAGGGAATACCTCTGAAAAGGAAGCTAGGCTTCAAAACCTAATTTCTGATTGGGAAAACCTTCGTATGGATGTTGAAGATTCATTTGATGAGTTTAATCACAAAGTGTCTGAAATTGTTAATGCATCTTTTGTATTGGGTAAGACTATTCCTGAAAAGGACATTGTGATGAAAATTTTCAGATTGTTACCAGCTAGATACGATTCTAAGAAACATGTCATCGTTGAAGGAAATAACCTAGAAACTCTTTCCAGAAATACTCTTGTTGGGAAGCTAAAGATTCTTGATCTTGAACTGAGTAAAAGATAAAAACTTCGCATGTCTTGCAATCATGTTGCTACATCTGATGTAAAGTCTCTATGTCCTGAATTGATTGATACAAAGGATGAGAATTTCTTTAATTCAACTATTTCACTGTTTGTACAATAGTTAAATAAAACTCTAAGACAGAGAAAAATAAAGTCTCAAAAGAATTGTCCTCAATCAATGAAAATGATAGAAAATTTCACAGAGACTATGATAATGGAACTTGCTCCAAGTACCATAAAAGTGTTCATAATTCTGGTTATCCTAATAAGGAGCTTAGTGAGTTAATCAAGAAATGGATGGCAACTCTTGACTACTGTCATGAGGAAGATGTTTGTGAATGTTCTCTCACCTACTTTGCTGATAATCATGTTTGTTCTTCGAACAACTTTGATTGTTCCATGATAAACGATCTAACTTCTCCAGAAGAGAAAATTGATCTTTTAACCAAAGATCTGTACTCAATGAAGAGTATGTTTCAACTGGAGAAGGAAGCCTGGATTAAAAGGATTGAAAATCTAGAATGTCAACTGAATAAATTAAGACAAGAGAATACGACCTTTCGCTATCGTGATTTCAAGAAGAAGAAACGATTATCTTCGATAAACTCTTTTAAACACAATCAACATATTACTCCTGAAAATGTGTCATACTCAAACCCTTGTTTTGAGAAAGACAGAAAATACAATAGCACGGAAAATCAATTTTCTTCCTTGTATGAAAAATAGGATCACCCAAAAATGGCATGCACGAAAGTTCTTAAAAAATCCCATTCCGTTAAGTTAGGTTATCATAAGGAGAAAAGAAAATATCATAAGAAATCTACATCACCTTCGAAAGAGATTATCAGAACTTTTCATAGCTTACGAAAATCGTTAAACAAGGATTTCAGAACATTGCAGGAAAGGAAGACGTCTCTTGATCGTCCCTCCTTAAAAGAAATCAGAAACAAGGAATAACAAAATCTTCTTCCTCTCATGATAATCTACCCGATCCTTTATTGGATGGAGAAATTACAACTTGTAATAGGTTCTTAGATTGTTCTTGTTTTTCCATTGAACAAGGACAATAATCTTCAAGTGGGCTATGAAAATATTTCTGTTGACGACCAGTCTTTGTATCTCCTTCATGTGTTCTAATTTCTGAGCCAAGAACCATTTTTGTGCATAAACGATTTACCTAATAAAGTCCTTTTATGGATATCCAAAATTCTGTTAGGGTTTTGGTCAAAGGTTCTTTTATGAATTAGTTCCTTATCTTCTTATTTTTAAGTTGGAAAATTTCATTCCTCTAAGCAAGCATTTCATTTACCTTTCTCTATCATGTCCTCATCAAGTATTCCCGGTAAAGAAGATGATGTCTGGACTATTCTCTTCCCTTCTAAGAAAGTTCATTTTGGTTCTTCCGATAATGAGATGTGTCAAGACAAATTTGATTCCTCCGCCGATGTGAATCCTACTGTCTCTCATTTTGATAAGCTCTCATTAACTATGAATATTGTCTTGGAACAAGTACGTACTTTGAAGAGTGAACTCGAATCTTCAACCAAAAGACTTGAAAACAAGACGGATAATCTCGAATCCACAGTTGATCTAATCGAATATGAGCTTGATGACTATAGGAAATATGAGAAGAGTATTCAAAGTAAGTGAAATGACTTTTGTTTCTTGCTTAAATAATATGTAGGAAACTTCTTATGAGAATTTATTCTTGTGTTTTAAGAAGGATAACTAGGGTTTGGAATAACAAATATTGTGATTACACATAGCTATTGCCAACGATTTTCATCTTGCAATGTTTTAGGTTTATTTAAATTCTAAGTTATTTGTAAGATGATTTTGCAGTATTAATCTTATGGTTTTTCTATTGCAAAAATGTTATGGGATATGTGTGTTTACGCCCGTGAACTATGATTGTCCCATATATGTCAAAAGTTAAGTCTATTATGTCATTATGCTAATATTGATAAAAGATAGAATGAACTTTTGTATATTCCGCAGTATTGATCTTTCTCCGATTCACTTCTATGTGAAAGTATTGTATGGCTAAGTAAGTTTTCTTATGTTTAGCATTTCCAATTAAATTAATCATTAAGGTTCCGTTGTGGTTAATTTATTCGAGTTTACTGGATACAAATTCATGTTTCATGTGATTTGTTAATGTCCAAAGAAATCCTTCTTTTCTCGTAAAATTAAGGTCGCTCTTGTTGTTCTTTCGGGAATGACATCTTATGAGGGAGAGTTCTTAATTTAACTTGTGCTTAATTGCCAAATTTTTATAGGGAGTGCAGCTGTGGAATATTATAGGAGTTATCTTGTATCTTTATAAAGTCCTTGATGAATACACTAAGTTTCGAGTATGTAATCTTCGAAACAAATTTGATATGTTCTCTTTTAGTCATGAAGTATCTCTATGAGAATTTCATTATGATCCCATTAATTTTTGTACCATTGCCAATTTATATTGATAAAATAGGGAGAATTATTTTTTAGTTCACACTACATACATATGGTTTACGGATCATTATGTAAGGGGGAGTGGTTTTCATTGTGAGATGAAGTATTGACCAAGGGGGAGTGATACATATCACTGTAGTATTATTGTCAAAGTTGTGATACAATTGAACTTTGATGCTCTGTAATAATACTATGATACTCTATAACAATACGAAAACAATCTTGTTGATTATTGTTATGGCTACGGATCTTCAACAACTATGATGCTGAATTGAATACGTTTAGAATCACTGGAGTACTTGGAGTGACGAAGAAATTCAAGTAACGTTAATGAACCAAGTAAATCAAGCATTTGGATGAGAAGCTACAAAGTTTATTTATTTTGTAATCCATGTGTATTGATAGTTTTGTCTCTAAAATTGACAAAGGAGGAGATTGTTAGAGCACTTCTCGGACGAACTCGCAATCGTTGCTATCTCAATCTTGTTTTTAAATTTTAGGTGTCAAAACTATAAGTCTTGATTTCTAGTTTACTTATAGCTATGTCTCGGATTAGGATAAAATGTGTAGTCGAGCTTTAGAATTCACGGCGTTCATCGATTGAAGAAGAAGAACTACTAAGGGGATCTTGGAGGAACTTCATCAACAAAAGGTATGTGGAGACTTGAAGTCATCCATCACTCATAAGTCTATTATATTTTATCTCCTATTGACATCAAGCCGTATAACTATATAGACTTTATATTATACACATTTGATATTTCGAGTTGAGTTTATCTTGAAATATGTATTGGAAAGCTTTTTGCTTTAACTACTTTCATCATCATTGTTGACGAGTTTAGTTGGAAACAATTATTTGTTGGAAACTAAATAATGAGTCAAAAAATGATCATGTGAAAATCGCCATGTAACATCTTACATGATTTGTATGAGACAGTCATTTGATGTAGACTCGGAATATTTCGTCTTGATTATTCGATCCCTTGAAAATTACTTACAAGCTAATAGTTTGTGTGAGACATCTATTGTCGTCTTCTAAGGATGTTTCAACGAATGAAATGGGAGTTTAGAACTATTAACCTTTATCTGGATATAGCACAATATGCATACCCATATGCAAACTGTTGTAAGAATGATTCAGGTCCGGGAACCAAGTATACATACCCGTATGCAAACGGTTTTAACTGTTAAAGTCCGGGAACCAAGTTTGCACACCCGTTTGCAAACTGTTTCACCTGAGTTGGGTCTGGAATGACAGTATGCGTACCCGTTTGCGAACTGTCGGAAAAGATCAAAGTCCGGAACTCTAGTTTGTGTACTCGTTTGCAAACTGAGTTGGTTTAAGTTCTAAAATCGGTTAAGTATGATTTCATACTCATGAAAAAATACATTTATAAATTAAGGAATGCAATCTTTGCAAACCATGGGTAAAATGCTCATGATCAGATTCTTTTGAATCAATCCGATTTTGCTTCAATTGTGTCTTGTATACTTCTATGAGAATATAAACAATCGAACAACTCTATGAGTAACACAATTATATTTATTTGATTATCATTTGATCTAAAAGTGTTAAGATGGATGTGGTTAATATAAAATGTTCATATGGCTAACTTCGGTTAACTATTGTTGAGCCAACTCAATATACACGTTTAAGTACGGTCACCCATATCTATATGAAGGTATATTTCATTTGCGTGTAACAAGCTATGACCATCTAACGGTGGAGAGATATTTCTTTGGTTTTAAGTAAACTTAGGTTGAATCTTAAATCAGGATTTCATCTAATGGTGAATATTGAATTCTTTGTTTCAAAGTTATCAAACCCTGATTTGAAGACTGTATAAGGGAGAACTCTAGCAACTGAAAAACCTAATCGCCATACCTCATGTGTGATACTAGTTGCGACTAGAGTTGATTCTCCTTTAACCTAGGTTTTTCCTAAAACCATTATAGGTTAACGACTTGAAGACTTAATTGGGATTCTGAAGCCATACCCGACTATTTTCTTTGTAGTTGCGTGTTCTGATCTTACTTGTTCTATTTTATTGATTACTATCTTCTATAAGATTTGCTCGAGATTTATCTTTGATAGGTAAGATATAAAAAGTAATCACAAAGCTCTTCGTCTCATTCTTTGTGATTCCACAATAACTTGTTCTACTATCATATAGTTAAGTTATTGTGAGGTGATTGATATTTCTAGGCTGTTCTTTGGCAATATAAGACCGGATTATTGATTGGTTCCTGTTCACCTTGATTTATCAAAAGAAGGAACAAAAACTTCGTAGGTATTTCTATGGGAGACAGGTTTATCTATCAGAATAGACTTTTCTATGGGAGACAGATTTGTTTATCAAGTCTTCAACTTTGGGTCATAGCAACTCTTAGTTGTGGGTGAGATCAGCTAAGAGAATCAAGTGCGTAGAATCCTGCTGGGATTCAAAGATGTAAGGAACGCGACTGTACTTTAATCAATGTGAGATTGGTTAGGGATCAACTACATTCCAGTCCCAAGTTAACTTGTAGTAGGTTAGAGTCTGTAGCGGCTTATTACAGTGTGGTGTTCAAAAACTGTACTAGGTCTCGGGGTTTTTCTGCATTTGCGGTTTCCTCGTTAACAAAAATTCTGGTGTCTGTGTTATTTCTTTTCCGCATTATATTTTCATATAATTGAAATATCACAGGTTGTGTGTAGTTCAATCAATTGGTAAATCCAACCTTTGGTTATTGATTGATTTACACATGAATATTGGTTTTTGATACCGTTCAAGTTATTTCTCATATCAATCGGGCTCACAATGTTCTATCTGTTCGATTGCAGATTGTGTTGAGAAATTGAGATATAACTCTTGGATATATTTCCTTGATTGAGCCTGACTGTCTAGTTGATTCTCTTGGAGTTATATTGGAGTTAGTCCATACATATTGCAGAACGAAATATTGCTTTTTCACAATTGAACTTTGATGCTATGTGATAATACTATGACGCTGTATAACAATATGAAAACAATCTTGTTGATTGTTTTTATAGCTATGGATCTTCAACAAAAATGATGCTAAGATGAACACGTTCAGAATCACTGGATTACTTGGAGATACGAAGAATTCAAGGAATGTTAAAGAACCAAGGAAATCAAGCATGTTGGATGAGAATCTACAAAGTTTATTTATTTTGTATTCCATATGTATTGATAGTTTTGTCACTAAAATTGACAAAGGGGGAGCTTGTTAGAGCACTGCTCATTCGAACTCGCAAGCGTTGCTATCTCAAGCTTGTTTGACAAGTTTAGGTGATCAAAACTATAAGTCTTGATTTCTAGTCTACTTATAGCCATGTCTCAGATTAGGATAGAATGTGTAGTTGATATTTAGACTTCATTGCGTCCATCGATTGAAAACGAAGATCTACTGAGGAGAGCTTTGAGGATCTTTATCAACAAAAGGTATGTGGAGACTAAAACTTATCTATCACTCAGAAGTCTATTCTATTTTATCTCCTATTGATACTAAGTCGTATAACTATATAGACTTTTACATTATACACATTTGATATTTCGAGTTGAGTTTAACTCGCTTATATCTTTTTCGAAATATGTGTTCAAAGATTTTTGCTTTAGCTACATTCATCAGTATTCTTGACAAGTTTAGTTGGAAAAAAATTATTTGTTGGAAACTAAATAATAAGTCAAAAGATGATCATGTGGAAACTTCCTTGAAACATCTTGCATGTTTTGTGTGAGACAGTCATTTGATCAGAATGCTTCGTACTGATCATTCTGTTAGAACATTTCTCGGTCGAACTCGCATGCGTTTCTATCTCAAGCATGTTTGTCAATGTTAGTGATCAAAACTATAAGTCTTGATTTCTAGTCTATTATAGCTAAGTCTCAGACTAGGATAGAAAGTAGTTGAGCTCAAGGACTTCATGGCGATTCATCATACAAGTAGAATAACTACTCAAGGAACCGATGGAACTTCTCAACAAAAAGGTATGTGAAGACTTGAACTCATCTATCACTCAAAAGTATATCTACTCTATCCCCTACTCTTTGAGACAAGAATTCGTATGCTATATATATATATACTTTGATTGTACACATTTGGTATTTCGAGCCGAGTATGCCTCGCCTATCTATATCTCGAAATATGAGTTGGTAAGCTTTTCACTTTAACCAAGTTTATCTTTACCATGTGACAAAAGTCATGATATGTTTCAATCATCTTGAAAATTGCTTTAACGAGAAATGGTGTAACAACTATATAACGTCCTCTAAGAATGTTTCAATGATTGAAATGAGAGTCTAGATTACATAACCAATGGTGGACATAAGCATTCTTGTGGAAACACATTTATGTATAAGTCATATTCCTTGAACCAAAGTTTGCGAACTTTGTTGATCAAGAGAACCAGAAGAATGGCGTGAGCCAAGTCCGCGAACCGGAAAAGTTCTCATACCCGAGAATTTCTGCTGGAGTTTGTAAACTCTGCCCGGTAACTTAAGTCCGCGAACCTAGTCTGCGAACTTGAGAAGGTTATATATCTGAAGATGATTTCTGAACTTAAACTTAAAAAGACTAAGAAATGCAGTTTGCAAGCCGTGGCTATAAAAGTTTATGAACCGATTTGAGTGAATCAAATCATCTTTGCTTCAATTGTGTCTTGTATAGTACATGATATTTCCTTGAAATTGAACAACTCTATAACTAGTTCATTTAATTATGCTAAAGAATAACGTGGTTGATATGGAATGCTCATATGGCTATAATTTTGGTTAACAATTGTTGAACCAACAAGTGCATACGTTTGGGTATAGTTAACAAACCTATAAGCGTGCATTGTCAAGTATGTGTAACAAGCTAAGTTTTCGATCTAACGGTTGAGAAATATTAGCTTGAATCTAAATCAGGTTTTCATCTAACAGTGGATATTGATTGCTTTGTTACCAAGGTAACCTAATTGGAAAACTTGATTTGAAAGACCATATAAGGGGAACTCTAGTATCTGTGCAAAACTAATCCCCACACCTTACGTGTGATACTAGTTTGCATAATAGAGTCGGTTCTCCTTTAACCTTTGGTTTTATTCTTCTAAAACCAGGTTAACGACTTAAAGACTCCATTGGGATTGTGAAGCCAGACTGATACTACTTTTATCGTAGTTGTGTGATCTGATCTTGCATCTTCTATCGTACGAGTACAATCAGATTGATTGGCATAAGATTGATATCTCCGATAGGCAAGATATAAAAAGTAATCACAAACATCTTCGTCTCATTGTTTGTGATTCCGCAACATCTTGTTTCACTACCATACGATTAAGATTGTTGTGAGGTGATTGATAACTCTAGGTTGTTCTTCGGGAATATAAGACCGGATTATCAATTGGTTCCTGTTCACCTTGATTATTATGAAAATATGGAACAAAACCTTTTAGGGTTTATCTGTGGGAGACAGATTGATCCTTAGATAGACTTGTCTGTGTGAGACAGATTTTTTTATTGTCAAGTCTTCGATTTTGGGTCGTAGTAACTCTTAGTTGTGGGTGAGATCAGCTAAGGGAATCAAGTGCACAGTATCCTGCTGGGATCAGAGGCATATGGAGTACAATTGTACCTTGGATCAGTGGGAGACTGATTGGGGTTCAACTACAGTCCAGTCCGAAGTTAGCTTGGAGTAGGCTAGTGTCTGTAGCGTCTTAATACAGTGTGTGTTCAATCTGGACTAGGTCCCGGGGTTTTTCTGCATTTGTGGTTTCCTCGTTAACAAAATTTCTGGTTTCTGTGTTATTTCTATTTCCGCATTATATTTGTTTATATAATTGAATAATACAGGTTGTGCATTTGAATCAATCAATTGGAAATCCGACCTTCGGTTGTTGATTGATATTGATTGATCCTTGGATATTGGTCTTTGGTACCATCCAAGTTATTCCTTGTATTTGATTAGAAGTCGCAGTTCTTGCTTGAGTAAATCAAATCAAGAAGAGAGATATAAACTCGTTGATATAATTTTAATTGATTGAGTCTTGTTGATTCTCTTAAAAGTATATTCGAGTTTGTCCACACAAATTGTTAAGTGAAATATTGGGTGTTGTTGTTATACCCCCGCTTTTTCAATTGATATCAGAGCAGGAAAACAAGTTTAAGACCTTACAAGTCTGTGTTTGTAGCGATCCGACTCTATGGACTGAGGTACTATCTCTATTAACGTACCACCAGTTTTTGATGGCTCTAATTACTTATGGTGGAAAATTTCTATGCGAGCTTTTCTTCAAGCGCGTGATTTTCAATCATGGGTATATGTTGTTAATGGCTACGATGCTCCCGTTGTGGCAGTTGGATATGTAAACGTTCCCAAGAATATTGATGAATATAGTCTTGCCGAGATACTTACTGCAAAGAAAAATTCCGACGGTTTGAATGCCATCATACATGCCATTATCCCAAATCTTCAGCACCATGTGTCAAATTGCACTAGGTCTAAAGATGCTTGGGATATCTTAGAAACCGTATTTGAAGGAAACTCCAGTGAAAAGGAAGCTAGGATTTAAAACCTTAATTTTGATTGGGAGAACCTTCGTATGGCAAATGAAGATACATTTGATGAGTTTAATCACAGAGTGTCTGAAATTGTTAATGCATCTTTTGCATTGGGTAAGACTATTCCTGAAAAGGACATTGTGATGAAAATTCTCAGATCGCTGCCATCAAGATACGAGTCTAAGAAGCATGCCATCGTTGAGGGAAATAAACTTGATAATCTTTCCAGTAATACTTTGGTTGGAAAGTTAAAGATCTTTGATCATGAGCATACATCCAAAATCAGAAAGGATGTTGCCTTCAAAGCACAAAAGAACACTAAATTACTTGATAAAAGTAAAAGTTTTTATGTCTCTGAGGATGATCAGTCGGAGGGTGATTTTTCGGATGAAGATCTTGACAAATCAGTCTCCTTGATCACAAGACAGTTTAGGGATCTTCTATTGAAGAAAAGTAAACGGTTTTCAAGAGACAAACCCAGGTCATCAGATAAACCTCACAATCGCGTTCCTCCTAAAAACAAGGATGCTGACAAGGCTGATGACGAGGATATGCCACAATTCTTTAAGTGTAAAGGTTTTGGTCATTTTGAAAACGAGTGCCCAAATCGTAGAAAATATACTGGGAACAAAGGTCTTGCTACAACACTTGATGAGATGTCTGAGATCTATGATTCTGATGAAGATAGGAAATCAAGTGTTGGTATTCTATGTGAAAACATTGATTTTGATAATTGTAGCAATACATATATCAACCTTGATGGTTTCGGTGAAGAAGAGAATCCAATCAAGCTGTAAGAATCAATTGACCCATCCTTTGGAAACTCTGTCTGTAATGTTTCAGGATCTACTATGTGTCTAGCTGCTTTCACACCACAGATGTATGAATACTATCTAAGATTGACGTGCTCATTTTGTTCTTAGAGAGGTCATAAACTATCAAGATGTTACAAGTACAAGCATCAAGTGAGGCACGCCAACAAACTTCAACGAAGAGCAAATCGATTGGCAAAGAAGCTTAAACTTTCTCAGAAGACTGCTGAGGTATGTAAGATTTTATCTTCGTTTAAGAGGTTGGTTTCCAAAAACAAAATGAGGCCATTAGAAAAGAAGGTATGGCCAATTTCTTTGATAGACAGAAGTCAGAGGATTCCTCTCAAGAGGAAAATGGTGGACAAATTGTCGTTCACCACAACACAAATTAATTGTGTTGATTGGTAAATCTTGTCTCATGTGCCTGTTCAAAAGAGATAAGATTGTGTACCCCTCAGGCTTTAGGAAAAGTTTTTTTTTCTTAAGTTTGTTTTTCTTGTCTATCAAATAAAGGGTTATTACCGACAATTCTACTCTTTATAGGGTTTATAGTTGGTCGTCCACGAACCTGCTTAAAGGTTGCGAACCCTACATTCCTTTTCCTCTCTGATATCCTTTATATCTTAAGACTGCTTGATGAGATTGTGAATTCCACTCACAAAAACCAGTTGTTTATAACCGTTCTCAGAGCATCATGTCTTTGGATGGAAAAGATGTCAACATGGTTGTTAAGCCTTCAATCAAGGAAAAATAGAAATCTCCAGTAACTCCGTCCTTGAAAAGAAAGAGGATGAATACAAGAAATCCAGGGGCTATTCCTTCCAACTCTCATAAGTTTTCTGATGTTCTTGATGAGTTGAAGGAAGTAAGAAAGGATATTCATGAAATAAAGGCTTGCGTTTTAAGATCTTTGGAAATTCAGAAAGCCATGGTTCGACATCATCAGCCAAGACGGTTTGTTGATATTAACTCCTATCTCCACAAACCTTATGTTCCAATGGCTGTTGACGACAAGGAGTTCGGGAATGATAGAGAATATCTCAAAGATATTGTTTCCTAATATGTCTTCTTTTTGGTTTAGTTGGAAGAATAACTAGTGCTTTGAATAGGAACGATTATGACTACACATAGCTATTATTTGTTCATCTTCTTATTTTTTAGGTTTATTGGTTTAAAATCTAAGAACTTTTTGGAGGATGATGTTTTGCAGTATTAATCTTTATGATTTGTTATATTGCAATTTGTTATGGGATATTGGTGTTTACGTCCGTGAAATATGTTCGTCCCATACTTTGTCAAAAGTAAAGTCGTTCGTGATCGGTATTCACGTATTGATAAAAGAATGAATGGAATTTTGACAAATACAAAATTTAAGCCTATATTGTCAAATATTTGATGGAAGATAGGTTAAAATCTTTTGTTTTCAAAGATTATGTCTATTAAATATCGTTATGCAAATAGTGATGGAAAATAGAATGAATCGTTGTGTATTCCACAGTATTGATCATCCCTGATCCATATTTTATATATTACTGTGAGGCTCCGTAACGTATCTTATGTTGAGCACTATAAAACCAAGTTGATTTTTTCTAGCTTAGTTGTTGTTCCGTGAGATATGTTATGTCGAGCACATTGAACTAAATTAATCATCTTGTTTGGTTATTTAGTTATTGCTCCATAAGTTTTCTTATGTCGAGCAAAACAAATGACAATTAAATTGATTACTTTTGTGATTAGTTTGGTTGGGAATTCCAATTAGATTAATTATGGGTTCTCTTGTAATTAATCTAGTTGAGTATTTTTGTGTCTCCATAAGTTCTCTTATGTTGAGCATAATCAATTGAATTGATCACTTGTGTGTTTAATTTGATTGCGTATTCCGATTAAATTAATCATGGGTTTACTTGTGATTAATTTGATTGAGTTTTTGGATATAGGAAATCATTCTCATGGTTTTTCGTGTCCAATAAAAATCCTTCTTTTCTTTCGAAATTAAGGCCGCTCTTGTTGTTCCTTCGGGAATGACATCAAATGGGGGAGAGTTCTTTTGAACTTGTGCTTAATGGTCATATGTTGATGGGTGTGCGGATGTGGAATTTTAGAGGGGTTATCTTGTATCTTTAAACTCCTTGATGAATGTATTTAGCTTCGGCTTTATGATTGAATCTAAATTAATTGGTATGTATTTTTTTCTTCCTTTTGTCATGAAATTTCTCTCTCGGAAATTTCATTATGATCCCGTTCTTGTACCTTTGCCAATTTTATTGACAAAAAGGGGGAGAATTAATATGTAGTTCACACTACAAATACATATGGTTTTCGGATCATTGTGTAAGGGGGAGTGGTTTCCATGTGAGATGGAATATTGACTAATAGGGAGTGATACATATCACCATAGTATTATTATTGAAGTTGTGATACAATTGAACTTTGACGCTGTGTAATAATACTATGACACTGTATAACAATGATCGAGAACTATGTTTTCTCATTGTTATAGCTACGGATCTTCAACAGTGGTGATGCTAAACTTACAACCTTTGGGATCATTGGAGTACTTGGAAGTGACGAAGATTTCGAGGAATGTTGAATATTAGACATGTGGAATAGGAGCTACTAAAGTTTCTTTATCTTTTTTGTATTCTATATGTATTGATAGTTTTGTCACTAAAATTGAAAAAAGGGGAGCTTGTTAGAGCATTGCTCGGTCGAACTCGCATTCATTGCTATCTCAAGCATGTTTGTCAATGTTAGTGATCCGAACTATAAGTCTTGATTTCTAGTCTATTATAGCTAAGTCTCGGACTAGGATAGAAAGTGTAGTTGAGCTCAAGGACTTCATGGCGATTCATCATACAAGTAGAAGGACTACTCAAGGAACCGGTGGAACTTCTCGACAAAATGGTATGTGAAGACTTGAACTTATCTATCACTCAAAAGTATATCTGCTCTATCTCGTACTCTTTGAGACAAGAAGTCGTATTGCTATATATATAGACTTTGATTATATACATTTGGTATTTCGAGCCGAGTATACCTCGCCTATTTATATCTCGAAATATGAGTTGGTAAGATTTTCTCTTTAACCAAGTTTATCTTTACCATGTGACGAAAGTCATGATATGTTTCAATCATCTTCAAAATTGATTTGACGAGAAATGGTGTAACAACTATCTAACGTCCTCTAAGAATGTTTCAATGATTGAAATGAGAGTTTAGATTACATAACCAATGGTGGACATAAGCATTATTGTGGAAACACATTTATGTATAAGTCCCATTCCTTGAACCAAAGTTTGCGAACTTTGTTGATCAAGAGAACCGGAAGAATGGCATGATCCAAGTCTGCGAACTCAGTCCGCGAACCCAATCCGGGAACTGGAGAAGTTCTCATACCCGTGAATTTCTGCTGGACTTTGTAAACTCTGCCCGGTAACTTAAGTCCGCGAACCTAGTCTGCGAACTTGAGAAGGTTATATATCTGAAGATGATTTCTGAACTTAAACTTAAAAAGACTAAGGAATGCAGTTTGCAAACCGTGGCTACAAAAGTTCATGAACCGATTCGAGTGAATTAAATCATCATTGCTTCAATTGTGTCTTGTGTAGTACATGAGATTTCTTTGAAATTGAACAACTCTCCAACTAGTTCATTTGAAATCATTTGAACTAGTTATGGTAAAGAAGAACGTGGTTTATATGGAATTCTCATATGGATAACCTTTTGGTTAACTATTGTTGAACCAAAAAGTGCATACGTTTGGGTACGGTTAACAAACCAAGAAGCATGCATTGTCAAGTGTGTGTAACAAGATAAGTTTTCGATCTAGCGGTTGAGAAATGTTAGCTTGAATCTAAATCAGGTTTCCATCTAACAGTGGATATTGATTTCTTTGTTACCAAGGTAACTTAATTGCAAACCCTAATTTGAAAGACTATATACGGGGAACTCTAATATCTGTGCAAAACTAATCCCCACACCTCACGTGTGATACTAGTTTGCATACTAGAGTCGGTTCTCCTTTAACCTTTGGTTTTCTTCTTCTAAAACAAGGTTAACGACTTAAAGACTTCATTCGGATTGTGAAGCCAGACCGATACTACTTTTATCCTAGTTGTGTGATCTGATCTTGCATCTTCTATCGTACGAGTACAATCAGATTGATTGGCTTAAGATTGATATCTCCGATAGGCAAGATATAAAAAATAATCACAAACATATTCATGTCATTGTTTGTGATTCCGCAACATCTTGTTTCGCTACCATACGATTAAAATCGTTGTGAGGTGATTGATAACTTTAGGCTGTTCTTCGGGAATATAAGACCAGATTATCAATTGGTTCATGTTCACCTTGATTATTATCAAAAGACGGAACAAAACCTTTTAGGGTTTATCTGTGGGAGACAGATTGATCCTTTGATATACTTGTCCGTGTGAGACAGATTTGTTTATTGTCAAGTCTTCGACTTTGGTTCGTAGCAACTCTTAGTTGTGGGTGAGATCAGCTAAGGGAATCAAGTGCACGGTATCCTCCTGGGATCAGAGGCGTAGGGAGTACAACTGTACCTTAGATCAGTGGGAGACTGATTGGGGTTCAATTACAGTCCAGTCGAAGTTAGCTTGGAGTGGGCTAGTGTATGTAGCGGCTTAATACAATGTGCGTTCAATCTGGACTAGGTCCTGGGGTTTTTATGCATTTGCGGTTTCCTCGTTAATAAAATTTCTGGTGTTTGTGTTATTTTTATTTCCGCATTATATTTTTTATATAATTGAAATAATACAAGTTGTGCGTTTGAATCAATCAATTGGAAATCCGACCTTCAGTTGTTGATTGATATTGATTGATCCTTGGATATTGGTCTTTGGTACCATCCAAGTTATTCCTTGGATTTTATTAGAACTCGCAGTTCTTGCTTGAGTAAATCAAATCAAGAAGAGAGATATAAACTCGTTGATATACTTTTAATTGATTGAGTCTTGTTGATTCTCTTAAAAGTATATTCGAGTTTATCCATTCGAGTTTGTCCATACAAATTGCTAAGCGAAATATTGGGTGGTGTTGTTAGACCCCCGCTTTTTCACATTTGATCACTTGAAAATTTCTTATAAGCTAATAGTTTGTGTGAGACAGCTATTGTCGTCTTCTAAGGATGTTTCAATGATTGAAATGGGAGTTTAGAAAAATTATCCATTATCTGGATATAGCAGTATGCATACCAATATGCAAACTGTTGTGGTATGATTCAGGTACGGAAACCAAGTTTGCATACCACTATGCGAAAGGTTTTAACTGTTAAAGTCCGGGAACCAAGTATGCATACCAATATGCGAACGGTTTTACCTGAGTTAGGTCCGGGACCACAATATGCATACCCGTTTCTTAACTGTTGGACAAGACCAAAATCCGAAACTTTAGTTTGCGCACCCGTTTGCAAACTAAGTTGGTTTATGTTCTAAATTCGGTTAAATATGATTTCATACTCATGAAAAAATATATATATAAATTAAGGAATATAATCTTTGCAAACCGTGGCTTAATGTTCATGAATTGTTTCTATTGAATCAATCCGATTTTTTTTCAATTGTGCCTTGTATACTTCTATGAGAATATAAACAATTGAACAACTCTATGAGTAACACAATTAGATTCATTTGATTATAATTTGATATATAAGTGTTAGATGAACGTGGTTAACAGAAAAGTGTTCACATGGCTAACTTCGGTTAACTATTGTTGAGTCAGCTCATTATACACGTTTAGGTACGGTTACCCATATCTAAATGAAGGTATATTTCATTTATGTGTAACAAGCTCAATATCTCTCCATCTAACGGTGGAGAGATATTGCTTTGGTTTTAAGCAAACTTAGCTTGAATCTTAAATTAGGATTTCATCTGATTGTGAATATTGATTGCTTTATTTCAAAGCTATCAAAACCTGATTTGAAAACTATATAACGAAGAACTATAGCAACTGGGAAATATAATCCACACACCTCATGTGTGATACTATTTGCGTACTAGAGTTGATTCTCCTTTAACCTAGGTTTTCCCTAAAACATTTTTAGGTTAACGACTTAAAGACTTCATCGGGATTCTGAAGCCAGACCCAACCATTTTCTCTGTAGTTGCGTGTTTTCATCTTACTTGTTCTATTGTATTGAGTACTATATTCTCTAAGATTGGATCTAGATTTATCTCTGATATGTAAGATATAATAAGTAATCACAAATCTCTTCGTCTCATTCTTTGTGATTCCCCAATAACTTGTTCTACTACCATATATTTAAGTTATTGTGAGGTGATTGACATTTCTAGGCTGATCTTCGGGAATATAAGACCGGATTATCAATTGGTTCATGTTCACCTTGATTTATCAAAAGATGGAACAAAAAATTCGTAGGTATTTTTTTGGGAGACAAATTTATCTATCGGAATAGACTTTTCTGTGCGAGACAGATTTGTTTATCAAGTCCTCGAATTTGGGTCGTAGCAACTCTTAGTTGTGAGTGAGGTCAGCTAAGGGAATCAAGTGCGTAGAGTCCTGCTGGGATTCGGAGGCGTAAGTAACGCGACTGTACCTTAATCGGTGTGAGACTTGGTTAGGGCTCAACTACGTTCCAGTCAGAAGTTAACTTGTAGTGGGCTAGTGTTTGTATCAGCTTAATACAGTGTGGTGTCCAAATCTGGACTAGGTCCCGGGGTTTTTCTGCATTTGTGGTTTCCTCGTTAACAAAACTTCTGGTGTCTGTGTTATTTATTTTCCGCATTATATTTTTTTATATAATTGAAATATCACAGGTTGTGCGTAGTTCAATCAATTGGTAAATCCAACCTTTGGTTGTTGATTGAAATTGATTGACACTTGAACATTGGTTTTTGATACTGTTCAAGTTATTTCTCATATCATTCGAGCTCATAGATTTCTATCTATTCGATTATAGATTGTATTGAGAAATTGAGATATAACTCTTGGATGTTTTTCCTTGATTGAGTCTGACTGTCTAGTTGATTCTCTTGGAATTATATTGGAGTTAATCCATACAGATTGCCAAACGAAATATTCGGTGTGGTTGTTAGACCCCTGCCTTTTTCACCTTGTCCCACCCAAGACACACTTTAGCCAAGACACAAAGCTTGCTAAAAGGCTTTGAGTCGCCAAAACCTTCAAAAATATCTTTACCTTCTACGAGGAGCCCAGTAATTTGATTAACATCGTCTGGGGTGATGGTCATCTCGCCGAACAGGAGATGAAAGGTGGTGGTTTCGGCCTAAAACCTTTCTATGAATCCAGAAAAAGTGAGAATATCGAAGTCCTTTTGTGAATACTCAATTATTGACCATAAACCCGAAGCTTCTACAATGGATTTAACAACATCACATTCTTCATCCAATGACCAATAAAGACCTGTTTGACGCTTCAGTTTAGGAACCGCTTTTGTATGATCCTAGACAAAACATAAAATTGTTAAAGACGGATTAAATAATGGTAAAAAAATTAATAAAGACAAAGTTAGGGAAAGATCTTTACCTCTGCTGCAAACTCTTGCAGTCCATGAAGTTTCATAACTAAATAAGACTTCTCCCCCATCTCTAGTCAAACCCCAAGCACTTTCTTCCGTCTTGGGAGGCATTAACACCATATCCTCGATCACGGTCTTTGTTGTAGGTTGAGCTTTATACTTCATCTATATTTCGCCTTTGTTATCATTTATAGGTAGAACCACAGGTGCACGTTCAGTCACTTCTTCTCTTGGTCCACCAACGACGATACCTTTGTTCCTTTGCCGATCACCCAATGGAACCTTGTTACGAGGTGTTAGAGTCCGCTCATGACTTGGTGTTACTTTTTGCGTTCTCTTATTCTTTCCACTATCCTTATCCTTTGGTTGTCGATTCCTAAAAATGCCAACAACTGTGTTTATACATACATACAGTGAAGTAAACAAAGCTGAAACTCAGACGAACACACAGTGTGGAAATTAGAAAACTTACGGTTTGAAAACCAAACCGTATGCAAATTCAGTTCAACCTACGGTGTGGAAAACACTACATACAGTGAGAAATATCCAAGGATTTATATACGGTTCGAAAACCAAACCGTAGGTAAAATCAGTTCAACTTACAGTTTGGAAAAGATTACATAAGATGGGGGGCAAAATCCAAGGATTTGTATACGGTTTAAAAAGCAAACCGTATGTAAACTCAGTTAAGCTTGCGGTATGGAACTATCAACCTATGGTGGAGAGTTTAGGGTTCAATTTTATCGTTGAAGAAGAAAGAAGTTAAACCTACGGTATGGATAGATAAATATTTCAAATCGTATGTACTGTCTACGGTTTGGAAATTAAGAACTCCAAACCGTAGGCAGTACAGAACTATTTTTTCTAAACCTAATTCAGTCTAGTCTACCTATTCATGCAACAAAAACTAATGAAAGAAGATGGGTTTTTTTGATTCTTACCTTATTGAAGTCATTGCGGGTAGATTAAGTGGTGTTTGAGCTCTTTGATTGTTCAATTCTTCATATTCATCTAATTCCTCATTTGGTGTTGCATGTGATTGATTCACTGATATTGACTTCTTGTTTCTCTTAGGATTATTTGTCCATCCCATAATATTTATAGAAGTTTTAATTGACAATGAATAATATTGAGATTCGACGATTAATCGAAGAAAAGATCGAACAAGAGCGATGGAGGTGATGGGGAAGAAAAAGAGGCGATGGAGGAAGGAAGAGAGTGAGGAGATAATGAAACTGATTTTTGTTTAGGTTTAGGTATTTAAGGGGTGAATGGTGTTTTGGTATTTTTGGATATGGTTCAGATCCCGTTTATCATCTTTTAGGATACTAGAATCCTTAAGAGTCCTCAAAATTCAAACCTTGGAGCCCCTATGATAGGTTTATTTTTTTAATGGACACAACTACTAATAACCAATTGAGACGCGCTTCAAAAAAAAATCAATTGAGAAAATCGTGGTGCACAAACTTCTAGTTATACACCTCATGCACAATTTATTTATCTTAACACGCGTGAGATCTGTTTGTGTATCTCCTCCACTGAACCAGCTAGTCAGGAATCAGTTTGGACTACTGACTCAGTCCGGTTTTACACCTTGTTTGTTTGCAACTGACTCATCTGAGTCGTCTGGATCTGAGTGAAATCACCTGACTCATCTGGATCTTACTCACTAAGGTCTGAGTCAGAAAATATGTTTGTTTTGTGAGTTAGACCTGACTCAGCTGGATGGATTTTTTTGGACAGAAAATGCCCTTGTGTACACTTCAAACCATAACATTTATCACTACTGAAACATCACAAATTGTTCCATTCCAGTCTAAACAACTTCCCTTTTTGATGGAATTAAACATTACCAAACAATAAAATCTAAAGATTTCATTCCTACAAACATAAAAGAAGCAACAAAATCTAAAGGAGACTAGATATCTCATCACGTAAGTTGTTCATATATATCTGCTCTTGTCGTCCAAACAGACGAGGTGCATTTTCTTCCATTTCCGCTTCCACTTCGACTTCCACCTGTGTCTTATTCGTATCAAATGTCTCATTCTCATATTCTTTAAATAGCCAATCATCCAATGCATTACGACGTAGAAAGTTATGTATTGACATGCAAGCAATGACGATATCTCTTTGAGTCTCAAATGTATAAGAAGGCATTTTACTTAAGACGGGAAATCTTACTTTCAATACCCCGAATGCTCTCTCAATCACATTCCTCAATCGAGCATGGGCTTGATTAAACTTCTCCTCTTTTGCCGTAGGAGGTACTCTTCGGTAATCACCTATCCAATACCTTATGTTGCGATATGGACACATAAACCCCTATGTATTAGAGTACGCAACACCACATAGATAGTATTTGTCTACAAATTCTCAACAAAAATATTACGAAGTCATGCTGATCAAACTGCATCAAGAGGTAACATATATGCTAGTCCAAAGTAAGGAAAGAAAAATGAAACTGAAGCATAAATCAATAAGGTATGACAATGTGAATGACCAAAGTGTAAAACAAGAATCCATGTCAACAACAAAATAGTGCATACACAGATAGGAATAAAGCAAGCTGAAAATTACCTGGTGGAGGTAAAGGAAACTTGAAAGATGGATCACGCACTGCCTCGGTCAACACTCTCGAGTCATGAGCAGTGCCTTCCCATCCAACCACTACATACAAAAACTACATATCCCAATCACATATCGCAAGCACGTTTTGGGTACATTCTCCTCTTCCCATTCCTCTATACGGTGTTTGCTTCTCGACTGGAATGCTCGCACTAATTAAAGTGCCATCCAGTGCACCAACAAAACCTTTGAAAGCACCTTCTCTAAGACGTTTATGTCTTTTAGTTATAGCTGGCTTGTCAAATACATTAGACGGAGGAACTAAAACTTCAGCAGACCAAATCTTCATAGCAGCCAACACTTCATGAAAATACTTACTAACCGTTTCACCCGAATGTTGAAAATGATACAAAATTACACGATTCCTACAGTTGGACCCAATTGTGTATAAAAACATTGCCATCTTCTCCTCTACTTCTATATATTTACTATCCTCTAAAAGTCCTTTGGAATTCATTGCATAATAGGGTAAAAGGAACCTTATTCATTCTCAATAGGCTGTACATATTTCTCGGATTTCCATCTAACAGGTCTTGGGTGAAAGCTTTTCCCGTTAAAATTGACTTCTTGTACTTCGGGCGTACACGCCATTTAGCCTTCTTAAGTTTCTTCACTAACAAACATAAAACTACTAGTTGAGATAATAACGTTTTCATTTTCCTGAAAAGACCAAGTAGATGAAAGAAACTCAATTTCAATACAATATTTAGTAGAGATTGGTGTACTCAAATAATACCCAATACTTCTAAGGAATCCAACAAACTCAATTTCAATATAATACAACCATTTATTCACAAACCTATATAAGAAAATGAGTACTTGCATGTATTTAAGTTCTCCCCTTCTGTAAGCCCTCTTCCTTGTAGCCTTTCAATCTGCAATGAAATGAAAGAATAAGGTTAAAAACATAAATAAGAAAATAACCAGCAAGCAATTGAATGTAACCAATAAGAAAATATGAATTCATTCATTCAGTATTCACTCATTAAGCACAAATAAGCACAAATAATACTGATTCATCCATTAACTTCAATAAATACTCATTCAACATTCAACATAAAATAAAACTCGAGTACATAATTAACAAACATGAATGTTTTGAAACCCTAACATCTCTAACTTTTTCTAATTTCTCAACATCTCAATGGATGAGTATTCAAGATTTCTCAACGTTCTTTTAAAAGTTTGTGTACAAAGGCAACACGACGCTCATCACTTTTCAAACTGACAAACAATTTCTGCCAACCAGGCATCTCTGAAGCTTTTAGACTTATGCTCAAATACTCATCCATTATGATGCAATCAGTCTCAAGTAAATTATCCAAAGCTTTCACGAATTCGGCTGCGCTATCCTTTTCTAGAGCAAGTTTCTTATGTTGAATATGAGTCTCCATCGATGTTACAATAGAACAAACTTTCTCAGTTAATAGATCACTTGATTTTTCCTCCATTTCCTTCTTCCTTTTCCTGCCACTCCCCTTTGCATTGATACTAGAATCAACCTCGTTGTCATCCACATGATTTTTTTCTTTTCCATGACTTGTATGAGATTCGGATCCATTATTTGAAACCCCTGCAGTTGTCGAAGTTCCAGCTGAACAAGGCGTTTCCACTCTTCCAGGCGTATCTCTATTATCTCTAGTGGAAAATTTCCCATCAAATAAATTCTGCAACTTCTCTGCATCTTCCAGTCCCTTGTTCTTGAATTGACTTACGTTTTTGATTGTCTGCATCAATTAGAAAGTAAAATCAATAAATATGTTCAGCTGTTTAAACAATCAAAGTTATAATTAGATGCACCAAACAGAACATTACCGGTTCATTAAGGTTATGCAAACATTTAACACGGAAGATGCGCAAAATAAAATTAGTACCAAGCAAAGCCCCTTAAACATTAGCCCGTTTCACATATATGGATATATCCTTGTTATTGATGATCTAAAGGAGCACATAAACCTAAAGTCACAGGACAAGGTATAATTTTAATTTGGACTTAAAGCAAGAGAGCTAACAACTAATTGGTCTAATTGAAGTGCGACATTTAAAGAAAAACAACGATAGAAGTAAGCCAGACCAGGGCTTAAAAGCATAAATTTAATTCGATCATAAAGTCCAAACAAAAACTGAAATAGTCTCGTACCTTGTCTAATTCAATCCATTGCTCTTCGCTCCAATCAAAAGTGTTCGTCTCCGCGTTATACCCATGGCCGGTTCTTGCTAAGAGACGGGACCAAGTGACATATTGGGTTCGCAAGTAATCCCAGTGGTTACTCAAATTTTTTTGTGTGATGGTGCAGTCATACTTCTAAGAAAATAACTTGCACAAATACCCCCACGAAGTTTGCTTCAAAGAAGTTCCATAAAATCCATACTCAGTAGCTTGTGCCAAACACTGGTCAATAAATAACCCTCTAAATTCTGGGACGCTCCTAAAAGTTATCTTATTCGCTTTCTCATCTTCTTTTTTATCCATAGAGAACTAGCATAGAGTAAAACAAATACAAGACGTGGGTAATTTGAAACAGAAGAGAGTGTGCTAACTACAGAGAATTACCAGACAAAGTAAATTACCACTAAGCATGATCTCTATGCATTCAGGATAGAGGCAAACGTCATATAAGAGATCTAGCAAACAAAGTAAACAGAGTATCTATTTTTATTTTTTCAATCAACATTCATTGTTCATTCTCTCAGCCTAACATTAGACACTAGGGGTTTTCATTGTAAGCATGGTGGGTCTACTGATCATACTGTGGCAAGCCTTACTATGCCATGTGCTCCAGCATTATAATAGTTTGACTGTAAAGGTTTACTGACACATGAGTATTATGGACAATAACAAACAAAGAAGTATTTCTAGTAGAACGAATACACTAAAATAGAGAGTACAATAGTAACATCACATGTGTTATTACCATAAATGCAGACTTGGCAAGGGAAAAAACAAAAAAACAAAACAAAATGATACGAAGGCGTCGAGCTTACCTTCTTCGGTCTCACCCTTTCTTCAGTTCCTTGTTCACCCAAGCACCACCACCTTAATATTGTTCCAAACCACCCTTAAACAGAAAAACAACTGACGAATTCAAACCTCAACAAACAAATTTGAAAATGTAAAAATAACAAACCTATTCTTCATAAGATATAACCCATCAACAACCAAAACCAAATGCTCAAAATCCAGGGTGTTTCTCTCAATTCTAGCATAACAGATAAAGTTCTGACTCAGTGAGACATCGACTGCATTTTAACGATCCGACTCTGGGTTAGGCATAAACATGGGACCAGTATGGAAAATGCCCTCAAGGAATGATCCCCAACATACGGACTTGAAACTTTACAATGCCATCACGTTGTCTATTTTTTCTTAGACTTGGCCATATTGTCGTGCAAAAGTGGATATGGGTGCGAAGGAAATTTCACAGATTTGCGGCCAATTATATACAGTCAGTTGTTAATTATGTTGCACTATATATATATATGTCCATATCACGTTTGTGAATAACTAACACTACAAGCATACTCCTAAGAACTACTTAACTAATGCCAAACAGTAACTACTCTAACAGCCTAACGGTCACTTACGAGTTGGGCGAATCAAATGGCAAATCAAACTAAGTTACTTTCAGTGATTGTGTTGTTTATTGTTACGTAATGTCTTATCGTCGAAAGCAGAATGTGTATGCTGCTTTCTTTATAAATAGCGGGTTCAGGGCAACGTTTAGTTATTACAATTTCATCAATTCTATATGAGACAGAATGATAACGCTAACTTTACAAATTTTTGTCTACAATTTTTTTTATCAGACCCATCAAACTAAAATCCAAATTCATGTCAGTGAGAAAGTAACTATGACATACAACCCTAAAACAATTCTCATTTTACTCTATTGAGACCAGAATGTACTCTTAAGGTTCAACCAAATTTCACACTTTCCATACTAGATTGACACTGACAACAGTAGCCAAACATGGTATACCACCCAACCACCACCCACCACCACCTCCAATCACCACAAATTACACAAATAGCTCATAAGAAAGTATAAAAAGAAAAGGAAAACCAAAATGAAATCCCTGGTTGTATGGTCTAAAATCTTAACTATAAAAAGGAAAAACTCATGTAATATCATAATTAGCAAGTACAGTAACAATTCTCTCCTTGGCATTTTCATAAACAAAATCAGATGTTCAACCAGAAAATATAAATTAAAACCCATATTCTAAATCAAATAAAACCCATATGATAAATCACATAAAACCCATATGAAAATGAAAATGGATGAAGAATTATGCCTGAAGATGATGATGTTTCAAAAAGAAGCTTTAAGATGATTTGAAAGAGATGAAAGGATGAGATGAGAGTGACGATGGAGATAGAAATTATCGGATTTGTAGAGAAAAATGAAGAAGATATCAGTTGAGAATAGATCTAGGGTTTGTTTCTGTATCCCCCATCTCTGCTCTCGACGTAACAAACAAAGAAAATGAGAAAGGATGCGATTTTTTGATATAAAGCATCAAGGTCATTTTTGTCAATTTCAACGACTCAAAGATGTAACCAGCGACTCAGAGACATGGTAATGCCTGACTCTATAGGGCTCGAGTCAGGGGTTAGCCCTGACTCAGATGCCGACTCAGAGGTTACAAAAAATGCAAACCAAACAGTCTGTTAGACTGTTGTATTTTTCCCCACAGTGAGAACAAAATGACAAATCTCTAGTTTTGTATGTATCTCCGAATAAGTTATGGACTTATTAACTTACACTCAGATTTTTCTTTCAGTCTTTCTAAGCCACCAAATATTTCTGATTCTCTTGGCTCCTCTAAATACTATATTTGTTTTTATCTAAGAAATTAGAGACCATAGGAATCTATGATAGTTAAGTGTTTAAGATCAATTCTCCTCCAAAAAGAAATTATCCGAGTTCTTCTCAATTTTTCTGGTTGAAAATGGTTTTCAATTTCCACGTAAATTAAATCATCTCCGCCTTAATTAATAACCTACCTTTTCTTTTTCTTGATAGGAAAATACAAACCATGCACGTACACCTGCGAACGAACTAAAGAAAAAAAATCGTAAGTGAAAAACTAATTCTAGGAAATCATCGTGCCTTCCATCTTCCAAGATATCTGTACCCTTCCTAGCTAGGTTATTAATATGGCCGTTTAACGTGGACAACTCGAGCACCAGCCATCAATTTGTCATTGTCCTTGACTTAACTGCCAATTTAAACATCTGTCACTTAGTCTTAATGGCACCTAAAAATCGAAGATGAGGCCTACAGACAGCCACCATTTCATATATTTCTTAGTATGCTCATTTAGTGGTTAAGCTTTACTCAGACTTGCATGCATGGCAAACCTTGTATCACTAGTTCTTGTTCTGGATATGCTCCTTACGTACGAACAATCACTCACTATCTCCTCTCCTTATATATGTAAGCTTAGTATCATGAACTTACTTATTCTCTCTTCACAGCAACAAAGCACTAGAATTAAAACTCATTAGACTCATCAAAATTCAAGAGTTAACAGCTACATACATATAGCTAGCTACCATGGATATCTGGTCATGGATGTCCGAGCTTCCTAGCTCAGGAGAGGATTGGCATGAATCTTCATTGATCTTCGAACTCGCTAATGATGGAAAACAGCTAAATTCCACGACCGACAAATCAATTCTACTCAAAGCTGAAAAAACTTCATCAGGATCGAACTCCCTGCAGGTTACTTTCTCTGTTTGCATACAAGGTTTTGAACCATATGTTACTGAAAAAACACTATGGGTTTCAAACCCATGTTCACTCTCATCCGAACAACCTTACCTTCCTCTCCTCCTTCAACTCATCCAGGAAATCATAATTCATGCACCAAATTCTCACGAGAGTACATGTCCACGTTCTCAACATCAAAAGCTCAAACCAGAACCAGTTTCATGGATCGTCGATTCTCACTCACCTGAATCACTCTCTCATTTCTTCAACTTCATTTTCCTTTGTCGCATCTTTTGGATTTGTGTTTGTGACGCACCTTCTGAAGTCGGATCTGTTTACTTTCATAAACTACTGTCTCCAAATCTAAATCTTCTATCCTGTAAACATGTTATTCGTAATTTCTTCATTTCAATAGGAATTGATGGTGAATTATGCATCATGCGCACCTTGGGCTACATGTTAGCCAACTGGTATATCTTAAGAGACCTCCGTGTAGGTTTACAGTTGCTAACCCCTCTTCCATCTAATGGGTTCTCTTATGCAACTGAAACTCATGGTTTCTGGGTCTTAAAAGGCTACGCTCCAGTTCTATCAATGCAACCTAGCCATCGACAGAATTCGACTCCATTACGGTTAAATCAGTTTGATACGAAGGAAACAGTACTGAAATACGTATTGGCGCATCAACAACTCGAGGCTACGATTCAGCTTCAATATTCGGTTTATTTTACCGACGGTTTTATCCAAGTAAATGCACGTATTGATAACTTGCGTTTCCACATGGTGAAACTAGGTTTTAACAAGAATGAGGAGGCAAATACTGTGTGTTCAGATGAACGGCACTTCCCGTCGAGAATTCGGATTTGGGCAGGACCAGAAATTGGAGCCAACTACGTCTCCAGTTTAAGCTTAGGTCGTTCTACTGAGAACCAAGAGAGGGAAGTTGAAACGAAAAAGGCTGTCAAAGGTAGTTCAGGAAAACTAAGAGGAATGGCAAAGACAACAGCGAGAAGAAAAACAAAGAGTTGGAGATTTGATCAAGATGCCGAAGGACACGCGGCCATTTTCGAAGCGGTTTTATGTGATAGTGCGACCGGTATAGAGGTCTCCACATGGAAGGCTAATAAGAGCGGCGATGAAGTGGGAGACGTGGGAAATCCGATGACCGGCTTGAAAAATCGGTACAACGGTGCGAGCAGATTGTTTAATAAAGCTGGAGGGTTGGTATTTAATGGCGATGAGTATGGTGAAGGAGTTGGATGGAGATTGAGTAGAGATATGGAAGGAAGTGTTTTGAAGTGGAGATTAGGAGGGAAGATTTGGGTTAGTTATTTCCCAAACAGTAATGACTTGAAGAATGACAACACTACTTCTACTTTTGAAACTAGATGTGTAAACTGGTGCGAGGAAGTTGATTTGCCTTTGATCCGTGGGAAACTTTTACTATAAACAGCATAATTGTATGCTTTCTATGAAGTAGTGATGCATGCCTAGTGCCTATGATAGAAAATGAGAGATTGTACATATGTATTATATAATCTTAATGCAGTAGCATTGTTGGTAAGCAATAAAAAGAGAGAAGAAAAATATTATATGAAATAGATTTATAAAACTCATTGGAAAATGCATCATTCCTCAAGTCGCAAACTTAAGAACGATTTTTTTGGGCACCAACCCATTTTGGTGGGGGACTTCTATGTGATTCAATTGTCCACCCTACATTTTAAGGGCTGTCCTAAATAATTAGTGAAGATTAATCTGTTCTTATCCTAATTAAGGTTATAACTAATCCTAATAACCCACTAATCTAATCCATTAAATTAAAATCTAAAAACAAAACTGATTTTAATCAATTTCAAAACTCCTCTCCCTTTTCTTCTTCATCTTCATCTTCTTCTTCGTTTCGAAAAAATTTTATCGTCAATTAATCCATCTTTATAAGCAATGCGTACCAAGCAAACACCCAGATTTCCAGGATTGAGTCCGGGACTCGCAATATAGCGAATCTCCCAAAAGAATTGTATATTTATAAACAACTTGAAGCAAAGTTGAGAGGCCAAATCAATCATCCAACATCAAAAAAGAAGTCTGATTCGAGTGAAATGCAAATCCGCGGGTAATTTCCTTCATACCCATTCCTTTTAATTCGTTTCTTGTTGAAGAAATCGATTAGAAATCATCAAAACCCATTGAAAATGGTAGTTACAGTAAACATTTCGGCTAGGAGAATTTTGAAAAACCCTAGTTTTTTGTAACCGACCTTTCAATACGAAGAACACTTCGGCAATGTCGCAAGTTTTATGAATTTTTAGGTAAACGAACTCCGTGGTTCGGTAAGCTCGCATGGAAAATTTGCGTAACCGAATTCCGTCTTTGTATGGGAAATTAGAGTTCGGTGTGGTCGATAAATTTATATAGGTAACCGAACTTTGGTATTATATAGTTCGGTTACTTCTGAATTTCTAGGGGGGAGCTGAACTCATGCTGTCAACACCAAATATGTAGTTCGGTTACTTCGCAACTTACACCAATTAACTGATCTCCTAGTTCGGTTACTTCACAACTCATATACTAGATAACCGAACTTTAGTCTATTAACACCTTTGTGTTTGATGTAATCCCATGTTCAATTTTATTTGATAAGACAATATTCTGTTTATCTAATAATGTGGTTTTCATTCATTAGGAAAAAAGGAAAAAGATCTATTCTCCACCTAGGTGAAGATTTGAGAACTCCCACCCCTCGTGGAGCAAAACATTTGGATTTTCGAAACCGTGGTACTAAAAATGCTAAACATGGAGGGGGATCGTTACAGGAAGTGAACCAAGAGAATGTTCGTAATGTAATCCAAGATGTCAATCAAGAGGTGATGGAGGAGAATATAACTGATAATGTTATTGAAGAAGAGAATGATGATGAAGAAGAGCAAGGAAATGAAGAGTTTTAAGAACAAAGAGAACATGTTGAAGATGTAGAGGAATAAGACCAAGTACAGGGCAAAGAAGGAGAAGGACAAAAGGAAGAGGAGGATGAGGAAGAATAGGAGGATGAGGAATAAGAGGAGGAAGAGGAAGAATAGCAAGAAATTATTCATGTTAAAGAGAAAGCGAAGCCGAAGCCACCTTGTGCTAGATACTCGCACATTCCACATGCTAAGTTGTGTTTGTCAGCGAAGATCCCAACTTATGGTACTCTGAATGATGGAGGGACAATATTGTTTGGCTACAAACACTCATGGGTTGCGAAGATCTATGCGACAAAAGTATTCTTATCTAACAAAACGAGTTCTTTTGGATATGTTTCGTTAAGTATTAATAGTGTGATATTCTTTTCGTAGGATCATAATGATGCAATTCGTCTTATTCGTCGTCAAAAGGCGTCCAAATGGGATCTTTCCAAGGAGTGTGCCAAGTTTCAGGCGAAGGTTAAAGAATGTGTGTTGTGGGGAGATATTGAGCTCCAACATGTGGATTTTGACGTTGTTTCTATATCCGCATTTCTCGAGAGACATTATCCCGAGACATATACAATGCATCTTCCATTTGGCGAGATGAGAATTACTCCCGATGATTGCATGAACATCACCGGCCTACCCGTGGAAGGTAAATGTATTCGAGAAGGCTACAACCCCTCGATGCGTTATGAAGCTCTTGAATCATTAGCTCTAAAGTGTCTAGGATGGAATGCAAAAAAGGCCCAATGTGAGTTTAGACGTGTTGTGAAGTCTCCTAAACGTGGCGATGAGTATAATCCCAAAGAAGCAAATGGGTCCTTGAAGAAGATGGTCAAGAAATTTAAGTTGGTAAAGTTGAAGAAAGCATTTGAAGGGACATCTCAGAAGGTGAAGAAGGGAAAGCTGGTAATGGACAAGGAGACGCTTAGGCACCATGTCACCGCTTATTTCTTATATCATCTAGGAACTGTCATTTTCCCCGACACTTCTGGAAATAAGGTAAATGCACATTATCTATAGCTTTTGGAGAATCTCGATGAGATGAACAACTACTCTTGGGCCACTGGGGTACTTTCATTTGTTTTAGGAGAGATGAGCAAAGGGTCGGGGATTAAAACAACTCAAATTGGAGTTTACCTAACTCTTATTCAGGTGAGCTTCTACATTGTTAATTAGCAAATTATTCGCTAATTTTTTTTTGCTTCCAATTCAATTTTCATATATGTGGTAAATATTTTTGTTTTTCCTCATAGGTTTGGATCTACGACCACTTCTTTAAATTGGGATTGGCTAGGGAAACTCCAAATTGTCCCTATAGCGAACCTACAACAGGAAAATGGGTGTTTTTGGACACACAAAAGAAGTCTAAAGAAGAGCAGTTGGCATCGTTGAGGGAGAAATTTGACGATCTAACGGTGAACGATGTGGTATTTCACCCATACGTCGTACCCGATGATGTCCCTGTAGATGAAGATGATTTGAATGGTTACTCTACCGTCTCGGCTTACTATGGACCAATTTGGCATCCTCACGGCTACGAAATTTATAATCCAAGGAGAATACTAAGACAACTTTCTTGTGTCCAAATGGATCCCAACGTGGAGAATGAAAATTTCACTTTGATGGTTCAAGGAACAAGGAACACCGAGAATTACTTTGTGCCAAAACATGAACCAACTCCTACGGTAAGACATTGGAATAAAAAAAAACAAGTACAACTTACCTTTTGGTGATTTAGTACCTTGTGGAGAAGATGTAAATGCATATGAAGAAGATTATATGGAGTTTTACCAAGAAATTAGTCATCCTATTGTGATAAATAGACAACAACAAGCTATTGCTGATAAGGCGAAGGCAAAGGAGAGGAAGGCTAAGAGAGCTTAAAAGGAGATGCCAATTTGTAGTGAAGAAGCTATTAAGTTATGGGATAATTTGGTAAGTACATTGCTTCTCTTTATCTTTAAAGTTGTTACAAATTGTTGAAAATATATTTACTTGTGGTAAAAATTGGAATCAAGTGAAGAAGGGTACGAAATTGTTAAAGAAATGGATGACTAGAATCCGTAGTGGAGAGTCGATGTCGCCAAAGGAACAAACCTTGTACCACATCCAGTGGGAGCAACTTATATCTCAAAGAATGGTAGAGGCAAGTCGGTCTAAGCAAATGAAGAGGGGTCGACAACAAGGAGAAGGTTGAAGTCGCGAAGCTATTACCACGGTGGAGGAGATGAAACCCCAACTGGTAAGGAAGTTCCACCTAAGACTCGTGGTGAAAATGGAAATAAAAGGCCTCGTCGTAGTGGTCGTAAGTGATTTCATATGGTAGTAGTTTCAAAAAACATCTTAGTTATGGATTTCGTATGGTTTAATTTTGTATGTTTGTGTGTTTTAAACAATTACCTGAGGAATTTCGTAGTTTGGTATGTGTAGCACTTTTATATTTGTTTTAATTGGGTTTGTTATTTTATTTTATGTTTGTTTTACAAATAGAGTGCAACAACTCTCCAATGTTTTGGCTACAGGGAGAAGTTCGGTTAGTCAGAAATTTTATGCAGAAAACCGAACACCTAGTTCGGCAACCTATGAAAGTTTAGCAGGTAACCCATCATAAAGTTCGATTCTCACATAAATTAACAAGACAACCGAACTCTAAAAAGTTCGGTTTGCTCGCAACTTTTTAGTCATTGCCGAACTATTATCTGTAGACTCAAAATTTGAGTTGCCCACAAGCTTCAAACCTCATTTTCTTGATGCAGAAATCACAAATTTTCACACTGAAGTTTGTTTTAGAGTGGTTTGTGTACCTTTTATATGTTCAGATTGTGTTTGAGCCTTCAAATAAAAGTTCGGTTCCCACATAAATTAACAAGACAACCGAACTCTAAAGTTCGGTTTGCTCGCAACTTTTTAGTCATTGCCGAACTATTATCTGTAGACTCAAATTTTGAGTTGTCCAAAAGTTGCAAACCTCATTTTCTTGATGCAAAAATCACAAATTTACACACTGAAGTTTGTTTTAGAGTGGATTGTGTACCATTTATATGTTCAGATTGTGTTTGAGCCTTCAAATAAAAGTTCGGTTTCATCTTTATTTTACATGGTAACCGAACTTTGTAGTTCGGTTAGCAAAGTATAATATGTTAGGTTGCCGAATTCTTCTCTGGAGACTCAAAATTTTGCTTTTGCACAAGTTGGAAAAGTCATTATCTTGATGCAGAAATCACAGAACTCCATTCTTAGGTTTGTTTTAGACTGGTTTTTGTATCAAATATGTGTTCAGTTTGTGTCTGAGCCTTCAAATAAAATTTCGGTTACCTCATTTTTTAGGTTGACGAACTGTACTGCCAAAGCAGAAGTGGCCAAAACATATATAGTTTGGCAACCTGAAATATTTGCGCAGGTAGTCGAACCAAAGTTCGGCATTCCTGTAATCATACTTTCTAACCGAATTATTATCTATCAACTCACTAAAATACTAACATTAACTCAATAATTGATACCACACTTCAAAAAGCATAGTATTTGATTGATAAGCATACTTAGTTCCATTACATGTGTCATTTAATTATCCTCAAGTGAAATTTGACCTTCTGTTTGTGGGTGAAAATTGTTGCTGCTGATTTTGGTAAATTCGTATGTGTGAATGAGAAACGAGTCTAAACCCTAAACAATGTACTGCACGGGAGTACTTTTGATTCGAGAGATAAATCTGTACAAATCTATCCTAAACCAAGAAATGGTCGTTCCAGACTTGCTTCGGTCACAAAGTGAAGGAGAAGGGTTGGTCTTAGGGAGGGAAGCGAAGAAAGTGTCGAGACCAGAATTGCCGTTCTGGAAGTGTGGGTGTTTGTGACTTGTATCAGAAAACTGGACTGCCTAGCTGAATGAAAAGCTATCAGGTGATTTCTAAATGTTGTATTGTTCTCCTGACCAAAAACTTGTTTTTGGTGGAAATAGGTACCTATTTATACAAGTCGCAAAAAAATGTACCCTGGTCTCGTAGGAAGTGGAAACGATTGAGTGGTGGAAGAAGGGAGTAACGGATAACGCCTGGAATTGATGTTTCCATAATGAAGGATACGTTTCACCATTACTTCTTGCCATTATTAACCGCCCCGCTTTATGACACTTTCTTGTAACGGGCGTATTGAACGTCGCACGCTATAAACCGCCAGAACAATACCCTGATGAGTATCCCCCAGTTTGTGACATGTTTTGATGTCTCGAGTGTTTTCGTGGAAAACATGTAGCACTTTTCTACGTGTGGCAAGTTGAAATTGAGAGGCTTGTCGCAGGTAAATAGCATGTGATGCTATTAGGCTCGTCTTGGCTGGTCGCCTAAAACTTGCCACAAGATCGCCGGATTGGTGGCGAACTTCGATGTCTGAGATTGCATCTTATGAAATAAGGGTAGCCGTTGATTGTGGCTACCTTGTGTTGGAGCCTGAAGATGGCGCAGTGGCGTTTTTGGTGCACGCCAGTAGCAATGCGGTATGGCTCGTGCGTGCCAGTGGCACGGTGTTGCAAGTGGCGCTTGGTGTACCCATGGCCATTAATTTTAGGCGGCTGGTCGCCTGAAATTTTCCACAAGTCTGTCAGCTCGGTGGCAAACTTGGATGGCTGAGATTGCATCTCATGAGGAAGGATAGTCGTTGATTATGGCTACCTTCTGTCAGCGCCTGGAAAATTTGTCTAAATTAAGGTTTAGCATGACGAAACCCTAATTAGCGTATATGGCATGCCGTTTGGCATGTGCGCCTGGCATGCGCGTTTTTGGCAAGTTAGGCATGTTGTTTGGCATGTGTGCCTATCATGCGCGTTTGGAAAGTTAGGCATGCCGATTGGCATGTGCGCCTGGCATGCGCGTTTGGCGAGTTTGGAATGTTGCTTGGCATGTTTGGCATGCCGATTGGCATGTGCGTCCGGCATGCGCGTTCGGCGCGGGTCTTGGGAAGCCAATTGGCTTTGTGACCATCTAGCGTGGTTTCCTCCTTTTCAACGCTGTGGCGAGTTTGAAGCAACCTGATTGGTTAATAAAAGAGGGTCGGCCAAGCATGGACGTGGATACACTTCTGTGTGAGTGTGGCGGATTTAAAGCGACCTGATTGGTTGATGGGAAGTGGGGCCGGGAAGCTAGGACGTGGCCACACTTCCAGTGTGCTGTGGCGGATTTAATCGCCTAGTTTGGCTAAGCATAATTTTTCGACCAACGGGTCAAGTGTATTGCGCGGGGCACGCAACCCTAATTTTGCAAATTAGTCGGATTTATGAGTTTTTTGTGAGTTATCATAACAATTGGCTGGATTTTGTATGATGCCATAAAATCCTTATCTACAGAATGCAGTGTACTTTCCGTCTGAGCATTTCGCGCAATGGCCTTAACTTTGGTACTTGGAGGTTCATGCTACTCCGCTGCGAGTGAACAAAAATCCGTCATGCCATACCGATATTAAGGGTTCTGCCGGGGAACATAACAAAGGAAAGTACTCAGTGAGTCTTGTATTGGAGAGGTGCCGAAATTTACAGAGTGTTTGGGATGGTCGCCAGTCTGGATAAATTTCATGTAAATATATTGAATGGCTCAATAAATATGTTGGTGGAGAGGTTAGCACTCACGACATCATTTTCTTGCAGAGTGGCGTTAGATGCAAGGTTTTACGATTTTAACCCTAAGTTAAAAACCACCATCAACATTAAGTCATCTTCTTAGCACGTAACATTGGCATTGTTGCGGGGTAAGCATGAGATCGTGACATACTAGAGTAAAATCGAAAGACCAAGACGTGAACATATTGCCAAGGAAGTTCAACTAACCTTTGGTGGAAGGCATGAGGAATCCGTGATCCTTGTATTGGCGGCTTTTGCATAAATTCGTCTTAGCCATGGAATGTTGGCACCAGTGCGGCGTCTTTGGATACTGGTTAGGAAATGGTTCATGGCGCTGCTGGCTAGGGAATTTGTCAAGAGCGGAAAAGTTGGCGCTGAAACTTTTCCTACTGATTGGCAGAGATGGTACTGCAATTTGGTTCGAGAATCGGTGAATGCTAGCTGGCTAGGTTACGGAACGTATGGAGATGGCGCTGCTTTGAATGTCCAGGATGGCGCTTCCTTGGCTGTTGAAGATGGCGCTGCTTTAAATGGATAGGATGGCGCTGCTAGCTGGAGTAGCGGATGGGTGTGGCTATCTTGGCATGGCATATAGCGCGGATACCTTGGGATGTCCGTGGAGTGGTGCGGCTAGCTTGGACGCGGAATGGCCGAGATTGCTGCTGGCTTGAACGCGGAACTTTGGCATGGGGCTTGAACGCGGACTGTTGGCGCTGGCGTGGTGCTGCTGGCTTGGCTACGTCCGTGGCGTGGTGGATGGCGCGGCTAGCTTAGAGTGGCCAGAGATGGCGTCGTCTAGGAGTGGTAGATATGGAGCCATGGAGCGTTGGCGTAGTGTTGGCTTGGCCGTGGAGATTAGCTCCATGGAATGTCAACACAGCGGGCCCAGCTGCCTTATTTCATGCGTGTCCCAAAAGAGAAACCTTTCTCTAGTCGAACTCCAAAATATCATGCCTATAAAAGGCGTTACCTATCTTCCTTAATTTAGTATTGTTTGCTTTGTTTTCATATCTTGGTGCTAGCGGCAAAGGCTTGGATCGGCGGAGAGAGCAGCAGCAAAAGTAGACGAGCGTATTTTAGGTATGTTTCTCAACGTTTTTTCTTTTGTTTTCTCTTCTGTGTTGGTGTAAACCCTAGCCATAGGAATATCCTCCATAAACCCGTAAAAATACTCTTGTATGAATGATTCTTCTCTGCTAACAGTATAGTAATAATATTAGCCGTCACATTGATAGTAATGAATCCCATTATTATGTAAAGTAGGCATGCACGGATGGGTGGCCGCCATTGGTTCTTCTCCCATGAAAACCTATCTTTAGCCTTTTCCTTTTGTGGTCGTGTGCACAATTTCCGTGGTGGGACACACTCTCCCTTTAGTCGAGAGCATACTTCCTGCTGCGAGACACGGTTTTGGCTATGGGTGATAGACGCATTTTTGTGTCTAATTTGTCCTTAATGTTCCGTATTGTTAGTACTCTATTTCGTATTTATTATGGTGTTTTGTGTGTTTGTAGGTATTTTTTGGAAATAAATATTGTTGGAAAATTCGGCTCAAAAAGTTGCTCGGAGTACCCCTGGAGAACATTTTCTATACGGACCCCCACTTTTTCTAAGGAGCACCCACGGATATGTGTAGCCCATTTGTCTATAGCACCCACTGGTTATTTGGCACCCAAGACGTTGGATAAGGGCTGACCTTTTTTCTTCCTTCAAACAGAAAAATGGCGGGAATGTTTGGTTCTTCCCTGGAAGATTTTTAGTTCATCATTTGGAGGAGTTTTAGCGAGACTCAATGGCTGGATCTTCAGAGGAAGACTCGACTGAGCCTAACAGGATTGGTATGGGTCATCGGTTCGATTAAATTTGGCTAGAACCCGTGTTGAAGTGAAGCAGCGAAGATACATGCGAACACGACCTGGATGGAGATATTCACGGGATTTGGAGAGTTTCTAAGACTACACCATGTTCTGAGTCATGCAGAGACGTGTTGGAACGTGTTTGCAGAGATTTAACGCGTGCAGGAGAAGAAAAAGGGAAGAAAATATTTCCGAGAATATTTTCTTTTACCGCCGAGTAGTGGAAGGATTTTCCGGAGTAATGAGCGAATATTCTTGTCCATGTTGAGTATAAATAGCCTATTAGGGTATCACTGAAGAAAAAGGAGAGTTTGGGAGAGGCAGAGAGCAACAACAGAAGAGAAAAAAATCTCACCAGAGAACCACCATTTCTGTTGTTGCTGAAGAACACGAAGAACAAAAGACCACCAGAGGCAGTCGTTCATGCTACAGTGACAACGACAGTCACACGAGGGTCGCAGAGATACAACAACATCAGTTCTTTTTTATCGTTCTTTGTAACAGTGTTTTGCAACAATTATAAACGTTGCAAACACCCGATTTTCATTATTTTCTCTCCATTTCATCTTTGTAAACAAATTTTGAGCATGAATCAATATTTTGAGCAAGTTTACACAATGATGAGCTAAACCCATCCTCTAGGGCGACGGAGGAAGCTATTTCGCCAATGAAATGTGGTAATCTCTATTTTATTTAATTTATGCAATTATTACATGATTATTTGCCTTGATAAATAAATAGATAAAATGGTTTTTGTTACACAATTGTTATTTCAATTGATGGAGCATGCTAGCTTAGGGTTTTGATGTCCCATACTTTCGATTTACAATTGTTATTTCTAAAAAATCAACTTTTGCAATATTAAGAATCAATTTGAATGAAGGATTTGCATAATTATAGTTAGAAAATATAAATCACTTTGATATTGGTAATTAGTGGAATCCATAGCCCCAGTCTTCTCCATATTTTTCATATCACTTTTATTTAAGTTTCCTATATTTTTTATTTAAAATTAAGTCTAAAATCTGCTTTCACAAGTCTTGAACGAATCTTATTATTACAACAACATTGAAATCTCATAAATTTTTGGCGCCGCCGACGCGGACTTGTCTTTAAGATAGAGTTTTTAGATTTTTCTTTTTAGGTTTTTATTTTATTTGTTCTTCTTTACGTTTTTGGGTTTTTGTCTTTTTCTTACAGAATTCGGAATTTCGAGCGAAAGAAAATTTTGCCAAAGATTTTGGTGAATACTTAAAGACTTCGAGTAAAAGGCAAAGCTTAAGGAGCGAAAGAAAAAGATTTTTTTTATTTTATAAAAAAAAAAGAGAGACATTTTTATTTTTGTAGATTTTTTTTGTAGACTTTATTTTTCTTTTGCACTTTATTTTTGGACTTTGGACTTTAAATTTTGGGACATTATTTTTAAACCCTACGGAAGGATAGTTTAAATATAAACTGTTTGCAGAGAAGGACGGTGATTACGATATCACCTCGGCCCCTCGGGTTCGTACATGATATAGGAGTCGTGTCCCGAGTCGACTACAAAGGTTCATCCCCCGTCTGGTACGGGAGGTAAGTTTGTCGAAACACTCGTGAATCCCCTGTCAGCGAGTTATTGTCTTCCTTCGTATGCATATATGTTGAGGACTTGAAAACGGCTGCTTTAATTTCCTAGTAAAGGGCAAGGACTGGCCATACAAGATAAGGGTTCGGATTTCATAACCCTTCTCTTCTTGCCCGCCTTAGGAAAACGACACCAAACGCGAACCTAAGCCTAAAATTTTGACTAGAACGAGACCGATAGGGTAACGAGCTTAACAAGAAAGTCATTCGAAAAATATTGGTTACTCTGTTAAGCATACTTCGAAGTTCTTGACGGTTTCTGTAAGTTAAATGCGTGACTGCGCAGCCTTGTAATACCGGTGAGGCCTTGGGTATCAAAGCTCCACCGAGCTTCCCTCGCCTCTATTCAACTTACTTTAACTCGGATTGATTCCAGAGGGGTTTGCTTAAATTGTAACGAATTCCTGTTCGAAGGATTAGAAGCTGGTCTAGAAACAATGTAAGTGGAGACATCATGCTTTTTGTTTGCTAGAAATCAGTAGGTTTGATGTGGTGGAGTCATCCTTGTTTGTGTTTGCATAGAACATCCCTTCCTTTTTAGGATTTTTCTTTTTGATTTTGTTTTTCTAGTGTATGCCCGAAGTTTTTAAACGGGCTTGGAAAAGAAACACTCTAGGTCATTTGATTAGTTCTTCTTGTGAAGGCGGGGAGCTCGAAGACTCTTCTTTCGAGAGCCCCGTTTTTGGAAACTTCAGTTTTGAGAATCTGTCTCTTCGTGAGAAAAGTACTCCTAGTACTCCTAGTCCTTTGGTAGTGCCAGAAATGGAACTTTGAAAGCTTTGCTTAACCCAACTAGGACCTCTCGTCCGTCTTGTATCAAGTTAGCTGAAACCGAGGCAAATTATGAACTGAAACCTGGGATTTTACAAATGCTCCCAATGTTTTTAGGGAAGGAGAATGAGAACCCCTATTTTCATGTTAGGGAATTTGAGGAAGTTTGTAGTACTCTGAAAATTAAAAACCTAAGTGATGATGCGTTGAAACTTAGGTTATTCCCCTTTTCCTTAAAAAATAAAGCCAAATCTTGGTCGTATAGTTTGGACTCTGAGTCAATTGAAACCTATGACCAACTTACTTATGCCTTTATACATAAGTTTTTCCCAAGGAATAAAACATCGTCTATTAGGACACAAATATGTACTTTTGCCCAACAAGAGGGAGAATCTTTATATAGGTACTTAGAAAGGTTCAATGACTTGATATCTCAATGTCCTCATCATGGTTTGGAGAAGGTTTGGTTAGTTCAGATCCTCTACGAGGGTTTAGATTATTCAACAACAACCATGGTTGAGTCCTTATACACAGGTGGGTTTGAGAATAAAACTGTTGATGAAGCGATGACATTTTTGAATGAAATCGCCGATAAGACCCAACAATGGGAAAATAGTAGGGAACCCCAGAAAACAATTCTTCTAAGTAGAGGAAATGTTAATAGGGTAGAAGGATCTTATGAGTCAGATGCCAAAATAGCAGTTATAGCCAAAAGGTTAGAAGCCTTAGAATTAGGTCATTCTAGTGGTAGTAGTGGAAGAAATGAGCCTTTTTGGGAAGGCCATGCTATTGAAGAGCATGCCAATGCTCTTTATAACAACACTAGGTTTGATAACCGACAGAAGTTTGACCCATATTCAGAAACCTATAACCCTGGCTGGAGAAACCATCCAAACCTTTCTTGGTCCAAGGGCCAGAATCAAAGTCAGTCTAGTAATGCTCAGGTTCCCCCAGGTTTTGGCTATACTAAGAATCCTTCAGCTCCGGCACAGTTTCAGAACCCTTCGGATAAGAAGATTATGAGTTTAGAAGAGTCTCTTGCTGTGTTAACTCCTAACACTGTGCAGTTTCAGCAATCTGTTGCTCAAGGTTTAGAAGAAAATAAGAGATTATGTCAGGCTAACTCTCAGGATATTTCCGAGTTGAAAACCCAGGTTAGTCAGATAAATGAGTCTTTAAGAGAAAGAGGTAAGTTTACTAGTCAGACTCAACCCAACCCTAGAGGAATTAATGAAATAGGTGAAAGACCATCTGATCATGTGAATGCTATTAAAACCCTTAGGAGTGGTAGAGTGATAGACAACAAGGTTTCCATGCCTAATAGTGAACATGTTGTAGTTCACCCTTCTGAACCAGAAACTGAGGAGACCGATAGAGTCTCTAAAGAGACCAATGAGGGTCATATTGAGCCCGGCTTTGTCCCTAAAGCCCCATTCCCACAGCTGCTAGTTCCAACTAAGAGGGAGTCCAATTTTAATGATATATTGGAGGTTTTTAAGCAGGTGACTATCAACCTTCCACTACTAAATGCAATTAAGCAGATTCCCTCTTATGCCAAGTCTCTCAAGGATATGTGTACGCGAAAGCAAAAGCTTAATATCCAGTAGAAAGCCTATTTAGCTAGTCAGGTGAGTTCTATTATTCAGAATACCACTACTCTTAAGTATAAAGACCCAGGGTCCCCTACCATTTCTTGCACAATAGGTAAATACCGTGTTGAGAAAGCGTTGCTTGACTTAGGAGCTAGTGTGAACTTACTACCATATCATGTGTACCTTAAGCTAGGACTTGGTGAGATGAAACCTACCCAGATGACACTTCAGTTAGCTGATAGGTCCGTTAAAATTCCTCGTGGTGTGATCGAGGATGTTCTCATAGAGGTTGACAAGTTTATTTATCCAGTGGATTTTGTTATCCTAGATACCCAACCTGTCCCTGACCCAGAGAACCAGATACCGGTAATTTTAGGTCGCCCGTTTTTAGCTACATCCAATGCGATCATTAACTGTCGAAATGGTATTATGAAATTGTCTTTTGGTAATATGACTATTGAGCTGAACATTTTTAATATTAGTAAGCTACCCTCTGAACTAGATGACTCGAACATAGAAGAGGTGAACATGATAGGAACATTAGTCGAGGAGTCATTACCAAACACTTTGTTAGAAGATCCATTAGAGAAATGCCTAGCTCACTTTGGGATTGATTTTGATGATGATAATGTGATTAATGAGGTGAATGCTTTGTTAGATTCAACCCCTTTGTTAGATACTAGTAATGGATGGAAACCTAAGTTCGAACCACTACCAGTTTCTAAGTCTACCCTAGTTCCTTCGTTAGAAGAGCCTCCTAAGTTGGACCTAAAACCATTGCCAGATTCCCTGAAATATGTGTTTTAGGCCCGTCTGAGACTTTACCTGTGATTATTTCTTCCGTCTTGGATAGTGACCAGGAAAGTAGGCTAGTAACCGTCCTTCAAAACAACAAGGAAGCTTTAGGGTGGACCATAGCTGACATTAAGGGTATAAGTCCCACTGTTTGTATGCATCAGATCTATTTAGAGAGTGATACCAAACCTTCTAGGGAGATGCAACGTCGACTAAACCCTAATATGAAAGAGAGTTCGAAACGAGGTCCTTAAGTTGTTAGATGCAGGCATTATCTACCCCATTTCAGACAGTAAGTGGGTCAGCCCCGTTCAGGTTGTACCCAAAAATCCGAAATCCGGTATTACTGTAGTCCAGAATGATAACAATGAGTTAATCCCGACCCGAGTGACCACGGGTTGGCGTGTTTGTATTGACTATAGGAAATTGAACAAGGTCACTAGGAAGGACCACTTTCCCCTTCCCTTCATCGACCAGATGCTAGAGAGATTAGCTGGACATAGTCACTACTGCTTTTTAGATGGCTACTCTGGATATAATCAGATCGTTATTGCCCCGAAAGACCAGGAGAAAACCACTTTTACCTGTCCCTTTGGTACCTTTGCGTATAGACGCATGCCTTTCGGGCTTTGTAATGCCCCTGCGACTTTTCAGCGTTGCATGATGAGCATATTTTCTGACATGGTAGAACGGTTCTTAGAGGTCTTTATGGATGATTTTTCAGTGTTTGGTTCGTCTTTCGATGAGTGCTTGCATCATTTGTCACTAGTGTTGACTAGGTGTAAGGAAAAATTTAGTGCTTAATTGGGAGAAATGTCACTTCATGGTTCGTTCAGGAATTGTTTTAGGGCATATCGTATCTTCTAAGGGTATAGAGGTAGATAAAGCCAAAGTTGACCTTATTAAGACTTTACAGGTCCCAAAAACCGTAAGAGATATTAGGTCATTCTTAGGGCATGCAGGTTTTTATCGTCGATTCATTAAGGATTTTAGCCTAATTTCTAGACCTCTTTGCAATTTGCTTGCAAAAGATGTTAAGTTTTCTTTGATGATGCTTGTTTAGAGGCTTTTGAGAAGCTTAAGAATTTACTCACTACCCCCCCATAGTCCAGGCACCCAACTGGAACCTACCCTTTGAGATCATGTGTGATGCTTCAGATTATGCTATTGGTGTTGTGCTAGGTCAGCGAGAAAACAAATTACTTCATGTGATTTACTATGCTAGCAAAACTCTGAATGATGCCCAGTTGAACTATACCACTACCGAGAAGGAACTGTTAGCCATTGTGTTTGCCTTAGAAAGTTTAGACCATATCTCTTAGTTTCTAAGATCATCATATATACTGATCATGCTGCTTTGAAATATCTTTTGTCTAAGAAATACAAAACCTAGATTGATTAGGTGGATCCTTTTGTTGCAAGAGTTTTCTCCAGACATTAGAGACAAAAAGGGTGCCGAAAATGTTGTAGCAGACCACTTGTCTAGGCTAGTTGTTAGTTCCCCTGATGATTCCCTTCCTATAAGGGATAGCTTTCCTGATGAACAATTGTTCTTTGTTACCCAATTACCTTGGTATGCGAATATAGTGAACTATCTTGTTACTGGTCGAATGCCCCAACATTGGGGTAAACAAGATCGTTCTAGGTTTTTAGCTGAGGTTAAGCACTTCTTTTGGGATGATCCTTATTTGTTTAAGTATTGTCCAGACCAGATTATTAGGAGATGTATACCTGAGAGTGACCAGTCCAGTATTATTTCCTTTTGTCATGATCATGCTTGTGGGGGTCACTTTAGTGCTAAGAAAACTGCTGCTAAGATATTGCAGTGTGGATTCTATTGGCCTTCGTTGTTTAAAGACTCCCACAGTTACTGTGTGACTTGTGAACGTTGCCAGAAATTAGGAACCATTTCCCGTAGGAACATGATGCCCTTGAACCCTATTTTAGTTGTGGAGGTCTTTGACGTGTGGGGTATTGACTTTATGGGTCCGTTTCCTAATTCTTTTGGTAACTTATACATCCTTGTCGCTGTAGACTATGTCTCTAAGTGGATTGAGGCGGCTGCGTGTAAAACCAATGACCATAGGGTTGTGATTGAGTTCTTGAAAAATAATATACTTACACGTTTTGGTACACCGCGCTATATTAGTGATGGAGGGTCGCACTTTTGTAATGGACCTTTTAGGCTTTTGATGAAAAAATATGGTACTATACATAAGGTAGCTACCCCGTATCATCCACAGACTAGTGGTCAGGTAAAAGTTTCCAATATGGAGATAAAACGTATATTAGAGAAAACAGTTAATCCTAATCGGAAAGACTGGTCGTTTAGGCTTACTGATGCCTTATGGGCTTACCGTACTGCGTTTAAGACCTCCATTGGAATGTCTCCTTATCGGCTTGTTTATGGCAAGGCATGTCACTTACATGTTGAGTTAGAACATAGAGCTTATCGGGTTGTTAAGCAGCTAAATTTTTCACTCGACAAGGCAGGAGCCCATAGGAAACTCCAGCTCAATGAGTTGGAAGAGATTCGTAGAGATGCTTACGATGGTGCTAAGGAGTATAATAACAAATTGAAACTTGTGCATGATAGAAATATCTTAAGAAAGTCATTTTCTCTAGGTCAAAAAGTTCTTCTGTATGATACCCGCTTGCATCTTTTTCCTGGGAAGTTACTTTCTCGGTGGACGGGTCCTTTTATTGTTCGCACTGTATTTCCTCATGAAGCTATTGAGATCGAGACACCGGATGGTAGTAGTTATTAGAAGGTTAACGGTCAGAGATTGAAACCCTTTTTAGAGTCATTTCCTACAGGTGATATTGAGGAGGTCCCTCTGGAGGACCCTGTTTACCCTTGATTGACCATCGAGGCGATTGTATGTTGTATATTAGTTTTTGATTTCTATCTTCACCCAGGTACTATCTTTCCGACTTATCTCTTTACTAATTCCTCATGTTACTTTACAGTTTGGTATTGCTCTTTCATTAAGTTTGGGGGTGGGGAAGAAACTTTTTGTTAGCTTTTAGTTGCAATAAATAAACCCCAGAGCCTAGAAATTTATGCTTATTAAGGTTGGCACTAACCAATCTAAGTGGATGGGAACATCTTGGTTGTAGGAGTTGAGGAACCAATCTGATTAGATGGAAACATCTAAAGAGTCTATTCATAAAAGCACAGAGCTCAGGTGTTAGAATTAAAAAAAAAACATGGCAGTTTCACCATATCTCGTTGAATCATAATCCTTCTGTTTTTATTTTTTAAGTGATTTGGTGGGGCACACAATTCAAATTGTTACCTTTGCTAGGGTGGAATAGAGTGATTGAGATACCACAAAAAAATAAAAAGAGACCAGACCATTAGACCAGCCGGAATAAATTCAATAAAGTCGACCACTGGTGCCCTTGTATATGCCAGTTGTGTTGACCTAGAGTTAGGTTTATCGACCACTGGTTGATGAGTGCCAAATATTGTATATATTTATCCCTTTTTGTTGGCATTTAACTCATCTTTTGTGCATTAATTCTACATTTTATCCCATATTCTGTATTTTCATTGTTTTCAAGAATAAATATTTTTATTAATTAATTTTGCATTTTTAGGTAATAAATAAAGTCTGGATGACTTGCGGAGCAAAAAGAGCATAAAAGTAGTGAAAAGCCGGGAGAAATCACGCAAGGAAGCCGCGAAGAATGGTGCGCACAACCTCATTTTCTACACACAAAAACGCCTCCGTTCTCAGCCATCAGATCAGTTCTCAGAAGCATCCGACGGTCGCTCCTTCATAGAGCATCAAAATCTGAAGTCTCTGCCAAGCACCACAGCGCTGAAATTCCAAGCCTTCAGATTAGATGGTAGTTGAATCCAACGGTTGCTCCCTTGCTGTTCATCAAAGTTTGATATCTCCGCCTTACACTACAGCACCTAACCTAATCGAGCACCGTTCGTTTCGTTGTATCCCTTCATCGGACGGTCGCTCCTCGCTTGCCTCCGCATCACCGTCCGATCTACCTACCAGCTCCACATCTCACGGCTTAGTATCGCTGAACATCAAAAATCGATGCAGCCGCCACACACTGGAGCACCCGAACCCTATGACCTAACCAAACGAACCCTTCTCCCAAAACAGTCGAGCTCTCCCTCTCCTCCATCACCTCCCTCTGCAGAACCACCTTCTTCACCTGCCGCTCCACCACCAACTCCACTGCCGCTCCACCGTACCACCATGTCCACCTGCACCACCAACTCTGCCACAACCACACCACCTACCGCACATGGTAACTTTCAATCAACTTCATCAACATCACACGATTTCAGTGACGTGTGGAATTGATGAGAATGATTGCATGTTATCAATCGAAGCTAGAAAAGGCATGGGAAGGAGCAGTGAAGTCAGAGGAAGGATGGGTCAGCGATTGATTGAAGAAATTGCGCCATCAAAGTAAGATTTTACGAAACCCTAATTTCTCAATATTTGGGATTTTTATAGAAAACCCTAATTTCTGTTAGGGAGAGCATAGGGAAGCTAGAGTAGGGATATGGGTATGATTGAATTAGGTGAATTAGGTAAAACCAAACCCTAATTGTACTGTTTTCAATTTGGGGATTTTTTTGGGTAAAACCCTAATTGTGTCTGTGGACTATAAATTGAGGGTTGTGGGTGTGTTGTAAAGGTATGCTTGGATTAGCCGGCATCCAGGACTTTCATGTCCTGTTAATGTTAATGTTTTTCTCTTTAATGTGTTCTGTTCAATATCACTGCATATGTTAAAATTGTTTGTCTCCTGTTAAATGTGCTCCTGTTAAAATTGTTATTTTCCTGTTAATATGCTTGTTTTAATTTCATGTTTTAATTTCCAATTAATTCCTGTTACATTTGTCCTGTTAATATGTGTTGTATCTGTTAATCCTCATTGTTTTGTCACTGTTAGTGCCATGTTTAGTTTAGTGTTAAGTTTGTGCACTGTAAAGTGATGGAATGCTAGGCTAGTTACCTTTGAAGCATTGAACTGATTGAGTAATGGAAGAAATCAGTGCTCATAGCAAGCTGATTATCTTGCCATTCCATTTTTGTATGCTTAGGTGCATTGTGTTGATTGAGTAGTGGGGAGAAACTAGTGCTCACTAGTGACAATGAGCAAGCTAGTTCTCTTCCCACTCTAGAAGAATGCCTTAGCCTTGCTCTGTTAGTTTCACCATCTCCCTTGCCCTTGGCTTAGGCCTTCGTTCACTTGCACTGTTATCTGATTGTTGTTGTTTAGTTTCTTCATTTTCTCCATTGTCTTTCCTGTTAATTGCCGTTGTTTTTCTTTACCTTGCTTTTCTGTGCAGTTGCATATCTTGCATAATTTTCTGCCATTTGCATCTGTCTACCACCTGCATCTCATGCTGTAGTTACTAGCATTTTAGCATCTGTAGTTGTAACTTAGTAATCATTTTAGTCTTGTAAATATTAGTTAGTAATCATCTGTGGTTGTTCATTAACTTTGCTACTTAGCTATACCTTGCATCCTAGCATTAGCATTCTGTTCTGTATCATTATCATTTCCATTCTGTGTAGCTGTAGCATCACTGCATCATCTTAGACATTTGCATAATCTCTTCTCAATTGCTTAAACTGCACAACTCTGGAAACTGAATCTTTTGTTGAGTTAGCAAGTACATGTGCTTCTCCTGCTACTTAGTGCTGCCATTTCTCCCCTACTGCTGCTTCCTCTCCAAAGCCCAGCTCACAGTTCACTTTCCAAGCTAAGGCCTGTCACTGTCAAGCCCAAATACAAAAGCCCATTGTAAATTGTTGAAAGACCACAGGCCCAGCTCAAACCAAAGCCCAAACCATTCAACTGTGGGCTTAACCCAAAAGCCTAACTCAAAAGACTGAGGCCAGTTCATTCTTAGGAATAAGGCCAAAGCCAACTTCAATCACAAGCCCATTTACACTTCAAAGACCAACTGAGCCCAAGCTCAGTTCAACCCATTTCAAAGGGTATTCAAAGCCCAACAGCAATTTAGGAACCCAATTAGCTAGAAAACTCAAAACACTCCCAATCTCTGTGGATCGACCCGTACTTGCACGAGCTACAACCGACGACCGTGCACTTGCGGTATTACTGTAGGCCCGCGTTTTATTACGCTTAATTTTACATATCCCAAAGCCTATCAAGTTTTTGGCGCCGTTGCCGGGGATAATTTTTAGGACCTTTTAGAAGCCTATCAAGTTTTTGGCGCCGCTGCCGGGGATTGGTGCTGTGTTTTTCTTGTTGTTTTATTAGCTATTTTTGCATTTCACTGCATAGCATTTGCATCTGCATCTGCTTCACTTCATTTGCTGTTGGACCTGCTGTTCTGAACCTGTTTTTCCTCTGCTGGGACGCCACCAAGGAAAAGAACCAAAGCCCAACTGGGTTTTTTGCAACAATATCAGAGCAGCTGGGCTGTGCTTAAAAGGTAACCCATTTAAGAGAACCCGAATTGTGGACTTCCAATTTTTTAATTGTGGGCTTGTAATATTAAAGCCAATTTTTGGGCTTCTCTTATTTTCTGTTGGGTTTGTAATAATTTATTTGTAGGCTTGTTTGTTTAATTTGTGGGCTTGTTTAAATTCTTTCATTGGACTTGTATTTTGGACTCTGGGTTTAAACCCAGCTGAGCTTGTAACCGATTGTGGGCTTGCTTCCACTCAAGAGTGGACCTCGAAACTAGGGGTGTGCAACGGACGGACGGTTGCGGATTAGGGGTCACCCGCAACCAAACCGTCAAAATTGCGGATTTGAAAAATCAAACCGTGACCGGCCCAATCACCCGCGGATTTTACATCCGCGGATCCGCGGATTGTGCGGTCCGGTTGCGGATTAACCGCGGATTAGGGATAAAAAAAAAAAAAAATTTGGGCATGTCTTTGGCATGAGGCCCAACTCTCTCTGACTCGCAAGTAAGTTGTTGGAAAGGTCCTGAATAAGCAAACAATTAGCTGGGCTTACTTGACATCAAAAATAGGTCCTGAATAAGCTATTGCAATTAGCTGGGCTTAGTGACCATCACATTCAATTAGCTGGGCTTAGTGGCTTATAGCTAATGGAGAAGAGTCAGATGCGGTGCGGTTGAATCCGCGGTTTTCAATATTCAACCGCACCCAAACCGCTAAAACGTGCGGATTTGAGAATCCCATCCGTGTCCGGCCCATACGTCTTGCGGTTTGGGTGAAATCCGCAATTTTGCGGACGGATACGGGTCAAATCCGCGGTTCCGGTTTTTATGCTCACCCCTACTCGAAACCAAAGTTTTAAAACAAACGTCGGGCCTTAACCAACTGGGCCAAATTAAACTTTCAAAATTAAAACTTAGTGTTTCATGGGCCGCAGCCTTCCTTCCATTCCATTAGAGGACAAACAGTGGGCTTGCTCCCATACAAAAACCAAATTTTATTTTCTTTTTTTTAAAAAAAAAAAAAAAAAAAATTCTTTTGCTCCCAATTTTTAAAACCAAATTTCTACTTTGCTCCCATTTTTAAACCAAATTTTCTTTTTCGTTTTCCCATCAAAACCAAAATTTGTCTTTTTCCCAACAAAACCAAATTTTTTCCAAAAAGTCCAATCCCATTAAAAAACCAAATTTTCTTGTAGATAATGTGTTAGTTAAATTTCCTTTTGTATATATTTTGTTAATCCAATATGATCTCGGCTGAAATATGTTGGATTTTTTTGCCTTGAATAACGGAGTTTTAATTCTGCTTTCGCCGAAATCGGGTATTCTCTCTCCTTTTACTCTACTCAGCATGTCCCTTTCCATATGTTGCATTTTAATTCTTTCCATATTTTGAAACATTGAGGACAATGTTTAGTTTAGGTTTGGGGGTATAGAGTAGATACCACGATAATATGCTATAATTGAAAACAAAACTCCATCTTTTTGAAAAAATTGAAAAATTCCAAAAAATTGAAAAATCAAAATTCAAAAAAAAATTAAAAAAATTGAAAAAAATCATAAAAATGGAGCTCATTTACCTTGAAATGTTGACTCTTGTGCAAATATGTATTTTTATTAGGAGTCTTAGTCTAGATATTTAGGCACCCTGATTCTAGCACAATTCACATAGTGATAAGAAATTTGCACGCGCACGATCTACCAATACATGTATGGCCTCGATCTTCAAGGTGTTGGATAGGAAGTTACAATTGCCAATCACTTTAGAATACTGAACGAAACTTGACTAGCTTGTTCTTTGGTTGGTTGGGATAGAAGGTGGAGGTTACATTAAGAAAGACAACCATCGAATTTAACTGGGTGCATCAAAAAGGGCTACCTCTTGCAAAGTGTCATGTAATCTTTTGTTTCTTTTTGTATATGTATCAAAAGTGTTTCCTTATTCCAAAAAAAAAAAAAAAAAAAAATCAAAAATCAAAAATCAAGTATTTATCAATTCCATCATCTCTTGTTCCAAAAATAAAAAGAGAATAGTCAATGTAAATAAGAGTCATGTAAAGAGTTATTTTGTTGTTTCATTGTAATAAGCAAGGAAGGGTGTATGCCATTGATGTACAACGCGAGTAATTGTGAAATACCTCCAACTCATTCACAATTCTCGTAAAGTCCGGACAGCTAGCTAGATTTCGACCTCAGTTCTTAGCCTGAGAAACTATCTCTTGGTGATTAGTAGTCATAACTTCAGATCTTTCTTTACACATGTGTAGATACACTTTACACTCTTATCACATGTCTTTATTTGTTAATCAGTGCTAGGATTGTGCCTTCGATAGCTAGATTGACATCTCCATTTTGCTGTGAGCTTAACTGTTTTGCACATGTCACATTTGATGGAATATGAGCTTATATTTTGTCCTTAGGTTTTGTAGGCACACCTCTGGTAAACCTTCACGAGACTTCAACTCGTCCACTAGGGACACTTAGTGGTTTAAAAGGCTTAGTGCATACGCTAAATGCATTCGAGAGACCAGCGACAGTGGTATAGTTAGGATTTCCTTAGTTTTGTTTTACTTGAGGACAAGTAAAATTCAGGTTTGGGGGTATTTGATGAGTGCCAAATATTGTATATATTTATCCCTTTTTGTTGGCATTTAACTCATCTTTTGTGCATTAATTCTACATTTTATCCCATATTCTGTATTTTCATTGTTTTCAAGAATAAATATTTTTATTAATTAATTTTGCATTTTTAGGTAATAAATAAAGTCTGGATGACTTGCGGAGCAAAAAGAGCAGAAAAGTAGTGAAAAGCCGGGAGAAATCACGCAAGGAAGCCGCGAAGAATGGTGCGCACAACCTCATTTTCTACACACAAAAACGCCTCCGTTCTCAGCCATCAGATCAGTTCTCAGAAGCATCTGACGGTCGCTCCTTCATAGAGCATCAAAATCTGAAGTCTCTGTCAAGCACCACAGCGCTGAAATTCCAAGCCTTCAGATTAGATGGTAGTTGAATCCAACGGTTGCTCCCTTGCTGTTCATCAAAGTTTGATATCTCCGCCTTACACTACAGCACCTAACCTAATCGAGCACCGTTCGTTTCGTTGTATCCCTTCATCGGACGGTCGCTCCTCGCTTGCCTCCGCATCACCGTCCGATCTACCTACCAGCTCCACATCTCACGGCTTAGTATCGCTGAACATCAAAAATCGATGCAGCCGCCACACACTAGAGCACCCGAACCCTATGACCTAACCAAACGAACCCTTCTCCCAAAACAGTCGAGCTCTCCCTCTCCTCCATCACCTCCCTCTGCAGAACCACCTTCTTCACCTGCCGCTCCACCACCAACTCCACTGCCGCTCCACCGTACCACCATGTCCACCTGCACCACCAACTCTGCCACAACCACACCACCTACCGCACATGGTAACTTTCAATCAACTTCATCAACATCACACGATTTCAGTGACGTGTGGAATTGATGAGAATGATTGCATGTTATCAATCGAAGCTAGAAAAGGCATGGGAAGGAGCAGTGAAGTCAGAGGAAGGATGGGTCAGCGATTGATTGAAGAAATTGCGCCATCAAAGTAAGATTTTACGAAACCCTAATTTCTCAATATTTGGGATTTTTATAGAAAACCCTAATTTCTGTTAGGGAGAGCATAGGGAAGCTAGAGTAGGGATATGGGTATGATTGAATTAGGTGAATTAGGTAAAACCAAACCCTAATTGTACTGTTTTCAATTTGGGGATTTTTTTGGGTAAAACCCTAATTGTGTCTGTGGACTATAAATTGAGGGTTGTGGGTGTGTTGTAAAGGTATGCTTGGATTAGCCGGCATCCAGGACTTTCATGTCCTGTTAATGTTAATGTTTTTCCCTTTAATGTGTTCTGTTCAATATCACTGCATATGTTAAAATTGTTTGTCTCCTGTTAAATGTGCTCCTGTTAAAATTGTTATTTTCCTGTTAATATGCTTGTTTTAATTTCATGTTTTAATTCCTGTTACATTTGTCCTGTTAATATGTGTTGTATCTGTTAATCCTCATTGTTTTGTCACTGTTAGTGCCATGTTTAGTTTAGTGTTAAGTTTGTGCACTGTGAAGTGATGGAATGCTAGGCTAGTTACCTTTGAAGCATTGAACTGATTGAGTAATGGAAGAAATCAGTGCTCATAGCAAGCTGATTATCTTGCCATTCCATTTTTGTATGCTTAGGTGCATTGTGTTGATTGAGTAGTGGGGAGAAACTAGTGCTCACTAGTGACAATGAGCAAGCTAGTTCTCTTCCCACTCTAGAAGAATGCCTTAGCCTTGCTCTGTTAGTTTCACCATCTCCCTTGCCCTTGGCTTAGGCCTTCGTTCACTTGCACTGTTATCTGATTGTTGTTGTTTAGTTTCTTCATTTTCTCCATTGTCTTTCCTGTTAATTGCCGTTGTTTTTCTTTACCTTGCTTTTCTGTGCAGTTGCATATCTTGCATAATTTTCTGCCATTTGCATCTGTCTACCACCTGCATCTCATGCTGTAGTTACTAGCATTTTAGCATCTGTAGTTGTAACTTAGTAATCATTTTAGTCTTGTAAATATTAGTTAGTAATCATCTGTGGTTGTTCATTAACTTTGCTACTTAGCTATACCTTGCATCCTAGCATTAGCATTCTGTTCTGTATCATTATCATTTCCATTCTGTGTAGCTGTAGCATCACTGCATCATCTTAGACATTTGCATAATCTCTTCTCAATTGCTTAAACTGCACAACTCTGGAAACTGAATCTTTTGTTGAGTTAGCAAGTACATGTGCTTCTCCTGCTACTTAGTGCTGCCATTTCTCCCCTACTGCTGCTTCCTCTCCAAAGCCCAGCTCACAGTTCACTTTCCAAGCTAAGGCCTGTCACTGTCAAGCCCAAATACAAAAGCCCATTGTAAATTGTTGAAAGACCACAGGCCCAGCTCAAACCAAAGCCCAAACCATTCAACTGTGGGCTTAACCCAAAAGCCTAACTCAAAAGACTGAGGCCAGTTCATTCTTAGGAATAAGGCCAAAGCCAACTTCAATCACAAGCCCATTTACACTTCAAAGACCAACTGAGCCCAAGCTCAGTTCAACCCATTTCAAAGGGTATTCAAAGCCCAACAGCAATTTAGGAACCCAATTAGCTAGAAAACTCAAAACACTCCCAATCTCTGTGGATCGACCCGTACTTGCACGAGCTACAACCGACGACCGTGCACTTGCGGTATTACTGTAGGCCCGCGTTTTATTACGCTTAATTTTACATATCCCAAAGCCTATCAAGTTTTTGGCGCCGTTGCCGGGGATAATTTTTAGGACCTTTTAGAAGCCTATCACTGGTCCCCTTGTATATGCCAGTTATATTGATATTAGTCAGACCGGTATCTCAGTCCATTAGGATAGGTTCACCTTGGCAGAGGCCTTCAGACAGATATGGGAAACACCGTCCACTTTTAACCATCTCCTTATACATCTTCTTAATATTTCCATGTGATTGGTTGACTCCGGTTATGATGTACAAAAACTATCTGAGTAGAGCTCTGTCACTTATATATGAATTTTAGTATGCTGAGTGCAAACTCGCTTACATCAATTGGAATTTCGCATCAGGGTACTTCCTCCTGTAGTCAATCAGAGTATGCCAACCAAGGAGATTCTTTAGTGCTTTCCAAGATTTTGCGTAGATATCTAGGGTCTGGAGTAAAGGTTTTGTGGGTACACCTCTGGTAAACCCTCTGGAGACAACACTCCGCCACTAGGGCTACCTAGTGGTTTAATGGCTTGATGCACGTGCTAAGTGTAGTCATTTTTATTTTATAGATTAGATTTGCTCGAGGACTAGCAAATAATAAGTTTGGGGGTATTTGATAGACGCATTTTTGTGTCTAATTTGTCCTTAATGTTCCGTATTGTTAGTACTCGATTTCGTATTTATTATGGTGTTTTATGTGTTTGTAGGTATTTTTTTGGAAATAAATATTGTTGGAAAATTCTGCTCAAAAAGTTGCTCGGACTACCCTGGAGAACATTTGCTATACGGACCCCCACTTTTGCTAAGGAGCACCCACGGCTATGTGTAGCCCATTTGTCTATAGCACCTACTGGTTATTTGGCAGCCAAGACGTTGGATAAGGGCTGACCTTTCTTCTTCCTTCAAACAGAAAAATGGCGGGAAAGTTTGGTTCTTCCCTGGCAGATTTTTAGTTCATCATTTGGAGGAGTTTTAGCGAGACTCAATGGCTAGATCTTCAGAGGAAGACTTGACTGAGCCTGACAGGATTGGTATGGGTCATCGGTTCGATTAAATTTGGCTAGAACCCGTGTTGAAGTGAAGCAGCGAAGATACATGCGAACACGACCTGGATGGAGATATTCACAGGATTTGGAGAGTTTCGTAAGACTACACCATGTTCTGAGTCATGCAGAGACGTGTTGGAACGTGTTTGCAGAGATTTAACGCGTGCAGGAGAAGAAAAAGGGAAGAAAATATTCCCGAGACTATTTTATTTTACTGCCGAGTATTGGAAGGATTTTCCGGAGTAATGAGCGAATATTCTTGTCCATGTTGAGTATAAATAGCCTATTAAAGTATCACTGAAGAAAAATGAGAGTTTGGGAGAGGCAGAGAGCAACAACTGAAGAGAAAAAAATCGCACCAGAGAACCACCATTTCTGTTGTTGTTGAAGAACACGAAGAACAAAAGACCACCAGAGGCAGTCGTTCATGATACAGTGACAACGACAGTCACACGAGGGTCGCAGAGATACAACAACATCAGTTTTTTTGTATCGTTCTTTGTAACAGTGTTTTGCAACAATTATAAACGTTGCAAACACCCGATTTTCATTATTTTCTCTCCATTTCATCTTTGTAAACAAATTTTGATCATGAATCAATATTTCGAGCAAGTTTATACAATGATGAGCTAAACCCATCCTCTGGGGCGACGGAGGAAGCTATTTTGCCAATGAAATGTGGTAATCTCTATTTTATTTAATTTATGCAATTATTACATGATTATTTGCCTTGATAAATAAATAGATAAAATGGTTTTTGTTAAACAATTGTTATTTCAATTGATGGAGCATGCTAGCCTAGGGTTTTGATGTCCCATACTTTCGATTTACAATTGTTATTTCTAAAAAATCAACTTTTGCAATATTAAGAATCAATTTGAATGAAGGATTTGCATAATTATAATTATAATTAGAAAATATAAATCACTTTGATATTGGTAATTAGTGGAATCCATAGCCCCAGACTTCTCCATATTTTTCATATCACTTTTATTTAAGTTTCCTATATTTTTTATTTAAAATTAAGTCTAAAATATGCTTTCACAAGTCTGAACGAATCTTACTACTACAACAACATTGAAATCTCATCAATGGGCACGTTTTCCGCGGCAAAACATGGCTCGTTGAAGCGAGTATCAGTCTCCACTCTTTTGGCTATGCGTGTTCCTTTTGTCTACGTGTGATATGACTTGCGACCAAAATAAATTGGCTTGCGACCAAAATAGATTCTCCGCCGGTGATAAAGTAGTCTTCATGCACCTCTTTTTTTTGGTAGTAACTTTTCTTCGTTTTGCTCCGTTGTAGTTATTTTGAAAGTGAAAGTAGTATAAGAAAATTTTGTTAGGATGTCACCCGAGAATAGTCTTGTCGCTATGTCGAAAAACGTTAGCAACTCCAAGCCCAACACGGATGAAGAATTCTTTACACAGTCTGCCACGGTTAAGAGAAACCATCCCAAATATGTGGCTATCCTTCTGAGCGGTTCAGAAAATGAATGAGACGCCCTATCAGTTCGGCCAGGGAGCGTGATACGATTTTGTCTTCAGATAAATGAGTATCATGCTTCTCATTTTGACTCCAGGGCTTGTCAGAGTCCATTGCATTCTTTTGATGAATGGATGCGTTTCATGATAAGTCAAGACTGCGTAAGAGACAGTCTGACCAGGGCGCAGATCATCAATGCGGTCATGGCATCTGCAACACTTCAAATCAGGAAGAACATCGTGCGCTTGGTCACTTTTATCTCCAGATGGTGTCCGGATACTCATACGGGTATATGCAGGTGGGGTGAAATGACTATTTCTTTAGAGAGTGTAGCCGTCCTACTGAATCTTCCAATAACAGGGAACCTTGATATTACTTTGTCTGATGAGGAAGAGGAAATGCGTGCCACTCTCGTTGCCAAGCCGGAAGGGTTTGTTTGGAAATATTACGAAACAAAGTGTTCTACAACTAGTGGGTGTCTAAATGGTTCTCAAAAGACTCGAAGACGGATCAGATAAACGGTACGCTCCGTGTCGCTGCATTTTTGGCTCTGTGGTTATCCAGATATATTCTTGATGATGGCTCTGGCAATAAGGAGATAAGACAGGAGCTCATCAAACTGGCCATCAAATTTGCGAAAGGTGTTCTCCTCCCCATCGGCGGCTTGTTTCTTGGATCTTTGTACACCCATCTGGATCACTTGACCGCGGACATGTATATTTTTAATGGTCCATATGAAAGTAGACTCGTATGTACACATCACTTTTCTTCAAATGTGGTTGTGGGAGCATTTCAAAAATTATGCTCCTAAGCCATTGGCTTCATTTCCAGACTCCTATGGCGGTTTCAAGATACTCCACTGGTTGAACAAGCGTCCAAAATCCGGGTTGAAGCTCATCGACTTCCTCGACAATGCGTATGCAGTTAACTTTCGTCTTTGGTCCCCGGTCCATGCGTCCATAGTTCAGCAGAACACTTTCGCTGATGCCCCAAATATGACTTTGCTTTCTGCTGGAGAGAATATGAGCGTTGGAGAAATTATATTCATGCGAAGCTGTACACCTGGACACGTGCCATCTTTCTTCAGGGGATCTTATGAGGCGGTTTCTTATAATATTGACAGGGCTGCTCGGCATATGGGTTTTGACCAAGGAGTCCCATTTCTTCATCAGTCGGCGGCTCCGAAAGAATTGTTGTTAGCTGCTCTTAATGCCAATGTTCTTGCGCCGGGTAAAAACCTCCCTTTCCTGCTCTCAGAACAAAGTCCATCGACGACCTCCAAATACAATGTGTTCTGGCAGGGTGAGTTTCTCGCCCTCCATGGGTTTTTGAATGACGTGATGAAAGATCCCCATGGAAAGCCTTCCTCTGTGGTTTTAGCGGAACATCCATTGTTGAGGAGTTTCTACGGCTAAGCGTAAATCTCTCATCCCGGATGTGGACAGTTCCCAGATAAGGAGAAAAGGTCGAAAAACCGTGCGGATGGTTTTCAGTCGGATTCGACGGCTCTTGTGACTTTTAGTTCTTCCAATATGCGAGTATGTATGATTTTCTTCCTGATTTGGTCGTCTTGCATAAATATTCTGAATTTTTGCCACTGAACATCCCTTCCCTTTTGATTCAGGGTCTCAACAAGATAAACGCCTTTAAAGACTTGCAAGTGGCCGAAAGGTGATGCCTTCTGAAGAAAAGTCCGACGATACTGAGCCTCTCAGCAGTGAAGAGGAAGACGAAGAAGAAGAAGAAAACTCAGAGTCTGACGGTGATGGGGGAAGTTCTTCAGAGGGGGGAAGCGAGTCCTCTTCCAATCCCAGTAGGCCCACATATGAGTCGGTGAGTCTCCCACACGTTCTCCTCTTGGACTATTTATTTATACCGCACAAATATTCAGTTGGTAGTGTTTACAGGAGGAGGCTGCTTCTGAAAATAATTTTGAGATAGAGATTCACGGCAATGAAGATATAACTATGTCTCCAATCATGGAAACCGTACCCGCTGGTAATCTGGATATGGAGATTGATCGCCGTGAAGATGTTGTTGGATCCAAGATGATAGGAAACGATCACATGGCTGCAGGTTTGATTGTCTCCAAGGAAACCCTGCTGGTCGCGGAACCAATTGCAGGCGCCACTTTTGATCCTCCATTTTTGACTCCCTCATGAAGGTCACGTGCTGATTGGAGGTTTCAGCGTACCAGTTAAGTATGAGGCGTTGTATACCAAGATATGGGAAAGGTATGGACATATCGCCACATCCAAAAAGATCACTAGCCGATTTCCGCTGGTCAGGCGCGTGGAAGAAGCTTTATCTTCGATTTATGACATGTGCAATGTGACTGGCCATACTGTTTCTGAAGATGTAATCTCAAGATGGAAGTTTCACCGGGATGTGTGCATGGGCTTTGAGTTCAACGTCTCCTGGTTCTGTGAAGGTCTTTCTGAGGTCCAAAGGTTGCAGGCTGAAGCGGATGACGGCCCTTCCGCGGATTTGATTAATCAACAGGAGGCAGAAGTCGAGAAATTGTCCCAGGAGTTGAGGCTGAAACAGGCGGCCCTCCAAAACGTGAAGGAGGCTTTCTCTAAGAAGAGCAAGCCATTGTTGAATGATTTTCCTTGAATATCTTCTGTCTTCTGGACTTCTTTTTGCTTAGGTTTTTTTTTTTGAAAGGCGAACGAAACCCCTAGTTTATGGTTTGATTCTTTTCTTTTTTTTTAGACTTTTGGATTGATAGATAATTGTTACCTATGAGGGTTTTGGATTATTCTTTGGAATGAATTTTAGAATAATGTCGTTTTGATCATGACTGCTAGTAGCACAAATATTCCAGGAGAGTCATGGAACCGTGAATGTTATATGACGGTAGAAAGTATGGGAAGAAATTTTGGGGATAACATGGCTATCGGTTCCTATTATCAACGTGAAAACTTGAAGTAGCAGATTATGTACTTTGTCTAACAAGACTTACTCGCTTTCAGGGTCTCTCAACAAAATGGATCTTCCGGGAGTAAGTCTGAGTTTTGTGGGCGACGCCGTTGTGACTGTGAGAAGTCCCCAGTCATTCCTCATCGTGTAATAACTGACAACTGACCCGTTGAACCATGCGTCGTTTGCTTCTACCATCTTGATATCCGGGTTAAAGAATGAAATTTGGAATTGGAAGTTGATATTGTAACCGAGAGATTAATCTCTCACTGTGGTCGCCAATTGTTTGTGGGTGAAAATGGTTTCTCCTGATTTTGGTAAATTCGTATGTGTGAATGAGAAACGAGTCTAAACCCTAAACAATTTACTGCGTGGGAGTACTTTTGATTCGAGAGATCAATCTGTACAAATCTGTCCTAAACCAAGAAATGGCCATTCCAGACTTGCTTCAGTCACAAAGTGAAGGAGAAAGGTTGGTGTTAGGGAGGGAAGCGAAGAAAGTGTCGAAACCAGAATTGTCGTTCTGGAAGTGTGGGTGTTTTGTGACTTGTATCAGAAAACTGACTTCCTAGCTGAATGAAAAGCTATCAGGTGATTTCTGAATGTTGTCATGACCAAAAACTTGTTTTTGGTGGAAAAAGGTGAGACCTATTTATACAAGTCGCAACAAAACATACCCTGGTCTCGTAGGAAGTGGAAACGATTGAGTGGTGGAAGAAGGGAGTAACGGATAACGCCTGGAATTGATGTTTCCATAATGAAGGATACGTTTCACCATTACTAACCGCCACGCTTTATGACACTTTCTTGTAACGGGCGTATTGCACGCCGCAAGCTGTAAACCGCCAGACCAATACCCTGATGAGTATCCCCCAGTTTGTGACATGTTTTGATGTCTCGAGTGTTTTAGTGGAAAACATGTAGCACTTTGCTACATGTGGCAAGTTGAAATTGAGAGGCTTTCCGCAGGTAAATAGCATGTGATGCTATTAGGCTCGTCTTGGCTGGTCCCTTAAAACTTGCCACAAGCTCGTCGGCTTGGTGGCGAACTTCGATGGCTGAGATCGCATCTTATGAAATAAGGGTAGCCGTTGATTGTGGCTACCTTATGTTGGCGCCTGAAGATGGTGCAGTGGCGTTTTTGGTGCACGCCAGTAGCAATGCGGCATGGCTCGTGCATGCCAGTGGCACGGTGTTGCAAGTGGCGCTTGGCATAGCCATGGTCATTAATTTTAGGCGGCTGGTCGCCTGAAAGTTACCACAAGTCTGTCAGCTCGGTGGCGAACTTGGATGGCTGAGATTGCATCTCATGAGGAAGTATAGCCGTTGATTATGGATACCTTTTGTCGGCGCCTGGAAACTTTGTCTAAATTAGGGTTTAGCATGCTGAAACCCTAATTAGCGTACATGGCATGCCGTTTGGCATGTGCGCATGGCATGCGCGTTTTTGGCAAGTTAGGCATGTCGTTTGGCATGTGCGCCTGGCATGTGCATTTGGCAAGTTAGGCATGCCGATTGGCATGTGCGCCTGGCATGCGCGTTTGGCATGTCGATTGGCATGTGCGTCTGGCACGCGCGTTTGGCGGGTTTGGCATGCTGCTTGGTATGTTTGGCATGCCGATTGGCATATGCATCTGGCGCGCGTGTTTGTCGGGTTTTGCATGTTGTTCGGCATGTTTGGCATGTTGATTGACATGTGTGCCTGGCATGCGCATTTGGCGAGTTTGGCATGTTTGGCATGTTTGGCATGCCGATTGGCATGTGCGTCTGGCATGCGCGTTTGGCATGCTGCTTGGTATGTTTGGCATGCCGATTGGCATGTGCTACTGGCACACGCGTTTGGCCGGTTTGGCATGTGTGCCTGGTAGGTTTCTAAAAGACCTACAAACTAATACCGCAAGTGCACGGCGTCGATGTAGCTAATGTGCAAGTGCGGGTCGATCCACAGGGACAAGGTGTGTATTTGAAGCTTAATATTTCACTAAAAATAAGTTGTAACAAAGAGTCTTGGTTGTGTTAAAACACACTTGAGATGATGGCAGTGACTGAACTGAAAAACAGTAGAATGTAAAGCAAGTAAACATGAACATGCTAGGGATTTTGAATCCACCTCTAACTCACACTGATTATTCATCACTGACAGTAACATTGTTTTTCTATAACCACCAGCAAGAGGGATGTCAATCCTCTATATAGCAAGGGTCATTTTGATATGAAATCTCCTATCACAACTAAGGTATCTTCCCTAAGTATTAACTGTCTGTTTAAAGCATAATTAATCAAAAGAACAATATATAAAATTAAGCATGAGTTGCAGTTCAGCAACACTAGATGATTCTAACTACAGTGGATGCCTGACATCCAATGTGAAAGACTAGTGTTGAAGCCCTAAGATGGAGTTTCACTATGAGCATTTACACACATCATGGCTACTGACAAGAGCATGAATAACAAGCAATAAGCTAGGGATTCATCTCAACCCTAGCAGAACAGGTTAGAACATAATTGATAGTGCAAAACAATTGAAAATAACACAAAACAGTTGAACTAAAAACAGGACAGTTGAGGAACTGGCTAGTCCAGTCCTCTTGGGTGAAGCTCTGGCTAGCCCAGGCATGCCCCATTACAACACCCAGAGACCCCTATTTATACATACAAGCTATAATCAAAGAATCCCCAAATCAGTACCACATCAGCAAAATTAGGGTTTGCTGAAAAATACATTAAAATCAAAATTGGCTAACCTAATCTACTGATAACAACCCTACTACGTGACCCATGCTTCAATTTAGACATACAATCGATTTCCCCAAAAAATCCCCAATGTCAGAAAAATTAGGGTTTGATAAAAAATCTTACCTAATCTCTGAAAATGATTATGACTCTTCACCCATGCCTCTATTCCTCTTCCTGCGTCTTCTCTTGTTCTTCCCATGCCCTAATTGCTTTTCTAGCTCATCTATTTCATCAACCCCTAACCTAGGGTTCCTGTGAGAGGAAAAGATCGAGGAATTGATGTTATAGAAAGCTAGAGGAGTAGGGGAAGAGTGGGTTTCAGTTGGTAGGAGCCATGATGTCTTTGGTGGAATTTGGTGGCTGGCAGAGACGAGGGTGTGGTGGCGATGGAGTTGGTGGATCTGTTGCATAGGGATGGGGGAGAAGATGGAGAAGAAGGTGGTCGATGGAAAATTGGGTAAGGTCTGTTTGGATGACGGGTATAGGTGTTAGGTGTTCGGGTGTTGAGCGGGGACAGCAAGTTGGATGTACAGTGAGGATGAGACGTTGGATGTGGAGGTGATGGATCGATCTAACGGCGAGATGGAAGGAAGCTTAAAGCGACCGTTGGATGCGGAAGTACAACGAAACTGACGGCTCAAGATGGAATTAGGTGCTATAGTGTTTGACAGGAGCTTCAAATTTCGATGCACGAAGATGATGCGACCGTTGGATGCTGAGATGATCCAATCTGACGTCTAAAAAGGGAAACGGGTATGGATATTGGAAATGGGTTTGGGTGAGGGTTTTGGGCCTTGGGTATGCCAAGCCCATATCTTCTTTAAGAACAATTCTTCCTCTTCAAGCCCAGTTCTAGCCTTCTGGTCTTGCGCACAACATTCTTCGCGGATTCCTTGTGTAATTCCTCCCGGCTTTTCACCACTTTTCTGCTCTTTTCCGCTCCGCTATTCATCCAAACTTTATTTATTACCTAAAAATGCAAAATTATTTAATAAAAATATTTATTCTTGAAAACAAAGAAAATACAGAATATGGGATAAAATGTAGAATTAATGCACAAAAGATGAGTTAAATGCCAAGAAAAATATATAGAAATATGCACTTTTTAGGACTCATCAAATACCCCCAAACCTGAATTTTACTTGTCCTCAAGTAAAACAAAACTAAGGAAATCCTAACTATACCACTGTCGCTGGTCTCTCGAATGCATTTAGCGTATGCACTAAGCCTTTTAAACCACTAAGTGTCCCTAGTGGACGAGTGAAGTCTCGTGAAGGTTTGCTTAGAACGTACCTACAAAGTTCTAGGACAAAATATAAGCTCATATTCCATCAAATGTGACATGTGCAAGACAGTTTAAGCTCACAGCAAAATGGAGATGTCAATCTAGCTATCAAAGGCACAATCCTAGCACTGATAACAAATAAAGACATGTGATAAGAGTGTAAAGTGTATCTACACATGTGTAAAGAAAGATCGGATGTTATGACTACTAATCACCAAGAGATAGTTTCTCAGGCTAAGAACTGAGGTCGAAATCTAGCTAGCTGTCCGGACTTTACGAGAATTGTGAATGAGTTGGAGGTATTTCACAATTACTCGCGTTGCACATCAATGGCATACACCCTTCCTTGCTTATTACAATAAAACACAAAAGATGACTCTTATTTACATTGACTACTCTCTTTTATTTTTGGACAAGAGAGAATGGAATTGATAAATACTTGATTTTTTTTTCATTTTTTCATTTTTTTTTTTTTTTGATTTTTTTTTTTCTGAATATATACATCATTTTTTTTTTTTTTTTTTTGATAAGGAAACACTTTTGATACATAAGCAAAAAGAAACAACAAATTACATGACATTTTGCAAGAGGTAGCCCTTTTTGATGCACCCAGTTAAATTCGATGGTTGTCTTTCTTAATGTAACCTCCACCTTCAATCCCAACCAACCAAAGAACAAGCTAGTCAAGTTTCGTTCAGTATTCTAAAGTGATTGGAAACTAAAACTTCCGATAGAACACCTCAAGGATGAGGCTATACATGTATTGGTAGATCGTGCGCGTGCAAATTTCTTATCACTATGTGAATTGTGCTAGAATCAGGGGTGCCTAAATATCTAGACTAAGACTCCTAATAAAAATACATATTTGCACAAGAGTCAACATTTCAAGGTAAATGAGCTCCATTTTTATGTTTTTTTTCAATTTTTTCATTTTTTATTTTGATTTTTTCATTTTTTTCAAAAAGGAAGAGTTCAATTTTTTTAATATAGCATGTTATCGGGATATCTACTCTATACCCCCAAACCTAAACTAAACATTGTCCTCAATGTTCCAAAATATGAAAAGAATTATAACATACGAAGAGGATTATGCTGAGTAGAGAGAAAGGAAAGAGAATACCCGATTTGACGGCGAAAGCAAAATTAGAACTCCGTTATTCAAGGAAAAAAATCCAACATATTTCAGTTAAGAGTCACATTGGATTAGCAAAATATGTACAAAAGAAACAAAAGATTTATCTAGAATATTATCTACTGGATTATATACAAGAAAATTCATCATACACTAACAATCTAAAGAGTTGAGGATCAACCCAAAAGACAAAGTGTAGAGGTTTCAACAGCTTCACACAATAATAATATGATAGGCATGCAAGTGAAGTTGTGAAACAAAATGAGCTACCCCCAAACCTGGATTTTTCAACAGATAAAATTTTGGATACAAAATCTCGCAGTTTTGGGGGTTCATCATGCACAAGGTCTAACTCAAAGTGAACTTTGCTAGGGACGGGAAAACATGCATATCCTAACTGTGGCTCCTCGAAAGTATTGTATTTAGATGCAAAATAGTCCAAGAGGACTTGAGAGGCACACAGTTCCAGGCCTAGATTAGGTATTCTCATGAAAATTGGTTTGACAATATTGTGACAAACTAAATCTAGGTAGGATGCAAGGCTATCAGATTGTGACTTAGGCAAGAAAGTGACATCTAAGCGTCTCATATGCATGAGATCAAGAGTATCAATATTATCAGTCACATCAGCATTATCTAAGTCACACTCAAGATGTGTAGCATGCTCATCATCACAAAAAATTTGCACAAGTCCTAATTCAGAATCTTGGTTATCCGATATATTCAAATTATCATCAACAGAAGCAATATATTGTGGCTTAAGTATGGAATCAGACACATCAACTATGTTTTCATGCATAGGATCATTAGTGTCAACAGAAGATTTACCTAAGTCATGCTCTTCACAGGATAATTGCACAATATCTAAATCAGTATCAACATCACATGCACATGGAATACTAGAAGAAATATCATTCATGAAGGTCGGGGCAGAAAAGCCTAATGTATTTGAAACCAAAGGTTCCACAACATTTTCAGCATAGACATGTTCTTCTAACATAACATCATCATCATCATCATCATCATCATAGTAATATGCATACTTGTCCCTATTAGCAGTTGTGGTGTCATTAGTCAACTCATGTTCCTCTAGATTAGGTTTATATTCAATATCATACACATGAGAAGGACTAGACATGCTATTTTCAAAGTTCAATTCATTACCACCTATATCATGTGATAGTGTCTCAGTTTCCCTAATGGATTCCCATTGACGGGTTTTCTCCGCAATCTCAGCTAAAAATTTCCATGCATCATCCACAGTTTTATCAAGAAATTCACCATTACACATACACTCAACCATGGATCGAGATTTAAAGTCTAGTCCCTCATAGAGGATAGCGACAAGTCTCCACTTCTCAAATCCATGGTGTGGACATTCGCTCAACAAATCATTAAAACGTTCAAAATAGTCAAAAACAGTTTCCTCATCCAATTGGACAAAACAATTGATACTTTGACGAATAGCGATGGTCCTATGATGTGGAAAGAATTTTTTAAAAAATAGATCTGTGAGTTGGTCCCAAGTGTTGATTGATTGTGGTCTCAAACCGTAAAACCATGTTTTGGCCCTTTCCTTTAGAGAAAATGTAAACAAACGCAATTTCAGAGAGTCTTCGGACATATGATCAGGTTGCATAGTCCGACAAGTGTGTTCAAACTCTCTTACATGAGTGTAGGGGTTCTCAGAATCGAACCCTCGAAATTTTGGAAGTATTTGTATCATGCTTGCATTTATTTTAAAAAATTTATCGGTTTGAGGTAAAACAATACATGATAATGGAGTTTTTATTGTGGGAAACATGTATTCATGGAGAGCATGAGGTTGGCCCATATTTAAAAAAAAAGGAAACTAGTGTGACACAAAGCCCACTATTTGGTTGATGAAAATTTGGTTTTTAAAGGCAAGGGGCAAAGCCCATTTTGGTTTTTAAAGATGGGGAGCAAAAATTTGGTTTTTGAAATTAGAAGCATTTTTTTTTTTTTTATTTGTGTTGGGTTTTGAAGCCCAAATTTTAGTTTAAAAGAAACTACAAGCCTAACAAACAACTAAATTACAAGCCCAAATAAAGAAAGAAATAAAAATAAAACTAATTATTACAAACCCACAAAAAAATAAAACTAAAATTATTACAATCCCAAATAAAGAAAGAAATAAAATTAAAATTAAAATAATTATTACATTCCCAAAAAGATAATTAAAATTACAAGCCCAAAAGAGAATAACAATATAAACCCACAAAAAAATTACAAGCCCAATAAATTTGGGTTTGGGTTTAGGCTTACCTTTTTGGAGGGAAGCCCAGTTAGGCTTTGGTCCCTATTATTTTAAGTTGCACAAGCCCAGTTGGGCTTTGGATCTTCCTAAACTTTTGTTGGAGAGGCCCAGTTGGGCTTTGGCTTTCCTTTGGCTTTACAACAGAAACCCAGTTGGGTCAACCCATCAGCACCAGGCAGCTTGGAGAAGGTAGCACCAGCAAGAATGGCTAGCTGTACCAGGTTCACTCCAACTGCACCAGGGAAGCCTAGCAGGAAGAAGTAGCAGCAGCAGCAGCAGCAGAGGCTGGCAGCAGCAACAGGAAGCAGCAGCAGCAACACCTGTTGGCTCAAAAAGAGAAGTAAGTTTCTCTTGAAAAAGAAGCAATGAGGGATCAATACAGCAGTGATATGCAAACTAATATGCAATATGCAAGATGCTAATGCAAGTTACACTAAGATGCAGTTAACCTAAGATGCAATGCAAAACAGTAAGATGCACAGCAAGTTATGCAAAAACAGCAAACTAAGATACAAGAAAAACTTCAACAAAACAGCATCCAAGTCCCCGGCAGCGGCGCCAAAAACTTGGTAGGTTTCTAAAAGACCTACAAACTAATACCGCAAGTGCACGGCGTCGATGTAGCTAATGTGCAAGTGGGGGTCGATCCACAGGGACAAGGTGTGTGTAGTTGAAGCTTAAGATTTCACTAAAACTAAGTTGTAACAAAGAGTCTTGGTTGTGTTAAAACACACTTGAGATGATGGCAGTGACTGAACTGAAAAACAGTAGAATGTAAAGCAAGTAAACATGAACATGCTAGGGATTTTGAATCCACCTCTAACTCACACTGATTATTCATCACTGACAGTAACATTGTTTTTCTATAACCACCAGCAAGAGGGATGTCAATCCTCTATATAGCAAGGGTCATTTTGATATGAAATCTCCTATCACAACTAAGGTATCTTCCCTAAGTATTAACTGTCTGTTTAAAGCACAATTAATCAAAAGAACAATATATAAAATTAAGCATGAGTTGCAGTTCAGCAACACTAGATGATTCTAACTACAGTGGATGCCTGACATCCAATGTGAAAGACTAGTGTTGAATCCCTAAGATGGAGTTTCACTATGAGCATTTACACACATCATGGCTACTGACAAGAGCATGAATAACAAGCAATAAGCTAGGGCTTCATCTCAACCCTAGCAGAACAGGTTAGAACATAATTGATAGTGCAAAACAATTGAAAATAACACAAAACAGTTGAACTAAAAACAGGACAGTTGAGGAACTGGCTAGTCCAGTCCTCTTGGGTGAAGCTCTGGCTATCCCAGGCATGCCCCAATACAACACCCAGAGACCCCTATTTATACATACAAGCTATAATCAAAGAATCCCCAAATCAGTACCACATCAGCAAAATTAGGGTTTGCTGAAAAATACAATTAAAATCAAAATTGGCTAACCTAATCTACTGATAACAACCCTACTACGTGACCCATACTTCAATTTAGACATACAATCGATTTCCCCAAAAAATCCCCAATGTCAGAAAAATTAGGGTTTGATAAAAAATCTTACCTAATCTCTGAAAATGATTATGACTCTTCACCCATGCCTTTATTCCTCTTCCTCCGTCTTCTCTTGTTCTTCCCATGCCCTAATTGCTTTTCTAGCTCATCTATTTCATCAACCCCTAACCTAGGGTTCCTGTGAGAGGAAAAGATCGAGGAATTGATGTTATAGAAAGCTAGAGGAGTAGGGGAAGAGTGGGTTTCAGTTGGTAGGAGCCATGATGTCTTTGGTGGAATTTGGTGGCTGGCAGAGACGAGGGTGTGGTGGCGATGGAGTTGGTGGATCTGTTGCATAGGGATGGGGGAGAAGATGGAGAAGAAGGTGGTCGATGGAAAATTGGGTAAGGTCTGTTTGGCTGACGGGTATAGGTGTTAGGTGCTCGGGTGTTGAGCGGGGACAGCAAGTTGGATGTACAGCGAGGATTAGACGTTGGATGTGGAGGTGATGGATCGATCTAACGGCGAGATGGAAGGAAGCTTAAAGCGACCGTTGGATGCGGAAGTACAACGAAACTGACGGCTCAAGATGGAGTTAGGTGCTATAGTGTTTGACAGGAGCTTCAAATTTCGATGCACGAAGATGATGCGACCGTTGGATGCTGAGATGATCCAATCTGACGTCTAAAAAGGGAAACGGGTATGGATATTGGAAATGGGTTTGGGTGAGGGTTTTGGGCCTTGGGTATGCCAAGTCCATATCTTCTTTAAGAACAATTCTTCCTCTTCAAGCCCAGTTCTAGCCTTCTGGTCTTGCGCACAACATTCTTCGCGGCTTCCTTGTGTAATTCCTCCCGGCTTTTCACCACTTTTCTGCTCTTTTCCGCTCCGCTATTCATCCAAACTTTATTTATTACCTAAAAATGCAAAATTAGTTAATAAAAATATTTATTCTTGAAAACAAAGAAAATACAGAATATGGGATAAAATGTAGAATTAATGCACAAAAGATGAGTTAAATGCCAAGAAAAATATATAGAAATATGCACTTTTTAGGACTCATCAGTGCCTGGCATGCGTGTTTGGCGAGTTTGGCATGCTTCTTGGCATGTCGATTGGCATGTGCGTCTGGCATGCGTGTTTGGCGCGGGTTTTGGGAAGCCAATTGGCTTTGTGACCATCTGGCGTGGTTTCCTCCTTTTGAACACTGTGGATAGTTTGAAGCAACCTGATTGGTTAATGTAAGAGGGTCGGACAAGCATGGGTGTGGCTACACTTCTGTGTGAGTGTGGCGGATTTAAAGCGACCTGATTGGTCGATGGGTAGTGGGGCCGAAAATCTAAGGCGTGGCCACACTTCCAGTATGCAGTGACGGATATAATCGCCTAGTTTGGCTAAGCATAGTTTTTCGACCAACGGGGTATAGTGTACTGCGCGGGGCGCGAAACCCTAATTTTGCAAATTAGTCGGTTTATGAGTTTTTTCTGAGTTATCACAATAATTGGCTGGATTTTGTATGCTGCCATAAAAATTCTTATCTACAGAATGCAGTGTGCTTTTTGTCTGAGCATTTCGCGCAATGGCCTTAACTTTGGTACTTGGAGGTTCATGCTACTCTGCTGCGAGTGAACACAAATCCGTCATGCCATACCGATATTAAGGGTTCTGCCGGGGAACATAGCACAGGAAAGTACTCAGTGAGTCTTGTATTGGCGAGGTGCCGAAATTTACAGAGTGTTTGGGATGGTTGCTACATTCGCTAGTCTGGATAAATTTCATGTAAATATATAGAATGGCTCAACAAATATGCTGGTGGAGAGGTTAGCACTCACGTCACTGTTTCCTTGCAGAGTGACGTCAGATGCAAGGTTTTACGATTTTAACCCTAAGCTAAAAACCACCATCAACACCTTCATGTACAATTTCGTCTGAATTCTTCAAAGCTTTCCACATCTCCATGTTATGCTCATACATAATACACCAACCCAACATTATATTAGGGTTAAGTGCAGGCCAATAAGAGTTTTCCGGAGATCAGAGGCAATGGACAATCGGGTTCTAACCGGAGGCCTATAAAGTGGTTGTTGTCAATCAATGTAATCATACATATCCTTCATTTGAGTTGCTCGACACATACCGTTGTTTTTGGGATGAATGTGAAACTAGCATATTTTGAGAAATAATGAACCACACAATTGAATGCCTCAGTGATTAAGTGTCCACATATCGGCATGCTCGTCCAATAATCCCTTGTGATCGGATGGCCCCCATGAAGACGAATTTGATACCTAAAAAATTGATCATTGATACTACCTTCCCCACAAAATATTGTCTTGTAAAAGGCCGAATTCTCTTTTAGTTTCCACAACAATCTTTGCCTTACATGAGTGATTCGCACCTATTATATCGCTTGAAACCTTCGATGAAAGGCCCTAGTTGTTGTACGACAACATGAAAACCAGAATTACCATCCGGAGGAACGTCGTCAGTGGATATAACGAACTTTATAATGTATAGAGGTAGCTCTTCCAAGTAGTCTTTATTAATAGGTAGCAATTGAGTTGGTTGGCTTGGTGGCAATGGACACATCAGACCTTTTTTCTTAAAATCTCGCTCACTTGTTTCTCCTTTCTCCGCAACACTCCTACCCCGTTTCTTAGAGTCCTCCAAGTACTTTGTTGTGGTCCACTCATGTGCACAAGGATCTCTAGTATTTGCATTTTGCTCACTCTTCTTCTTAGCCAACACCTTCGCATATTCTCTAAGTTGGTTTTTTGTTTCTTTGGAGCATGGCCTACCTTTCCCTTTGCCTTTTTGCGGTTAATGAACATTCTCCGAAGTTTGTGGATATATGATTGTCCTCATGTCATCCCAAAACATTTTTTTTGGAGCTTGTTCATTCCTCGATACATCTCTATTACGGTTCTTCCCATTTCGTTGTTACCAAACTCTTCTCCGGCTTATTCTCCCTTTTGAGGGGGGATAAAACTTAGATTCTTCCAGAATGGATCAGTGTCACTTAAAGGGATTACGCCATGCTCGTAGTTGATTATCATATGGCAACAAGGGAGTCCCATAGACTTCTTCATGTTACAAACACACACCTCATCCCACTTGGTTTCCCACTTTTCAATCAACTCGACTTCTATAATCAACAACTTCATACATTTCCATGATACGTTGTAATGGATTCCCTTGAAAAATTGGTGATTAGCATATTTTCCCGTCATTTTGAATATACTATTTTTTTGGAACTTCTCTTTAATTCTATCAAAGTCGCGCTTGAAGTAATTTTCCATAGCATTCCACACGGTCACAAAATTATCAACACATCCAAAGAGATTCTTCTTCAACCGGTGGTGAGCCGACTCTACCAAACTTGTCACTTGATTTCCCAAGTGTTTATATTTGTTGGTATAGACATAAACAAACCTCTCTTTGTGTGGTTCCAAGCATTGGCGATGAACATACGATACAACATTGGGGTAATCGGGAGTATCCCAATGGGCGATAAACACCGCAAGATTTAGATAATACTCTTCCTCGGTAAGAGACCAACACAATGACTCCCATTCACCATTGAAAGCAACCCATTTAGCGTAATTTAGTTCGTATTGTTTTTCAACCTTCTCTTTTGCATCCTCTTGTTTATCTTCCGGTAGCTTCTTAACCTTCTCGTATCCTTTTTTCTTGGGTGGACATATTATTGGCTTGCACCTATTGACCAAATTACACCATATAGGGAACGTACAAAGCATATTATGGGCTAGTGGGAACACTAACTCTATTGCATTCATCAATGCGACTTCATTGTCGGTCACTATACCCGGGAATATCATCACCTCGGAAGATTGCCTTAACTTGTTGTAGTGCCCAAATGTAACTAGGTTCTTGCTCATCCCTTAAGAAATAAAATGCAACGGTAAACGGTGACTTCGTCGAAGTACGCCCAACAATATTCAACAATGGCATCTCGTACTTGTTTGTCTTATAAGTGCAATCCATTATTAGAACTTCATGAAAGCATTGAGCTAATTGAATACTCGTCGGATGCGCAATGAAGAGTTGTGTTATCTCTTCGTCCGAATCCACATCCTTTTGAACCGCATAGTCTTTCTCTTTGGCCAAGAAAAACAATTGTTGCATCACTTGTCTATCTCTCCATTCATTCTTTTTAATTGTCTCAATTGCATTGTTAATGGTGGACAAAGATGAGTGGTTATCCTTGTTATCTTTCTTTAGTATTTGGAGCATTTGAAGTGGTGAAATATTCATTTTCCTCATTTTAGCTACCTTGTCCATCTCTTTAGGAGTTAGCTTTTCCGCCATGAAATGTCCTTCAAGATGCTCCGGACGAGGGTGGTTATGACGACCTTCCATAACCCGGTAGAGAACCCATCCATTCAAATCTTTGTTATGATTAAATGATAGCTTGAATGGGCACTTAATCTTCTTTGAGAAAGTTTTGTTCTTCCTATTTGTATTTCCCTTATAAACATAACCCTTCCTCTTGTGGATTTTGTCGGGATCACCGCTTCTCTCACAAACCATTTCAAAGTGAGTTTTTGTTTCATTCCCATTCAAAATACGCACATGTTTTTTTGTGCATGTTTTCTAGCCCAATCCTTTGCCTCCACCGGATCATTGAATACCAAGTCATTCATGTAGTGATGGGATATGTCCTCGTACAAAATATCAACTGGAGAATGTTGATTTTCCATTGGTATTGGATCACATTCAACCTATGAGAAACAACAAACCGTCAATGACAACCACAAACAAGAAACACTTAAAAGTTCGGAAATGTAAAAAGTTTATCGGCCTTACTGAACTCAGAATTCGGTTATCTAGTCACTAGATATGTTTTGCGAGCTTGCCGAAATTTGATGACAAATTTTCTCCTTAGAAGTTCGGCAACAAAGTTAGTTCACACGACTAAACCTAACTCTAAGTTCGGCAACCCCGATAGTATACTAGACTAAACCGAGCTATTATTTGTCTACTCTATGTTATTAGTTCCGCAACGTGTTCTAGAAAAAGATAACCGAACTCGGGAAAAACTCCATTAAAATGGAGTTCGGCTACCTGCGTATGCTACATAAAGTAACCGAACTGCACATACAGAAGAGTTCGGTTACATCGCAATGCATATTTGGTAACCGAACCACCTTGACCTAACCGAATTTTTTTACTGAAATTTTCATTTTGGCCAATTTTTTGCACAATTCAAGCTACATTAACTAAATTTGAGCCATACCTGAGTACCCATATCTTCATCTTCTGGTTGTGGCTGATAAAATTCATCATTTGGGTCGTTAGCTTGAGTTTGGGGAAAAAAAACATTCATCATCTAACAAATAACTCATACCCCGATCGTTAGAAGTATTGACAAATACTCTAGGAGATGAAGGAGGTTCTGAATCTGAGGAGGAGTTATCATCGCATGAATCACTTATATCATATTTTGAAAACTCAAAATAAGATTTTTTGGGTTCAACCCTATTTTTCTTCTTCTTCTTCTTCTCCTCCTCCTCTCTCAATAATTCTGATTCTAACACAAGTATCTTATTAATAACTCACTAATCTCTAACTAATCATTACACTAACACTAACTAATCATTACACTAACAATGATTTAATTACAAGGGGCTTTTCTGGTATTAACAAAAAATAAAGATAAGGAGTGGCTGGATTTTACTTCAAATATCCATCTCCAAATAAATGAGTAGTCCCCCACCAAAATAGGCTAGTGCCCAAAAGATTGTTCAAACTTAATCCCACAGACGACCTTCTACAGTTTAGGGCCTTGGGCACTTCTGACTTCTACAGTTTATTTCTGCATCCAAACAGGCTATAAACATCCAAACGACTATGCCCAAGGCTCTAAAAACAGCCTGTTTGGATGCAGAAGTAGAAGTCAAAAGTGCTTCTCCAGAAGTAGAAGTCAGAAGTCCAGATTTTTTGCTTCACAAAAAGTTGACTTTTCTGCTTCTGAAATTCCACACCCAAACTGACTTCTTGCTTTTTGACTTCTAAAAGTCAAAAAGTTACTTCTGGATGTGTATCCAAACACGCTATAAAGTCTCCTTCTTGGAGCATGTGTTTTCAAAATATTTAGGCAAATGCAACGTATAAGCAATTTCCTTACTACTAAACTGCGTAATCACTGTTGCAGTAAAGAATAACCCATTACTGCATTTATTGGCATGTTGGGTACAAAAATGACTACTGATTTTTAGGCATCTTCTCGTGGTAGTCTGCCTCGCATTTATGCACTGCAGAGTGTGTTGTTTTTGCTAGAATCCGCATCAAGTATTTAACCAAAGTTGCCCAACTTTGTAACCTTTGAAAGTTCTGACTGTAAATACTTTGCAATCTTCGTTTTATCGAGCAGTGAAAGAAATATGAACTAGACTGGGCTGGCAGACTGAGTCGACATAGATGAGTTGAGTTCCTAGAATATAGTACCATTCTCTTACAATATGCATGTACATGGGTTCCTTGTTTGTTAACACCTTTTAGAGTGTTTGTACCAGATAATCTATCCGAGATTCCCAATTTCCCACAGGAAGTGCATTTTAAGATGCTTCCACACTTTTTAGCGCTACCAGAAGCATCCTAAATTCTCTGGTCCTGGATACACAGTAACATACTCATCAAAATTTCCAAAATTTCCTTTTATTAATCGAAAAAACGTTTTTTATCTTGAAAATGGCCCTTCCTTGTTCTAGATAGAGAGAGAAAAGAGTCTCTCTTGGGTTTAATTTGATTCATGTCTGAAACTGCTGCTGGAATCTCCAAGCTCCTTAAATCAACCAGCAACCATTCCAGAAAAATGGTTTCACTCACTTCTGTCGAATTGAATTATCTCGTCTTTCGGTATCTTAATGAATCAGGTCAGGCTCTTTTTTTTTTTTTTTTTTTTTTTTTTTTTTTCTCTTTTTCTTTTTTCAGAACAACTTTAATTGCTATCACATTTCAAAATTATTTGCCCCAAATATCTAGGGTTTCTCTAGTGGTTGATTTTAGTCAGGATTTAGCTTAGATTTAATAATCAGCTTCCACCATTACTTTTTACTTAATGTTTAGGGTTTGGGGTTTTGTGGTATAACTGTTTTTTTAGAGAGATTTCGGTCATTATTTTGGTACTCTACTTAGAATATAAAGTTAAACCCATTGTACATGAAATTTAAAATTAAAACTTTGGTCTATATTTTTATTTTTAATTTGATTAAGACATACACAGTGTAACTAGGCAGGTAACTCATGTTTCTGCTTGTAATTTGATCCTGGCAGGACATAGCATTTGGTTACCTTGTAGTTATTAGTTAAATTTTAGGATTATGTGAAGTTAGCATTTTTGTAAGGCTGTATTGATCATTCATGAAAAAACCTATGTAGCTTGGTCTTAGGATAATAGGGTATTCGTTTGACAATAGTTTACAAATCTTCATGTGGAATATGGATCCTTGGATGAAAAGTAAATTGGTTATGAACATCTTTCATTTTGGAAGAACTTGTTTATCTCGATCTATAGGTTCGCAGCAGTTGCTTGTAGAATCTTGGCATTTATTCAGTATAGTAGTTCCTATATGTCAAATTATAAAAAAAAAATTGCTTTCTAGTTGCAAACATGTCAGTTTTCGTTTTCTTTCTTTGTTGCATGTTTAAATAGTCTGAATTAAGCATTTAGTTTCCTTTGTCCTGCTGAACCTTTTTATTTTTAAATGTACAACTCTTTTTTTTCTCAACAGTAAATGTTATTAATAGCCAAAATTTTCACACATTACAACCAAAAATTGTACAGAGGACAAAAGAATCCCAATGGATTTACTTTACAAGCTCAACTGATCTAATATAAACTCTATCAGGACATTCCATACTCACTAGATAGTTGGGCCTGGTACTGTATACTCATTGCTAGCTTGTCAGCAGCAACATTTATGTCCCTGAAACCATGTCTGAATTGCACTTGGATGTATGACTACATCGGAAAAGCATGTTGACACTCCCACATCAGAAGTTTATTTCTTTCACACCATTGATTCCACTAGTCACAAAATTTAAGTTGTGGGTTTTTGTGTACATTTTTAGGCTTCACACATGCGGCATTTGCTTTAGGATATGAAGCAGGGATCAACAGAAGTCCTATCGATGGTAATTTAGTTCCACCTGCTGCTCTTGTCACGTTTGTACAAAAAGGACTTCAGTACCTTGAATTGGAAGCAAACTTGTGTAACGTGCGTATCCTCATTGACATCTGCTGATTTTATGCTGCTGTTTCTTATAGCACTTCACAATATACACTTGAATGTTATGCTGATTGGTGATTGTTTAAGATTGTTAGGGCGATGCAGATTCTGATGAAGACTTCTCCTTTCTACAACCTTTGGATCTTATCACAAAAGATGTCAATGAATTGAGGCAAATTATTAAAGAGAAGAAAGAAAATCTTCAAAAGAAACAACGGAAGGATATGGAAAAAGATAAGGAACCTAAACGCGATATTGCACAAGATGGTAAGAGGGAAAAAGAAAATGGAAAGCAACATATAGAACGTGAAAGAGATAGAGAAGTGATAGAAAAGGATAGCGAGCAAGAAAAGGAAAAGCATCTTGAGGAGAAAGTTGATGGAGAGCCTGTTAAAACTCACGAAGATGTCAAACCTGATGGTAACGAAGATATTCCAGGTAATGTAAACTCATATTTCAAGTAAAAATTAAAAAATTATTGAGCTAATTAGTAGAACTTGGAGCTCTTGGTACAGAAAGGTCATTTTCTTTGCGAGAGAATTATATAGAGTTTTCTAAAGCCAATTCATGCACCATCTGGTTCCCCTTCCTGTAGGTAAACATAAGTGAAACTGAAATCAAAGAAAGAACAAGTTTTTCCACTTCTTGAAGACAAGTAAGTGATCCTCGGTGGACACTACTTGTCCCTGAGTTTACATAATTCACTATATTAGAGGCATCTCCTCCAATATCGAAGGATGAAAGCTGCAGTCCTTTACCCATAGTAGTGCTTTCATCATACCCATTCATGCGTCATCTGGTTCCCCTTCCCGTAGGTAAACATAAGTGAAACTGAAATCAAGGAAGAACAAGTTTTTCCACTTCTTGAAGTAAGTGATCCTCGGTGGACACTACTTGTCCCTGAGTTTACATAATTCACTATATTAGAGGCATCTCCTCCAATATCGAAGGATGAAAGCTGCAGTCCTTTACCCACAGTTGTGCTTTCATCATACCCAATTCATGCGCCATCTGGTTCCCCTTCCTGTAGGTAAACATAAGTGAAACTGAAATCAAAGAAGAACAAGTTTTTCCACTTCTTGAAGACAAGTAAGTGATCCTCGGTGGACACTACTTGTCCCTGAGTTTACATAATTCACTATATTAGAGGCATCTCCTCCAATATCGAAGGATGAAAGCTGCAGTCCTTTACCCATAGTAGTGCTTTCATCATACCTTGAACTTCCACTACCTGCATCCCGCAAAATTTGCATAAGAATCTCTCTGTACAATCCTTATACCTGCCTGCTTTGTGTTCTTAAAATAAGAGCCATCAAATTTGAATTTGACAGGGGGTTAGTCGTGGGAGAGTTTGAGAGATTTTAATGTATCTAAATCCCTAGGGATTTAGAGGGAGTGTATGAGAGTCTAGACAATTTGGGGGAGTTTAACCCTAACTCCCCAGAAATCTCTTGTTTTTTGAGAGATTTGGTCCAAGCACAAAAACATCATGAAACTCCCTCAAACTCCCCCAAATTGTAAACTCCCTATAACTCTAGTGTCTTACGACTAACAGAGAGTTTAAGAGATTCTAATCAAATCTCTCACCACTAACAGGGGAGTTTAAGGGATTTTGAGGTAGTTTTAGAAACTCCCTAGAAATCTCTCACCACTAACAGAGATTTTAAAAGATTTTGACAAACTCCCCCACGACTAACAGGGGATTTGCCAACTCTATTGAAATACATTGAAATCTCCCACGACTAACACCCTATGGGTCCTCCTGGTGCTGGTTTGGAGCGTGTATCGTTTCTTCTCTTTATGGCCTGATCTTATGTTTGGTTTCTTTTGCTTTTGTAGTTTTACAAACTTAACTTTATCCCACTACTAAGCAAATTTAGTCTCCAACATTTATTTTGAATGCTAATGAGACTGCTCAGGCAATGTTCAATAACAATCTGTGCTATAAACAACTGCTTCTTTATGTTATCTGTCATGACCTATTTTGTACTTTGTTATATATGCTGAAGATATAAAGCAATTGAATCATGAAACCTTTGCACCTCTGCATATTTACATCTCATTTTTAAGAATGCCATGTTGAACAGAATAAACATGTGAGTATGGATAAAGATATGAGTATACGAGTTGAATAACCAGAGAATAAAATGTTTTCTAATCCAACATTATTTCATAAACTTTGAAGATACGAGTTAATTTTTTAATTATTGTGTTTCCTGTCAGGATGAAATGTTGGTATCCAGTTCATGCCACTTATACTTTTTTTTTCATACTCTGCCAGAACCAATGGATATATGTCCAGCCGCACAGTCAAAGCCTGTTGAAATTCCTAGTTCTGATGTAACTATTTTGGAAGGGCATGCTTCTGAGGTGTGTGGTGTTTGCTCCCTCCATCTCTCTCTGCTTATGTGGGTTTGTTTTCTGTCAGATGTTGTCATGTTGTTATTGCTTGTAATATGCGTCTCAATTGTTGACAGGTTTTTGCTTGTGCATGGAGTCCAGCAGGTTCACTTCTGGCATCAGGGTGAGTAAGCTTTCATTCCATTGTGATATATTTTGTATTCTTTGCGTCATTGCATGTTAATATCTGCTGTGATGAAGGATATTGATCTGTTGGTAATTTGTGAACACTACTGCCTGCTTACATTTATTAGGGTGATAATATTAGGTTTTAGGCATAATACATCGTGAAAATTACGATAATTTTAGACACTGTGCGGTTACCACACTGTTTATCTGTTTATTTATTCATTTTCTCAAAATGCTCTTCATTTTCGCCACTCCACTATATTTGCTGTTCTTAATATCTCGAGATAGAGTTTCATCAAATAATTTGTACTTCAGAATCCCGGGGCATGAGTTTTATTTCATCTAGTTAACCTTGTATTTTCATGAGAATATTCTAGTGACTTGCTTTGTTAAATCTTTAGATTCTTCTTTCAATTTACAGGTCTGGAGATTCAACAGCACGGATTTGGGAGATTCCTGTTGGATTGTGTACTTCAAACACAGAAATTGGACCTGCAAATGTATTAGTGTTGAAACATTTTAAGGGTAGAACCAACGAAAAAAGCAAGGATGTCACAACACTTGACTGGAATGTAAGGGTGGCAAAATCTCAACAGTTTTATTTATATTACCATGAAGCATAACGTCCCGATAGGGTTGTAACTCCAATTTTATATCATGATTTTGTTCTTTCTTTCTTTTTTGTTTACTCTCCTTACTGCTCATTTAAGATTTCGTGTCTTTGGTTGTTGTTGCACAGGGAGAGGGGACACTACTTGCAACAGGTTCTTATGATGGACAAGCAAGAATCTGGACTAGAGAGGGTAAGCTGTTTTAGAATGAAAATCCTGTATTCTTTTTAAGTTTATCATATTCTTTTATTACTGTCTATGCGTGACTATAATTATTTTATTGTCATAACAGCTTTTAAAAGAGTTGGTTATTCCATGTCTCAATGGACCCTAAAGTTGTGAATTAGTTACATTTGCTACCATGACTGTATCAAATCTCTAAAAGCCTCAGTTTTTAACTTTGTAACAAATTTTACTCTGGTTATCTGACTTCCAATGTTTCCTTCATTTCTTTAAAGCAAATGTTTTTTTGTAAGCTTTTCTTTTCTTTTCTTTTTTCCTGTGGGAGGGTAGGTTTGGATTGAATTAAGGTATCCAGGAAACGAAGTCTAAATTTTGGAAGTAGGTTAGTTGGGGTTGAAGTTGTGACAAAGTTGGAGACCTCCCTAGAAAATCAATACAACTTGTAGGTGATAGCGTGACTAGTTCACAACTTTACAATCCATAGGGAGATGGAGTAGATCATAAATTATTAACATGTATGCTAGCCAAACGTGTTCCTCAAACTTGATGAGAGTACTTTGTTGTACATTACATTTAGCATCTCTTAATCCTACATTATTTGTTATTAGTAGTTTAGTTTGTATAAACTAAAGTTTCCACGTTATAGCCAGGTGATTTTTGCTTTAACTTCTGGATATTATTAGTAAAAGGGGAGCTGTCTGTTGTATCTCGGATGCTCTAGCACTCATAATTTAATTCGCTTATAATTTGAGCAGGGGAGCTGAGAAGCACTTTAAACAAACATAAAGGCCCTATCTTTTCTCTAAAGTGGAACAAGAAGGGAGATTATCTTCTCAGTGGTAGTGTGGATAAAACTGCTATCGTGTGGGACGTGAAGACAGGAGAATGGAAGCAACAATTTGAATTTCACACAGGTATCTTGATTTTCTTATTCTTGATATTTTATAGATTTAGATATATGATATACTGTAGAAGATTGTGATAACATCAGCTTACTGGTCCAGTATCATCATCATTTATTGTATAATGTCATTCCACAGCTCCAGCACTTGATGTTGATTGGCGAACCAATTCTCAATTTGCAACATGCTCAACTGATAGCATGATTTATGTTTGCAAGATTGGAGAAAATCGTCCAATAAGAACTTTTTCCGGTCATCAGGTTTCTTCTCGCAGCTAACTAATAATTCTTCTGTCTCTGTGACTGTCTCTGCATATATGTTATACACGCTAAGTGTCTCATTATGTTTTTCCAGGGTGAAGTTAATGCTATAAAATGGGATCCGTCAGGTTCATTGTTGGCTTCTTGCTCTGATGATGGCACAGCAAAGGTACACGAGATTTTTTTTTCTTTTTCTTTCAAGGTCATTTACTGGGATCCAGTATCTGGGATACCTTATGTCAAGTGCAAGTTAGTATAGCTTGATTTTGTGCAAGTTAGTATAGCTTGATTTTGTGCAAGTTATCAACGTATTATATGAGCCATTTGCTGTTGTCTAAGATAGGTTATGCTCAATGTTAAATTTCCTATTCTGGATGTGGAAGAAATAGAATGCTAATGTCATTTGTTTTACGTTCTTTTGTTCTTTGCGGTGAGGAATGTTTCTAGTACAGTGAATCTCTTAACTGTCATCCTGAATTTATCTGTGAAACAGATATGGAGTACGAAGCAGGACAAGCACGTGCATGACTTGAAGGAGCATGCTAAGGTTTTTCCCAGTTTCTTATTCTTTAATTAATTTTTCTTTCTTTATTATTCTTGTTAAATTTTGTTATCTGCTTCTCAAACAAATGAATATTGTACAGGAGATATACACAATCAGATGGAGTCCAACTGGCCCAGGCACAAACAACCCTAATCAGCAATTATTGTTGGCAAGGTTAGTGGCTTCCCTTTCGTTGTCTGGCTCATTTGCTTCTCTTTTGTCAACTGCATTACATAGTCGATATCATAGTTGGCCTATTAGACCCCTGCTTATGTATTTGATTACTGTAAATTTTCTAACATTACGAGTCTGTGAATTATTGGTCAGTGCATCCTTTGACTCTACAATAAAGCTGTGGGATGTGGAGTTAGGAAAAGTGATCTACAGCTTTGATGGCCACAGGTACGCATAAGCATTCAAACTTGTTGAAACTTATTTACTTCTCCGAGATACTATCTAGCATGAGAAAATAATCTCCGCGATTTTTGTGAACGTCTATGTTCCCATGTGTTTGAAATTTTCCGGCTCCTTTTTTGCTACAGGGAGCCTGTATACTCTGTTGCATTTAGCCCTAACGGCGAGTATCTAGCGAGTGGATCACTGGACAGAAGTCTACATATATGGTCAATGAAGGATGGAAGTTTGGTGAAAACATACAACGGAAGTGGAGGTATATTTGAAGTTTGCTGGAACAAGGAAGGTGACAAAATTGCAGCTTGTTTCGCCAACAACACTGTCTGTGTCTTGGATTTCAGAATGTAGCTGGGCTGAAGCCAACGACTTTGTATACTTTTAGCAGGATATATTAGCTTTAACAGAACTATTTGATTCACTGGTTGATTTTTAAGTATATGCAAGGGCAAGTTAGTGGGTCTGGTATACATTTCATTGTTAAAGGTTGTAAAGTTTAGTGTGTATTCTTCATTGCAGCATCTGAATTTTTATTATGAGGATGATTGATCGTAAGACAGTAGTAACTGCCATGTGTTTTAATATATGTATAAACTTAATTTGTTAATGAAGGTTAACAGTTGTTCGTTGTTTTGAAAGGCTTCAATTACTTTCGAGTCCGTTAAATGCATATGCCTTCACCAAACAAATTGTTGCACCTTCATCTGACTAGCACACCTGTATCAGTTGGCAATTCGCGCTGTGGTGGTGTTTGGTTTAGCTGATTTTGTGCCGGGCTCATTTATGTGTGGCTAGTCACATCTGACTCGGCTGAAATTATATGGGCTCATCGGCAAACAGACTATAACTTCTTATTGACTTCCAATTTTACAAAACATCGTTACAAGAGACTTGCGAGTCAGATCAGAAAAATCTCCCGTGAAACCCTTGAAATCCATAGAGAACCAGAAAGAGGAAAGAGAGAAACAGACAGAGAAATCGAAAGAGAATGGCGTGGCGTTCAGCAGGATCTCTATCAAGGTCATTACTATCAACAGCAAGAGCTTCATCAGTTCGATCTTCACCAACACTTCCTCGAGTTCGTCCATCACCATCACCATCACCATTCACATCTTCCCCTCGCAGTCGCACCTTCTCCTTCACTAATCCAAGGTAAAAATTCCCAACAACCCTAAAAAATCATTTTTCTAGGTTTTTTTTTCTTTTTTTCATAAACCCTAATTCTGTTAATTCTCTAATTATTTGATTTATCTGTTTTCAAGGACAATGGGTGAACTTGGTTGCACACAATCATTACTACCACTTCACAACATGGTTGCAGCATCTCGACTTACATCACATCTGTCGTTGAACGCTCGAGCTTTCACCGAGCTCTCTCAGGGTACCTTTTGCAGAACTTGTCAAGATCGCTAAGTAGTTTAGTTTCTCTCTCCATTTTCTGTATGTTAGGTGTTTGTTTTTAGGTCAAAATGAAAAATGAGGATTTTGTTTGTCTTCTATGTTTATGGCTTTAGGAGATTTGTTTTGAATGATGATTATTCGGTTTTAGGAGTTGTTTTCAAAGTGTGATGAATTAGTTGAATTTGGGTTGAGTTTGATTATAGGAAATGGAAAAGATGGGTGAGACAAGACATCAAATGCTGCAGCAGTGGATTAAGGAAGCTGCCATAATGTAGAGTAGGTTCTTTCTATTCTCTCTTGGTATAATGTGAACTTCTATCTGCTGAATTATGTGAAACTAGGTAAAGATTAGAAACACCAGATTTAAACCGCCTCATCCATTGCGAACCACTTGTTATAGTGGTTGATACGCTTGCCAATTTAGAGAATAGAAGTTTTCCTGGAATTTTGTTCATCCCCCTACTTTTGTGAGAAAACTTGCTACTGTGTAGATTGCTTTCTGGGGTTGGCTACATTGTTGTTCGAACCCTCAATATTTGGAATAATTATTTGAACCTCTCCATTATAACTCGCGTCAAAACTAACAGACACGCTACTGTTAAGAATAGAGATTGCTTCTTTTATGATCGGTCTTCTTCTGATCTGCCCTACATTGTTGTTGGTGGTTGATTTTCTAGCTTTTACATGGCATTTGGGTAATATATGATTGAGGTCCTAGTAAGAAGATATTTTTTGTTTGCTAAGTGAAGTTGCATAAATCATCACACTTAGCAGTCCCTGATTTTTTTTTCTAGTGAAGTCTTCCAACATGTTAAACTAAACTTGTATGATTGTGAGATGATAATGTTTGCCGTTGATACAGCTTAATAAATGTGTAGGAATTATTGATCATGCAACTTTTTTGTCCTTTGAATTTCGCTAATCTTTACTTTGTATTCTTCCTCTCTTGGCTTTGCATGATTTCATTGATTTGATTATTACGTCGTTTGTACTTTGCAGGTACATGAATGTGGATCATTTTGTTGTCACAGCAGTGCAAATGATATGAGGGTTTAGAGATGGATGTATGGATCTTCTGCAGACAGTTTGATTCATTGGAGTACCATGGAACCAGTAACATAAGCAACAAGAGTACTGTGTTATTTTTTTTTTCCATTCGTTGAGAAAACCTTTTGAACTACTCGGTTTTTTTTAGAGACTTCCTCTTTTGATATTTGATCAACTGTAGGTTTGAAACTCTTAATGCTTTAGACTTCAAGCATTTTAGTTTATTGCAAGTTAAATCTTCAGATATATTCGTTCCCGTCAAAACTCTTCTATTTAGTGTTTCAACTTTCAACTAAGAACACATGAAAGTGATGCCCATTGTTATGTGCACCAGTTAAATAAACATGTGTGAATATTTTGTTGTATGGTAGAATCTGCTAGGTACTGTTCTGATTTTCCTGAAGGACTTTTACTTTTGTATGGGTCATCAAGCTACTAAGTTTGCTCTGGTTAACGGAATGCAAAGGGTTACTAAAGCATGGAAGCTTTCAATTGTTAAAACTTTGAAATGTGCAATAGGATTCTATCTACAGCATAGCATGCATTGATTAGTTACCATGAGTAGAGAATGTATGACTAAGAGTATGCTTTGTGTAAGACATTGGGTTTATCTAAAGTGGTTGTAAACTTGTAAATTTGTAATACACAGGAGATGAAATAAACAAGACATCGAGATTATATCTGCCGCTGTGACCATGAAATGCTCTTTCTGTCTTTCATCCAAAAGTTGCCCTATGGCCCACGCTGACATTGGCCCTATTATGCCTAAAAAGTGTGGTAAACGGACGGTTGTAATACTTGCCTAGTTTGAGGGCCATGTTTATCCGAGGAAACCAATTTTGAGGCATGCTGAATTTTTTTTGAAGTATACTAAATAATGCCAAAATAGGATCATTAAATAAAAAACGAAGCATACTAAATAATGCCAAAATCCGGTCATTAAATAAAAAACAATATCAGCCCTTATCCACCCTTTTTGATAATGTCAAAACTACCCTTACATAATTAGTGTTAATGATTATGATTAGATTTAAGAATTTTAAGGATTGATTAAAAATTAAATTATTAATGGTAAATTAGTAGAGATATCAAATTTATGTGAGAGCGTTGGGATTTTTGAGAGGATGAAGAAGAAGAAGAAGTGAAAAAAAACTTGGGTTTTGAGATTTAAGTGATTACAAATGACCAAAATGTGTGACTCAAATCAGAGTAGACTTTTATACGAGGGTTAGTGTCATTTTTATAAGTTCAATCTGTCAAAAAAAATTGAATTTTTAAAACCCAGATCTACCCATCAGATGAACGGTTCGGCTGACAAGTTATCAGCCGAACTTCACTCTGACGAATTTTAGGTTCGGCTGATTCGAAAAAAAATCTAGCAAAATCGCATCAGCGGAACATAGTGTTTCTCTAAATCATATACTAGGTCGGCTCAAAATTGATATTCCAAGATCAGCCGAACTGATCTTTTGAAAATTTAAAATGAAGAAGAAGGCTAGGTTCGGCTGATTCAAACAAAATCTAGCAAAATCGCATTAGCCGAACATAGTGTTTCTCTAAATCATATACTAGGTTCGGCTCAAAATTGATATTCCAAGATCAGCCAAATGATCTTCTGAAAACCCTAATTTCATCTTTGAAATCATATTCTATCGATCAAACAAAATAAAATCAATCAAAAACAAGATGGGTTTGTTACAAGTACATTCTAAAATACATCTGAGAGCAATTGAAATTTGGATTTCGCACTCCAACATCGCTCACTTTGATTCATGTTTCCTTTGCTTGATTGATTGCTTAATTGAATTGAAGTCAAAGATGTTTAAGTTTGAAGGTTATTTTGATTTTTGATTTTTGATTTTAGGTTTTTGAGGATAAGGGCACTCTAGTAATTTAAATTTTTTAAGGATATATAGGTAATTGCACTATCTTTAGATGCCCCTTATAAACTCACACTAGATGGGATAATGAATGAGTATGCCTAAAAAAAATCAGTATACCTCAAAACAGTTTTCTATCCGAGATCTATGAATTTTGAATCCAATCTAGGGTTGTAATACTTGCCTAGTTTGAGGCCCATGCTTATATGAGATCTATGAATTTTAAATCCAATCTAGAGTAAGGGATTATTTTATTTTTCAAATTAAATACCACCAACGCTTGTAAGTGGTTAATCTATTCAGAAATTGAAAATTGCAAAAATGATCTCGGTTTGATGTGTTTAACCAGATCGGTCGATGTTCATGACCACGTCAACCGACTGTTTCTTGAGTTTTTCGTGGTTGAAGAACATCAACCTAAAATCGGCCAATGTGAACATTAATATAAATTGTCTTCCCTTTTACTAATCACACGATTTAAAAGAAAATGGAGACATTTGTTAACAAGGACAAGTGCTAAGAAATTAATTGATGTCCGGCAGTAACTGAAACTTAGTAAAGGCATGCTGGCCGAGAAACGTCCGACAGTTAGTTCTTTACGACTGATACCTCTAAGGAGAATAGGTTGATAGGGATCAAGACAATTAACCATCTCAGGAGGAACATCCCAGAACTTAAACTTTAGATAAGACCCTACTATGAGATTCTATTTCTTCAAGTGAGTTTTTCTTTTCAGGATTGGTATGTTTGCTTATATCGATCGACATCTAAATCGAAGTATTTATTCCCACAAAAAAAATTGAGAATACACTATCACCTTTCTATAGTTTATAGGATCTATAGGATAGATACGCGGAATTGCTTATCTCAAGCAAAGAAAGTAAAATTAAAACATCTGCAGTGGGTAACCCCAGATCAGTGACATCAATATGAAGTAAAGGATGAGGTTCATCTACACTCCTAACGCCGGCTAATGGGAAACCACCACGCTATTAATATGCACCTGATGTAACACCGCTAAGTTACTCCATAACAAAATGCAACTACAACTTGTAAGAATATCAAATAACCTTAGGGCGATTCCAGCTACACAAAAAAATTAATCTAGCCGTGCTAGCTAAATTAGCCTGGGGATATTAAATGAAAAAGACTCTTAAGTGTTTTCAAATACTAAAGGCAAGATACTTCAGAATTAAGGACCCACTCACTCATAAGCTGCAAAAAAAAAATGGTACATGATCTGGTAAAGCATAAAGAAAGGATTAAAGATTATAAAAAGATTTAATATATTGGAAAATATAAAAGTCTTTAAGCATAATTGAATCCTAAGAACTGATAGTAAAACTCTTCTTCAGAAATCTGCAAACATCAATATAAATACGAGGGTCAAGGATATTATTGATCAAGATACACAAACATGAAAGATAGAAGAGATAGAGAAGTTTTTTGATCAAGATGATATAAAGAATATCCTTATAATAAGAATTAAGCCAGGAGCACAAGACAATTTAAAATGGAATCTAAATAGAGGAGGTATGTTTAATACAAACTCAATTTATAGAGTTCTCCAAGAAGAAAAGATATCTATTCAACACCAAAGTTTCAAGATGACAGATCAACCTTGGCTAAAATTATGGCACACTGAATTAGTATACAAGATTCATCAATTCTTTTGAAAATGTTGCCATAATATCTTCCTTGTTAATAGCAAATTGAGTCGGTATGTGAGAAATATTAATAAATAGTACCAATGTCTGGTCAAGAAGAAGAGACTACAACTCATCTACTTATTCTACTTATGAGCTGCCAGTATGCTGAAGTTGTTTGGTTTGGAATCTCTACTGCCTTGCACCATTCTAGAAACTTCCACGATTATATTTGTAGCTGGATAAAGTCCTGGTTCAGCCAAACCAACTCATTAGAAGCTGAAAATCAGTTCTTGCTTAAACTTACAGCTATACCTATGTAGCATATCTGGAAATCCATATGTGAGAAGGTCTTTGAAAACAAAATGCATCAACCTATCAACATCATCCATAAAATTAGAAATTTCTACATTTCATATAACATAATTGAGAACTGCATAGGAAACAGTTTACAGATTATTCATAGGCAAGGATGGGAGAAACCTCCTAAAAACTGGGTGAAGATAAATACTGATGCTTTCATTATTAAAAACTTCTATAATGCTGGGTTTGATTTGATTCTTCGTGACCATGTAGGATCTTTTATGGGGTAATGGTCTACTCAAAGTTAGATAGAGATATCCTACTAGTTGAGACGCTGGTTGTTTAAAGCTCTTTACTGGATGAAAGAACTACGAATATCAAATGTGATAGTATAGAGTGACAATACGTCAGTGGTTAAAGCTTGTAATGGTTTGATTACTGCCATCAGTGGAAAGACGTAGGCTTAATTCAAGAGTGTTAGTCGGTTCTTAAGGAGTTGAATAATTGTGTGATTCATTCTAAGAAAAGGTTGTTAAATCATGTGGGCATGTGACGGATATGCTTGCTAAATTTTCTAGATCAAGTATTAGGTTCCAAGTTTAGTGGAATAGTCCCCCAAATCTTATTAGCCAGATCCTCTTAAAGGATAACTAATTTGTGTATTTGTTTGGTCTGCCCTGTTTTTTCTGGGGTTATTCTCCCGGTTCTGGGTCTATATTGAGGTTTATCCTCCTTTTCCTTTCATTATTATATGTTTATTTATTCAAAAAAAAACACTAAGGATGATTCTGGTTAAAGGAACTCCGCAACATTTCTAGTGGTTTTTAGACTACAAAAGGTCGAGGTGGATATTCATATCGACCAATTTCTGGTTAAGAAAATGCCAATTCGTTATGTGGTTTTTAGCCTGGAATCCTTCTATATGAACATTCATATTTCATAGATTCTTGTTAATAATTTTTTAGGTGGTTTTCAGGTTCAACCGATATATCAACTAATATTCGCTGATTATATAATGTCATGATGTGGGTGTATCGAAACTGACACTTTTTATGAATTAAATGTTTGGTTGTTTTGTTAATAATATGGAAGAACTTTATGTTACTGAATTACGCAGTTATTTTTTATATAGTACTTCGGCAGAGTATTCTTTTTCTATAACACAATTGGTATGTGTGTACATCCACAACCACCGACTATGACAAAGAGTCTATTTACTGAGTAATATCCACTGGTTCCTGGTGTTCTTTGTAAATGAAAAAAATCAACCCAGAATCGGTCTACGAGGGCATGAACATCCATCGATTCTTTGTTAATGTTCTTACAAAAGAATCAATTATTTTTTGTTTTTTGGTAATGAATTAACACTGATTAATTTCCCTGTTAACAATATTAAACATTATTAATCGATCAAATTCACACTAATTAATCAGGGGTAAATCATTAATTAACGAAAGTAATTGGTTATGGGTTTTTTGAGTTTACATCAAAATGACTCGATTTTTTCTTTTAATGATGTTCCGCGAATAAATGGAGTGGGCCTCAAACTAGCGAGCTTGTAATACACATAAGACTAGAATAAATGTTGGAGATGAAATCTGCTCGCTAAAGAGATTAAATAAATATATATATATATATATATATGAGATTAAATCTGCCACTATGGTCAAAAAAAATTTATCATAAAGGGAAATACGTTAAAGAAAAAATACATTACACAATGAAGTTATCTTTCTCCATGACGGAGAAGATGAAATTAAGATGACTAATTTCCCAGGATTGATTAACTTCGTATACATACTTGTTTGCATGCTTGGAAAGAACGTCAACAGCTTCATCATATGACCTGACAACATAGACACACTTAATACTCATAACATACTCTAAAATCCTACTAATATTCAAAAGAAGATTGGCTCAAAGCATAACATTATGACTAAAATGTGGCCAATTTACTTTATTTTATTTTATCATAAACGGAAATTTGTTAAAGAAAAATGCATTACACAATGAAATTATCTTTCTCCATGGTGGAGAATATGAAACTAGGAGGGCTAACTTCCCATGACTGATTAACTTCATACTTGTTTGCATGCTTGCAAGAACGCCAACAGCTTCATCACAGGACCTGACAACATAGACACACTTAACACTCATAATATGCTCTAAAATCTTACAAATATTCAAAAAGAGATTGGTCCAAAAAGTAATATTATGACTAAAATGTGGTTGTAATATACTTAAGATAAAATAAAAATTGGTTGTAATATACATGAGGAGATGAAATAAAAAAAACATTTGTAATTAAATATTCCCGCCAAGTCATGACTGAAAAAGGTTGTAGTACACATGATATATATATATATATATATCCCTTGTTATGGCTAGTTTTATTATAAAAATAATCCAAGTAGATATCAATCTTAGACTTTGTAGAAAGAAGTTAAGTCAGGGTTCATATACTACTTCTATTAGGGTTCTTACTTCCAATGATAAAGCTCCCTTATCTGATAACACTTTGGCAGATTTGCGGTTTAAACATCCTTATGCACCGCCGCCTACTCTGCCTAATGCATCTAATGAGGTTGTTGATGCAAATGTTAGGGTAGATATTGTTCTCGAAAGGATTAGAAGTTTCCCCAAGGGTACTTCATGTGGCAGAAACGGACTCCATTTTCGGTATTTTCTCGATGCACTTAGTAGGTATGCCGCAGCTGTTGCTGGTGATCTTCTAGCTTCCATAACTGCAATTGTTAATCTCCTTTTAGATGGTAACTTCCCTCCTCAGCTTGGTATGTTCATTTCCAGTGCATCTCTTACACCTTTACTTAACCTGGAGGTGGGATTAGACATATTGTTGTCGAAATTATATGGAGAAGGTTAGTCTTTAAGATCGCTGCATTTATTGTAAGTAAGGACATGACAAGTTACTTGAAATATTTCTAATTCGGTGTGGGTGTACCATGTGGATGAGAAGCTATTTTATATTCTGTAAATCGTATCTTAAATGAGAAACGTAATTTGAATTTCATGTCCATGTTTTTATTCGATTTCAGAAATGCCTTTAATCTAGTAGACAGGTCAGCCATATCATGTGCAGCGAGACTTAAATGTCCTAGTCATATAGATGGGTTGAATTATGCTATGCATCTCCTACTAAGTTGTAATATGGCACTTGCACTTTGTTCTTTGCGCAGGGTGTACAGCAAGGAAACCCTTTGGGTCCTCTCCTTTTCTCTTTGACGTTGCATCCCATTGCATTGAAAATCTCTCAGAAATGAAAACTTGACGTGCATGCTTGGTACTTAGATGATGGTACCAACATAAGAGATACAGTGATGGTCTCTAAGGCCTTCCACATCATCAAGAGTGAAGGTGTTGTTGTAGGGCTTGACCTAAACATCCAGAAAACTAAACTTTTTTCGCCTTCTTTTGATGAGAGGAGTACTCAAGTCGGTGTTTTTCTAGCTGACATTGGAAGAACATATGTGGGGGTCAAAATTCTTGGTGGTATGTATATTTCTTTCTATAGTCAGCTTTTTCTTAATAGAGTGCACAAGACTATTCGGTTAATGGATGTTTTTCATCGGATAAATGATCCACATAGTGAATTGTTGCTGCTTCGAAACTGTGCAGCTGTGTCTAAATTTTGCTTTAGTTTGCGTACTACTGCTCCTTGTTATGTGCAAGATGCTCACGCTGTATTTGATACATATTTTTCCAAATACATGAGGGAATTGGTGACTGGTGATAGTCCAGGTTATGGTTACAACATAGGATTGTCTTTTTACCTATCAGAGATGGTGGCCTAGGGATTTATTCTATGTTCGATATTATGCAGTATTGTTACTTGGCATCTTGTTCACAGACCTTACACCTACACGAGACTATCTTACAAGGTTCAGACTTTCAGGTTAAAAGTTTAGCATATCAAACTGCTTTTGACAATTTCTTTTAGGTTAGTGGTATCACATCGTCACAGTGTTGCTAACTTATTACTGCCCTCCATCATATGTATGCATTGGCAATTCAGTACTTTACAGGTGTGACTAAGGAAATTGCGTCTCTTTTCAATATGTCAAGGCGAGATTTATCATTATGGAAGTGTGATAAAACTCCACATGTAAAAGATTATCTTCTTTCTATTCCAGATGATGGGCTTGGACAGAAAATAAGGCCACGTCAGCTTTGTGCAGTGCTTGGTTATAGACTTCGTATTCGTTTGTTTGTTATAAATAGTTCTTGTATTTTCTGCAATAGGGATATGGATGTGTATGGTGATCATGCACTCCATTGTGCTAGTGAAGTTAGTATAAGTTTAAACATGATCCTGTTAGAGATAATTTTGGGAATATTTGTTACCGTGCTAGTGTACCTCTTAGAGTTGAGGAAGCTTTGGGGTTTCTTTCTCATGATGGTGGTACTGCTAGGTCGGCTGACATCTTGGTTTACAATTGGGAGGAAGGTCGCATACGTGTTTTGATGTGACTGGAGTTTCTCCTTTTGCTGGGGGTGGTATGCAAGCATTTACACCGGGGCTCGCCTTGGATAAAGTCGTTGAGTGCAAAAGGGTTAAGCATCTTGATGTATGTTGAACCAATGGATATAGTTTTTATACCTTAGATTTTACTACCTTAGGTGAACTTGGTATTGAAACTATTGAATTTTTGAAATGGCATGGTATAAATATTAATGTTCGTAAAAAAATTTTCTATAAAATAGGCTTAACTATTCAAAAAGGTGTTGGAGCCCAACTCCCATATAGTTTCTTGTAAAAATTTACTTTTTTTTTCCTTTTTAAAATTTTTATCATAAAGGAAAATTCAATAAATGAATAAAAAAGGCAATATAAATAGAGTTATCTTTCCCAATAGTGGAGAAGATCAAACTTGGAGACCTAACCTTCAATAATTGACCGACTTCATACTCCTTAGCATGCTTGGATAAAGCATCAACAACTTCATAACGGGATCTAACATGGACACAGTTAACACCCATAACAAACTCTAAAATCCTAATAATATCCTAAAAAAATATTGTGATCCTGCCTTTTGACCAGAGCAAAATTTAAGGTTATTGCCCCTATTACAGATTTACAATCTCCTCAACTACTAAGTTGCTAAGCTTGTTCTTCTTGATTTATTTTGCAGCTTTTAAAAGAGCAGGTTCCTTAGCTTGCTAAACATCTTCATCTTTTCAAAAATTCATTATTTCCCTAATAAACCCCCTTGTAGAGTAGTATGAAGGTTAGGTTTCTTCCAGTTCAGAGGAGGAACAATCTATTTTGCTTCATCCTTGTTCTTAGATCTTGATCTGCAACCATTGGTAATATCTGTAACAACCAAATATGTGTTGGTAAGCTTTTTATTTAACCAATTTCATCTTATATTCTTGACGAAAGTCAAAAGATGATCATGTGAAAATCGCCTGGCAACATCTTACATGATTTGTATGAGACAGTCATTTGATGTAGACTCGAAATATTTCGTATTGATCATTCGATCACTTGAAATTGCTTTGAAGCTAATAGTTTGTGTGAGACAGCTATTCTCGTTTTCCAAGAATGTTTCAATGATTGAAATAAGAGTTTAGAACAATTGGATATAAGCATAGTATGCGTACTTGCATATATGTAATCCAAGTCCGGGAACCATGGTATGCATACCCGTATGCGTACTAATTGGTTTTGTGAAAGTCCGGGAACCATGGTATGCATACCCGTATGCGTACTAATTGGTTTTGTGAATATCCGGGAACCTTGTACGCATACTGGAGTGAGTTTCAGGTCCGGGAATTTCTGCTGAGTATGGAAGGTATGCGTACCAGTTCGCGTACTGGCGGAACCCAAACTTAGTCCGGCCATTTAGGTACGCGTACCCGAATGCATACCTAAGTGGATAATGTTCTAAAATCGGTTTGTTCATGAACTAATACATTTATATAATAAGGAATGCAATTTTTTCAAACCGTGCTATTATGTTCATGACTTGATTATTTTGTTTCAATTGTGTCTTGTATACTTCTATGAGAATATAAATAATTGAACAACTCTAGAATTAGTTTCATTTGAGTCAATTGAACTAGTTATGGTGAAGGTGAATATGATTGATATGAAAATGTTCATATGGATAACTTCGGTTAAGTATTGTTGAGCCAACAAGGTACACGCGTTTAGGTACGGTTACTTATATCTAAATGAAATCACTTTTTATTTGTGTGTAACAAGCTAAGTTCGATCTAACGGTTGAAAGATATTAGCTTGAGTCTAATCAGGTTTTATTTGTGAATATTGAATGCTTTGTTACCAAGGTCATGTTGATTGCAAACCCTGATTTGAAGACTATATAAAGGAGAACTCTAGCAACTGGGAAACCTAATCCCCACACCTCATGTGTGATACTAGTTGCGACTAGAGTCGATTCTCCTTTAACCTTAGGTTTTTCATGAAACCCTATAGGTTAACGACTTAAAGACTTCATTGGTATTGTGAAGCCAGACCCAACTATTTTATATGTAGTTACGTGTTCTGATCTTGCCCTGTTCTATCGTATTAAGTACTATTTTCTCTAAGATTTGCTCGAGATTGATTCTCCGATAGGCAAGATAAAAAGTATCTTCGTCTCAACGTTTGTGATTCCACAAAATCTTGTTTCGCTACAATGCGATTAAGATTATTGTGAGGTGATTGATATTTCTAGGTTGTTCTTCGAGAATATAAGTTTCGTATATCAATTGGTTCTTGTTCACCTTGATTTATCAAAAGATGGAATAAAACTCGTAGGTTTATCTATGGAGACATGTTTATCTATTCAATAGACTTTTCAGTGTGAGACAGATTGGTTTATCAAGTCTTTGACTTTGGGTCGTAGTAACTCTTAGTTGTGGGTGAGGTCAGCTAAGTGAATCAAGTGCGTAGAGTTATTCTGGGATTCAGATACGTAAGGAGCGCAACTGTACCTTGATCAGTGCAATATTGGTTAGGGCTCAACTACATTCCAGTCCGAAGTTAACTTAGAGTAGGCTAGTATGTTTAGCGGCTTAATACAATGTGGTGTTCAAATCTGGACTAGGTCTCAGGGTTTTTCTACATTTGTTGTTTCCTCGTTAACAAAACTTCTGGTGTCTGTGTTATTTATTTTCCGCGTTATATTTGTTTATATAATTGAAATATCACAGGTTGTGCGTAAGTTCAATAAATTGTGAATCCAACCTTTGGTTGTTGATTAAATTAATTGACACTAGGATATTGGTTTTTGATACCGTCCAAGTTATTTCTTATATTCAATCGGGCTCGCAAATTCCAATTTGTTTGATTTCGGATTGAATTGATAAATCGAGATACAAACTCTTGGAAATATATATATATATATATATATATATATCCATTAATTGAGTCTGACTGTCTAGCTAATTCTCTTGGAATTATATTGGAGTTGGCCATATAGATTGCTAAGTGAAATATTGGGTGTGGTTGTTAGACCCCGCTTTTTCAATTGGTATCAGAGCAGGCAACACGTTTAAGACCTGATAAGTCTGTATTTGTAAGCGATACGACTCTATGGACAGAAGTGATATCTATGATAAACGCATCACCATAGACAAAAGTTCTGTTTCGTTAAAATCTATTAAAGATAAAGATTCGTGTATCTCGAATTTAGATGAACATTTTGTTCAAACAAAACAGGATTGCACTGATACTGTTTTCCCGATCACCTTTTGAACGAGTCTAACTCTGTTGAAAAAAGTAATGTAGCCAAAGAGAGTAGATTGATTCTAAATCTTGTTAGAATTCATGCTGATAGATTCAATCGGTTGAAAAATAATATCAATGCACTCATCGGTATAGTAAAAGTTCGTGACTCTAATTTAAAGGCTCTTAGCGAAGAAAACATCAAAGCTTACTCCTCACTCGAGGAAAAACTCAAAAAGGATGCCTTGTAAATTGAACATCTTTTGAGTAAACTCTCTATTCGAGGATGTTCTAAAGAGTCCACTATACCAATCGCTTCTAACCAAACTGAAAATTCAGTTTCAGAAGCTAAATCGCAATCTCTTCCAATTAGAAAAGATGTGCTTGTATCTTCCTTTAATCAAGGAAACTCTACATCGGTCGGAATAAAGAAATCTCCTAAAAACATTGTTATGTTTGTTCACTCTATTCACTCAGGTGATCAGAAAGTGTGTCTTTTTTGTGACTCAAAAGGACATGTTGAACGAAAGAGCAAATTTAAGTTGAATAACAATTCTATTATTGACTTCAACACACCTTAGATCTAATACTCAAAGGTGTAACTGACATTCGGACGTCTAAACTTATTGGTTTTAGTACTCACCCTGTGAATTCTTCCAGGAAAGTCAGTTCATTTTGCTCAAATGTTCGGAAAAATTGTATCCCTAATACAATTTGACCAAGGAGATTTCATAATGGTTCTTCTCAACCTAGTGTGAAGAATGATGCTCAAGATGTGAAAAAATCATGTAGATGGAAGCAACAGTGAAGATATGAAGGACAACCTAAATCTGACAATTGAAGGTACAAGGATATTATCAATAGGCTGTCATAATCCTCCGAACAAACTTCTTTTGGTAATGATTCGAACTATGTCTCGTATTTTGATGACAACAAGTTTTATGATAATTTTTCACATCAAAAAGGATTCTTTCCTAAATCAGAAGGAAAAGGAAACTCAACCGCGAACACCATTCATTTAATGAGCTTAGGGCTCATACTTGTGCTAATTAATCACAAGGGTTGAATGCTTACTCATAAAATCTTGTTGAGTAAGATTTGTTAATAATCAGGTATACTTACGACAAAAATGCTTTCTGTTTAGTTGAGCTATTTTCTTATTGTCCATAGCTAAACTATTGTCCGCAGAAAATTTTGCCTAAGTATTGCTTGTGTCTCAAGTATCTCGTCGTTTTTTGTTTTTTTTTCTTAAAAAGGTTTTTGGTGCAACTATGTTGCTTGCTACCCTTGTGCTCTAAATTGATTTCCTATGGAGATATAAAATTTATTGAGCCAAAAATTTGTGAAAGAAATTTTTTCACGTACCAAAAGTTCTGTCAAGTCTTAAGGTACGTTTTTGTTTCAGCTTTTATTTTTCTTTTATGTTGGGTTCGGATTGTGTTCGTACGAGTAGCCGTATCTTACTTGTCACGAACTATCTTTAGAAACCCTAAAAGTTACCTTCCCTATGAAACCACTTAAATACCAAACCTAATGAGTCACGTACACGTACTCTAGGTTATTGTCTTTTTGTCAAGAATGTCTTCACCTTCTCGCACTGGTGGTTTTGCAAGAGGTTTTCTTGATAAAGGTATTGGTTTTGAGTCAAAAGGGAGGAAGAAAAGAACCCTAGTATAAGATGATGATCAAAATCTTAAAGCCTCATGCTACTATGCCTATACTCATCAGGATGTTGAGAATGAGGATATGGTTTCTGCTGAAGTGGTTCATGATTTTCTTAAATACTTTAAGGAAGCAAAACTGCAACTTGTTGATACTATGAAGGGTCTTGATGTGTTGAGAACTGAGTTTAAAAAGATTAATTCATAGCTTGTTCTCATGAAGACACATGTTAAATATCTTCTCAATGAGGATATATTCTCTGAAGAAGCAGTGGATGCTGTCGATCACAAGCTCAAAGGACTCAAGACTCGTGGAGATTCCGGAAGTGGTCTTTGATTAGTTCATGATCGGTTTTGTTGGTTTAGGAGTCTTTTGATTTTTGCTTGTTATTTTTGTTTTTATCTAGGAAACTTCTTATGAGAATTTATTCTTTTGTTAAGAAGGATAACTAGGATTTGGAATAACCATTATTGTGAGTACACATAACTATTTCCAACGATTTTCATCTTGCAATGTTTTTAGATTTAATTATTTAAATTCTAAAGTTTATTTGGAAGATGATTTTGCATTATTAATCTTTATGGTTTCATATATTTTAACTTGTTATGGGATATTTTTGTTTGCGTCCGTGAACTATGATTGTCCCATATATGTCAAAAGTTAAGTCTTTCATATGTCAGTATGCAAAAATGCAAATATTGATGGAAGATAGGATGAACTTTTGTTTACAAAAATTAAGTCTATTACATGTATCTATGCAAATATTGATGAAAAATATAATGAATCTTTGAATATTCCGCGGTATTAGTCCTTCCCTGATCCACATCTTTGTGTAAATACTGTGCGGCTCCGTAAGTCTTCTTATGTGAGCATTTTCGATTAAATTAATCATGGGTTCTCTTGTGATTAATTTAATTGAGTATTTTGGATACAAATTCATGTTTCATGTAATTTGTTAATGTCCAAAGAAATCCTTCTTTTCTTGTGAAAGTAAGGTCGCCCTTTTTGTTCTTTCGGTAATGATATTTTAGGGGGGGGAGTCTTAATTGAACTTGTGCTTAATTGCCAAATCTTTATGGGGAGTGCGGTTGTGGAATATTGCAGGAGTTACCTTGTATCTTTATAAACTCCTTGATGAATGCATTTAGTTTCGGCTATATGATTGCATCTAAACAAATTTGATATGTTGTTCTCTGTCATGTAGTATCTCTATGGAAATTTCATTAGGATCCCACTGGTTTTCGTACCTTTGCAAATTTTATTGACAAAAATAGGGAGAATTAATGTGTAGTTCACACTACAAATACATATGGTTTACGGATCATTATGTAAGGAGGAGTGGTTTTCATGTGAGATGAAGTATTGATTAAGGGGAAGTGATACATATCACCATAGTATTGTTGTCAAAGTTGTGATACAATTGGACTTTGATGTTGTGTAATAATACTATGACACCGTATAACAATTATTGACAAAAACTGTTTTCTCATTTTTATAGCTATGGATCTTCAATAACTATGATGTTGAGTTGGACACGTTCAGAATCATTGGAGTACTTGGAAGTGACGAAGATTTCGAGTAATGTTGAAGAACCAAGGAAATCAATCATTTGGATTGAGAGCTACAAAGTTTATTTATTTTGTATTCCATATGTATTGATATTTTTGTCACTAAAATTGACAAAGGGGAGATTGTTAGAACACTGCTCGGTCGAACTCACAAGCGTTGCTATCTCAATCTTGTTGTCAAATTTAGTTTCCAAAAGTATAAGTCTTGATTTCTAGTCTACTTATAGCTAAGTCTCGGATTAGGATAGAAAGTGTAGTTAAGAATTAGACTTCACGGCGTTCATCGATTGAAGACGAAGAACTACTAAGAGGAGCATGTGGAACTTCGTCAACAAAAGGTATGTGGAGACTTGAACTCATCTATCACTCAAAACTCTATCTCCTATTTGAGACAAAAGTCGTATAGCTATATAGACTTCAATTATACACATTTGATATTTCGAGCTGAGTTTAAATCGCTTACATATTTCTCGAAATATGTATTGGTACGCTTTCGCTTTAACCAAGTTCATCTTATATTATTGATGAAATTCAAAAGATGATCATGTGAAAATCGCCTGGTAACATCTTACTTGATTTGTGTGAGACAGTCATTTGATGTAGACTCAGAATGTTTCTTATTGATCATTCAATCACTTGAAAATTTCTTTGAAGCTAATAGTTTGTGTGAGATAGCTATTGTCGTCTTCCAAGAATATTTCAATGATTAAAATAAGAGTTTAGAACAATTGGATATAAGCATAGTATGCGTACTTGCATATATGTAATCCAAGTCTGAGAACCATGGTATGCATACCCGTATGCGTACTGATTGGTTTTGTGAAAGTCCGGGAACCTTGTACGCATACTGGCGTGAGGTTCAGGTCCGGGAATTCCTGCTGAGTTTGGAAGGTATTTGTACCAGTTAGCGTACTGGCGAAACCCAAACTTAGTCAGGCCATTTAGGTACACGTACCCGTATGCATACCTAAGTGGATAATTTTCTAAAATCGGTTTGTTCATGAACTAATACATTTATATAATAAGGAATGCAATCTTTTGCAAACCGTGGCTATGATGTTCATGACTTGATTCGAGTGAATCAAAATCGATTTTGTTTCAATTGTGTCTTGTATACTTATATGAGAATATAAACAATTGAGAAACTCTAGAACTAGTTTTATTTGATTCATTTGAACTAGTTATGGTTAAGATGAATATAATTGATATGAAAGTGTTCATACGGCTAACTTCGGTTAACTATTGTTGAGCCAACAAGGTGCACACGTTTAGGTATGGTTACTCATATCTAAATAGAGTCACTTTTCATTTGTGTGTAACAAGCTAAGTTCGATATAACGGTTGAAAGATATTAGCTTGATTCTAATCAGTTTTTCATCTAGCGGTGAAAATTGAATGCTTTGTTACCAAGGTAACATTGATTGCAAACCCTGATTTGAAGAATATATAAAGGAGAACTCTGGCAACTGGGAAACCTAATCCCCACACCTCCTGCGTAATACTAGTTGCGACTAGAGTCGATTCTCCTTTAACCTTAGGTTTTTCACGAAACCTAGTAGGTTAACGACTTAAAGACTTCATTGGGATTGTGAAGCCAGAACCAACTATTTTCTCTGTAGTTGCGTGTTCTGATCTTGCTATGTTCTATCGTATTGAATACTATCTTCTCTAAGATTTGATCGAGATTGATTCCCCGATAGGAAAGATAAAAAGTAGTCACAAACATCTTCGTCTCATCATTTGTGATTCCACAATATCTTGTTTCGTTACCATGAGGTGATTGATATTTTTATGTTGTTCTTCGGGAATATAAGTCTGGTATATCAATTGGTTCATGTTCACCTTGATTTATAAAAAAACGGAACAAAACTCGTAGGTTTATCTGTGGGAGACAGATTTATCTATTCAATAGACTTTTTGTGTGAGACTGATTGGTTTATCAAGTCTTCGACTTTGGGTCGTAACAACTCTTAGTTGAGGGTGAGATCAGCTAAGGAAATCAAGTGTATAGAGTCCTGCTGGGATTCAGAGACGTAAGGAGCGCAACTGTACATTGATCGGTGTGAAATTGGTTAGGGCTCAACTACATTCCAGTCCGAAGTTATCTTGGAGTAGGCTAGTGTCTGTAGCGGCTTAATACAGTGTGGTGTTCAAATCTGGACTAGGTCCCGGGATTTTTCTGCATTTGCAGTTTCCTCGTTAACAAAACTTCTGGCGTATGTATTATTTCTTTTTCGCATTATATTTTTTATATAATTGAAATATCACAGGTTGTGCGTAAGTTCAATCAATTGTGAATCCAACATTTGGTTGTTGATTAAATTGATTGACACTAGGATATTGGTTTTTGATACCGTCCAAGTTATTTTTTATATTCAATCAGGCTCGCAAATTCCTATTTGTTTGATTGCGGATTGAATTGAGAAATTGAGATACAAACTCTTGGATATTTTCCATTGATTGAGTCTGACTGTCTAGTTGATTCTCTTGGAATTATATTGGAGTTTTCCACACAGATTTCTAAGCGAAATATTGGGTGTGGTTGTTAGACCCCCGCTTTTTCAATTTTGAAACAACCCATTTGACAATTAATCATAATACTAGTCACTTCTTGCACTTAAGTAGCTTAGCCATCTTGATTAATCAGCTTCCCTTTCCATGTGCTAATTGATCTTGTTTGAGATTTTTCAACAATAGACTTTAATCAAGTTCTTGTTTTTTTTTGTTTTTTTGTTCGTAAATGTTCTCTCGCAGGCCCAAGGAATAGAGGTAGACCAAGATACTTCTCATTCGGACCCATATTCTTCATTTGCAGGATTCCATCTAAATGTTCACAACTTTTTCTTGACATATGTGTTTTTCGAAGAAAATGCTTGATGTGCTAAAGTTTGCAAGTTGCTTTGAAGCTGCACTGAAACTTTGAATAACATATAGCATATTCTTAACATCTTGATCTTTAGCATTACAAAATAATAAATTATTTATACTCAAACCATAAATGCTTGGTTTTATACAGAACTTTCTTAATTTTTAGTCTAGCAAAACATTCTAGAGAATCCTTTTATGCATAGGATGGAAAGATAAGGAGATAAAGGATCCATTTTCCTTAAAACTACGAGGACTAAAAGGTTTACAAGAAGAACCATAAAGCTTTAATGAGATAGAAGTATTAATGACACGTCGATTTATCATCTGACACCATTTTTCATTGAACCATAAGTGTTTCATGGTGTCATTTAGGTAATTCTACTTTATTATGTCAAAAGCTTCTGATATGTCTAGTTTGATATCAAGTTCACCATACTTGGATTTACTTTTTTCATGTGATCAACTAATTCATAGGAAATTATTGTATATCACGAATATTTTTTTGTGAAACGTAGGCTACTGGGAAAGGTGAGATAATTCATGGGAAATTGTTGTCTATTAACAAGTTATTTTGAGATGATTTTATGATTGCATAAACTTACAGATCTAAAATCAGTTTAAGGGTGTTCAATTTTTGGGATTAAGGTTTGTAGTTTAACTCTTTAAGTAGATGTACACTTTAAAAGGAATATATATATATATATATATATAAAGAGAAATGATTGATCTGTCCCATAACCCAAGTTTACTTAGCAGCGGAATTGTTTCGTTAATCAAAACCTACTCATTATCTTCAAATTTGTTGTTATAATTCAAACTCTATTTGGTAACTTAAAATTTGTATCATAACAATGTAACACTCTGAGCCAAAGTCTGATCAGTGAGAATTGTAGCCTAATATGCCTTGTAATCCACTTGTTTTTATTTTTTCTTCTAGACAATCCAAATTTATTAAGTGACCCAAAATTTAAATGTCTCTTAAAACACCTATATCATCTTATATTAGTCTAATGACTTAAAATGTGTCTCATGACTCAAGTTCAGCCTAACTACAGACTAACCTCAACTAATGAATGTCCTTGGGACCGGAAACAAATATTCGTTTAACGGATAAATGATTCACATAGTGAATTGTTGCTGCTTCGAAACTGCGCAGGTGTATCTAAATTTTACTTTAGTTTGCGTACTACTGCTCATTGTTATGTGCAAGATGCTCAGGTTGTATTTGATACATATTTTTACAAATACATGAGGTAATTGGTGACTGGTGATGGTCCAGGTTATGGTTGCAACATAGAATGGTCTTTTACTATCAGATATGGTGTCCTAGAGATTTATTCTATGTTTGATACTATGCAGTATTGTTACTTGGCATCTTGTTCACAAACCTTACAACTACAAGAGACTATATTACAAGGTTCAGACTTTCAGGTTAAAAGTTTAGCATATCAAACCGCTTTTGACAATTTTTTTCAGGTTAGTGGTATCACATCGTCACAGTGTTGCAAACTTATTACTTCCCCCCATCATATGTATGCATTGGCAGTTCAGTACTTTGCAGGTGTGACTAAGGAAATTGTGTCTCTTTTCAATATGTCAAGGCGAGACTTATCATTATGGCAGTGTGATAAAACTCCACATGCAAAGGATTATCTTCTTGCTATTCCAGATGATGGGCTTGGACAGAACATAAGGCCACGTCAGCTTCGTGCAGTGCTTGGTTATAGACTTGGTATTCGTTTGTTTGCTGTAAATAGTTCTAGTATTTTATGCAACAGGGATATGGATGTGTATGGTGATCATGCACTTCATTGTGCTAGTGAAGTTGGAATTAAGTTTAAACATGATCTTGTTAGAGATACTTTTGAGGATATTTGTTACCGTCCTAGTGTACCTTTTAGAGTTGAGTCACCTTTGGGGTTGCTTTCTCATTTGGTGGTGATGCTAGGCCGGCTGACATCTTGGTTTACAATTGGGAGGAAGGTCGCCATACGTGTTTTGATGTGACTGGGGTATCCCCTTTTGCTGGGGGTGGTATGCAAGAATTTACATCGGGGCTCGCCTTGGCTAAAGCCGTTGAGCGCAAGAGGGTTAAGTATCTTGATGTATGTATAACCAATGGATATAGTTTTTATACTTTATCTTTTACTACTTAGGTAAACTTGGTATTGAAATTATTGAATATTAATGTCCGTAAATTTTTTTTATATATTAGGTTTAACTATTCAAAAAGGTGTGGGAGCCCAGATCCCATCTAGTTTCTTGTAAAAAAAATTTTTTTTTCCTTTTTAAAGTTTTTATCATAAAGGTAAATTCAATAAATGAATAGAAAAGGCAATATAAAAAAAGAGTTATCTTTCCAAATACTGGAGAAGATCAAACTTGGAAGCCTAACCTTCTGTAAGTGACCGACTTCATAATCCTTAGCATTCTTGGAAAAAGCATAAACAACTTCACAACAGGATCTAACATGCATGGACACACTTAACACCCATAACAAACTCTAAAATCCTACTAATATCCTAAAAAAATATTGTGATCCTGCCTTCTGGCCAGAGCAAAATTTAAGGTTATTGCCCCAATTACAGACTTACAATCTCCTCAACTACTATGTTGCTAAGCTTGTTCTTCTTGATTTATTTTGCAGCTTTTAAAAAAAGAAAGTTCCTTAGCTTGCTAAACATCTTCATCTTTTCGAAAATTCACTCATAAACCCCCTTGTAGAGTCTATCAAGATTAGACCAAATCCAAAAAACCTAAAAATCAAGTCAAAGCAGTATCAAGGTTAGGTTTCTTCCAGTTCAGAGGAGGAACAACCTATTTTGCTTCATGCTTGTTCTTAGATCTTGTTCTGCAACTATTGTTAAAATCTGTAACAAGTATATTATACATTATGTAGAAATTTTGATGCATTGTATTATGTTTTTGGGATGAGTGGGTTTGTACTCAAAAACCTTAAGATGCCTATGTTTCCAAACTTTCCACATTATGGCAGTGGATAGAAGGATACTTTGAACTATCTCTGATCCTAATTCCAAGATTTGATTCTCTATTGAATAGAAGTAACTTGTTGGTGGGTATGCATAGCTTCAGGAAAAACAGAAAATCGTATCACTTGGGTTAGATCACAATGCATAAAAATATGAGTGTCAGTTTCAGTTTGTTGTTGACATAAAGGGCGTTTGTAATTTTTCATGTACATATGTCTACCAATCCTGCATCTGTTTTGATGTATATCATTCAGGCATCCGCGTAAAAAGAAATTCAACTTATAAGGAAGATTTAAATGTCATAGCTTAAAAAAAAATCTTTAATTTTCCTTGCTGATATTGTTATCATTATTGTTATGAATTATATTTTTATAAGTAGATTTGACTAGAATACTCCATTTTTAGTTAGTCTCCCTTGGAGAGTATCTTGAGCACTATACAGGATTCTGATATTTTTGATTGAATATGCTTCATTTGTAGAGAAAACGACTTGCAGTTTTCGTTGATTCCGCTGAGTATTTGATTTTACAAGTTGATTTGGAGTGAAATTATATATCCAGTTATGCTTCCAGATTTTGATTCTAGCTCCATCTCAATACTTCGCACATAGACCCTTCATACTTTAAGTTTAATGAATTTTTTAATAATTTGAAGACCCTTCATAATAATTCTTCATATTTAAGAGCCTTGTGGGTTTGGATTATAAGAAAAAAAGTCCTTATTGTGGAAATATTAGGTTATAAAATTCTAGACTTAAGAGAGTTTGTCTCTATGATCATTTTTCAAGCAGTTTTTGCTAAAAGAGCATCATTAAACTTCTTTGTGTTTGTGAATCCTAATCTTCCTAGTCTTTTAGGTGTGCAAACAGAACTCCAGGACTTATTATATAACCTTTTGTTTTCATTTTTGTTCCACCAATACCTCCTTTCAGTTGTGTCAATAGCTTACGTTGTTTTCTTAGGCATTTTGAAACAACCTATTTAACAATTTATCATAGTACTAGCCACTGCTTGCACTTAAGTAGCTTAGCCATCTTGATTTATCAACAATAGACTTGAAACAAATTCTTGTTTATTTTTTTCTGTCTCTTTTCGTAAATGTTCTCTCGCATGCCCAAGGAATAGAGTTATACCAAGATACTTCTCATTCGGACCCATATTCTTCATTTGCAGGATTCCAACTAAATGTTCACAACTCTGTCTTGACATATGTGTTTTTCGAAGAAAATGCTTGATGTGCTAAAGTTTGCAAGTTGCTTTGAAGTTGCACTGAAGCTTTGAATAACATATAGCATATTCTTAACATCTTGATCTTTAGCATTACAAAATAATAAATTATTTATGCTCAAACCATAAATGCTTGGTTTTATACAGAACTTTCTTAATTTTTATCCTAGCAAAACATTCTAGAGAATCCTTTTATGCATAGGATGGAAAGATAAGGAGATAAATGATTCATTTTCCTTAAAACTACGACGACTAAAAGGTTTACAAGAAGAACCATAAAGCATTAATAAGATAGAAGTATTAATGACACGTCGATTTATCATCTGACACCATTCTTCATTGAACCATAAGTGTTTCATGGTGTCATTTAGGTAATTCTACTTTATTATGTCAAAAGCTTCTGATATGTCTAGTTTGATATCAAGTTCACCATATTTGGATTTACTTTTTTCATGTGATCAACTAATTCATGGGTAATTGTTGTATATCACGAAAAAAAAATTGTGGAACATAGGCTACTTGGAAAGGTGGGATAATTCATCGGAAATTGTTGTCTATTAACAAGTTATTTTGAGATGATTTTATGATTGCATAAACTTAAGAATCTAAAATCAGTTTGAGGGTATTCCGTTTTTGGGATTAAGGTGTGTAGTTTAACTCTTAGTAGATGTCCACTTTTGAAAGGAAAATATATAGAGAGAGAGAAATGATTGATCCGCCCCATAAACCAAGTTTACTTAGCAGCGGAATTGTCTCGTGAATCAAAACCTACTCATTATCTTCAAATTTGTTGTTATAATTCACTCTATTTGGTGACTTAAAATTTGTACCGTAACAATCTAGCACTCTGAGCCAAAGTCTGATCAGTGAGAATTATAGCCTAATATGCCTTGTGATCCATTTGTTTTTCTTTTTTCTTCTAGACAATCCAAATTTATTAAGTGACCCAAAATTTGAAATGTCTCTTAAAACACCTATATCATCTTATATTAGTCTAATGACTTAAAATGTGTCTCGTGACTCAAGTTCAACCTAACTACAGTCTAACCTCAATTAATGAATGTCCTTGGGACATGAAGAAAAATATTCGTTTTACGAGGTTATTTATTTGTCGATAATTGATTATTTATTTATTTATTTAAAGAGTATTTTTAGTTTTTTACGTTTATAATATCTAGGTTTCCGAGTCAAAAATTAATCAACTAGAATAACATATTCAAGAATTAACAAATGTCATTTCTAACTTACCCTATAGGAATATTATGGATGTCAAACATCTTTTGAACTATCGTAACAAGAATGATGTAGTTATAAAATCACTTATGGACTAAGAAATTATCATACCAGTAATAAATGGTAAGAATTATCCTGAACCAGATAATAGTAGTATTATAGAAAATGTGTCATCAAAAAAGACATTTTAAGCAGTAATCACAATGATAAACAACCTGGGACAATACGAGCAAGATATTTCTAAAGGTGATCATGCATTACAAAAAATTAAGAACGATGTGTATTTTGGTTAAGGTGGAAGAAGAAAACAAAAAATCTTAGACGCATATTTTGAGAAAAAAGACTTCTTATACAAATATTGCTGATTTTTTTTTTCTTTTTTGAAGGGTGTGAATATTGTTGATTGGATGAAGTATTTTTGTTTGTTTATATTATGTTATTTTGTAAGAAATTTTAGTGATTATTCTTTTAATTTTTCATAGGACCTTTAAGGATTAAAAATATTTTGTTCATTAATACATTTAGCGAGGTTATTCATTTATCCCCTTGGTCCAAGTTGGGATTGAAAAAATTATTCAGTTGGCAAAGTTATTCATTTATCGAACATTCAATTATCGTGGTTATATGTGGCGTGAGATCTGCCATGTGATTCAACATATCTCATGTTACCTGAAATTTTTCCCGTTACCCAAAATGTCATTTTGATGCTAAATTGCCTGGTGATATAATCAACCTCGTCGTCCGAAATATCACCCGCATCCATGACCTAAGAACTGCCCTTTGATCCCAAATCTACATTATGGGACCTAAATTTATTTATCAACCCGAAATTTGATTTGTCTCCCCAGCATGATCAAAAAAGGTTGTATTTATTATAGTTTCTATTAGTTAATAACATCGTAATTGCACTTGCGAGTGTAGATAGGGATAATAAAAAGAGAAAGGCAATCACTAGAACAGACCATGCAAAGAGCGTTAAAGATAGTGGTTATAAAATTGATAGAACTTGGAATAACATCGTAATTGCACTTGGAATCTATGCATAGTCATTCCAAGTCCACGCATATTAAAGATAGTGGTTATAAAATTGATAGAACCTAAAATCGATGAAATATTAGATAGATGAGAACTAGAAATTGCTGAATACTTAAAATTAATAATTTATACTTCATTTTTGTCCTACTAGCTTCCGTAGTGGCTCAGTTTTACCATGCAACTTGAATTACTACCTCTGTTTCTGGAAAAGAAATACTATCACCTGTTGATTATGGTCTATATCATTATTTTTATAAGCTCAACCCGGTGGCATCACGATCAACACAAAAAACAGACCACTTAGGTTCCAAAGATGCATCGAGATCAACAACAAAAAAAGTCTATCTAGGTTTGGAAGAATTTCTTTCGTGCACAAAACAAACCACCTTGCTAATAAGATGAACATCTCCTTAAGAAAAATGGTAGAGATGTATTATGTGATGATAAACATGAATTTTGATAAAGCTAACAAAGATTAATACAACACAAACCCCCTCATTTATGAATGGCATATCTTGCAGGTTATAATATTACGAAAACCCCTACCTCTTTATCTATCTCACTCATTATGGGAACCAGATCCACCACCACCACTAAAACCACACAAATTGAAACTAATGGCTTCTTTCTTTCACTTTCAAGAATTGACATGATGAACATAATAGTTTCTTATTTTATTCATCTCACCAACTTAAACATCAAACCCAAACAGAAAATCTAAAAGAATATATATAAAGCAAGTAAGCAAAGTTTGTTGCCGCATTGTTTATGGGAAAAGGAGAGAGCTTATTACTTTAGAGATTCTTTTGTCTATCAAAAATTCTTGTTCTGTGATAAAAACCACTTTGGAAACCCAGCTTAAAAAGAAGGCAAACTCCATTTGAAAAGGAAAGATTAGGCTTCAACTTGGACTACTTTGCATCATAACTTATATCTATCAACCAAACAAAAGCATATTTAATCTCCACTAGCAGTATATACTTAGAAGTAAAAAAGGCCAGGAAATAGCCAAAGAGAGTGGGTGTTAAGTAATGTCAACCACTCCCATGCATATCAAAAAGACAACACCACATAAAAAATACTCATCACTCAGCGATTGGAGTCTTTTCCTTTCTTGAGTTCAAAATTCAGTATAATATAAGTTCACCAATTGGTTTCAAACATCTAATTCTCTTTTTTTTGTATTTCACCAAAAGATTAATAGATCTAAAGAGATTAGGTTTATTTTCTTTTCTCAAGATCAGGTTGTACACATAAAATATAATACAACATGATCTCCAAACTGCAGTTTAAATTTAGTGGACACCATTGCGCCAGAGACAAAAACTGAGACCTGAAGACATGATCAGACAATATGGACAACAATATCACCTGCCCATACAAATATAGAAAACCTGCCATGGTGCCACAACTTAATAAGCAGATCAGACTCTACAGACTGCAGTCATGGATGATGGATGTCTCCCCCAAATGAAACAACACCACAGATTTCAAAAACACCATTTTCAATGAATTTCCAGTAAATATGATAGCTTTGCAATCTTTTGTTCTTGTTTTAGTTTCCTGGTACTCCTAGTAACTAATTTCATAGAAATTTACCCAGCTACCTGGAAGTGAACAAGGGGCTTCATTTCCTTCTCTTTTTCAGCTCCTACAAGTACTATTCCTAATGGGCTAATGTGAATGTGATTGAGAAGACATAGGGTATAAGACAAGTATGTCGAGCAAGCACTGACTCATCAATCCAATATCTCTAGTATTTATCTAAAAGAAGCTTAATCAATAAAACTGAAAGTAATATTATTATGCTCATAATGTAAAGAGAGAAGACAAGCACCCTTCTTGGGGAACTGAGCTCTCTTCTTGACTTCTCAAATTTTGGTTAATAAAAACAAGAAGATTCTAAGAATAGACATAAACAAGTGGTTCTCATGCACTTATCCTACTGTACATATGCAATGCCCACTACTCTTGGGAAAAACCCAAGGAACGAAAGCAGAGACTAAGAGACCCTCATGAAGACACCCAGATAGATACTCTTGTTTAAAGGAAAGCCAATGAAAAAACAAAAGCAATAAAATAAAACAATCCACCTCAATTTGCCTGCTTTTAACTCCATTATTGCCAGTTCTCTAGGCCCTACCATGAGATGAAAAAAATTAGATTGAAAATCATAATCATAATTTTTTAGTGTAATCTCTATTCACTTTCAATATCTGCAAGAAAAATGGCTAGTCATTCAAGTCCTAGTGTCCACAAGATTGTTATTGGTGACATAAATTTGGTAAAATCTCCATAAGAATCCCAGACTAGAGAGTCGTTTCCCACTCCATGAAACAGAACGGTAAGTCATTACCTGCCTCTATTAGATGTGGCTCTAAGAATCATAAGATCGCATAGCGGGTTAATGCCTTCCCGCTTTGCCACTGTCAGATGCAATCACTTTAGTTTGGGGCACGATAAGACTTGTTCATGGTGTACATGCATCTTTCTTCCCTGGTACTCATTTTCCTAAGTTTATGTTCAAGAAAAAAAGAGATCATACTAATAAACTACTGCAGGACTAGTACTGTCTTATGCCAAATCAAGAAAGAAAGTTGGTTGTGCCAAAACTCTTCATTGCTACTTTGGCTTTCATCGTCTATGCAAGTCACCTTTAAATGGTCTTTTTCTTGCAGTTAGTTGTGCAACTTTCGGCTTTCAAATCCAAATCAAGCTTGGATTTTAGGCTGTGATTTACCAAAAAAGGTGGGTCACCAATTGAACAGTTGAAGTTGATGTAACTGAGTGAAAGCACCACCAGATTACTGGCGAACACACTACTTTTGTAGAAATTTGGAAGAAAAGGTCTTTCAATGCAAATAGTTCATGCTAGTGTCACTAGACCACATGATTCAGATTTGACTGTAGATTGAATTCTTACAGGATTGTCAACCTTGTATACATAGTCACTCAAAAGAGAGCCATGTAAAGTTGCTGCTATATGAGGAGAAGGGAATAGAGGTAAAAGGATAAGTAGAGAACTCTTAGCTTGACACTGACAACAGTAAAAGATGACATAAGCAATGCCCCTGGAATAACAAGCATCACTGTGCGGGACCACTTGATAAAGATGAGATAAAATTAAAAAAAGATACATGGCCACTTCCTTCAACACATCTCATCTCCATTTATTCCCCTCTACTTCACTCTGTTAACCCTGTTATATACCCCCATTCTAAGAGCAGCAACCATCAGTCCAAGAAGAATCCTCTAGCCTTCCACTTCCCTTTGACACACCACTCTAAATTTGAGAGCAGCGAAGATGATCTTCGAGCATGAAGGCCCTACTGAAACGCCAGTAGATTACCATCATATCGGATCAAACTTCGGCAACAATATCAATACAGAGATCGATCATGACAACTCAGGAGAGTGGCTGGATTTGAAACTAGGAACTACTGAACCATCGACAGCTGCAGATTCCGACTCTGCATCAAGGCAGTCTTGTGAAAAGGTTTTCTCATGCAACTTCTGCATGAGGAAGTTCTTCAGCTCACAAGCATTGGGTGGTCATCAGAATGCCCACAAGAGAGAGAGGGGAGCAGTTAGGAAGTACCAATCTCAGAGAATGATGACCATGATGGGTTTGCCCTTAGACGGTCCAATCATCCGGTCTCTAGGAGTCCGGTCCCACTCATTAGTGCACAAGCCAAGCAGAGAAGGGAATGGTACGGTTGCAAGGTTTAATGATGCAACCTCTGGAATAGGGATGAGACAGGTACCCTTCACACTTGAAGAAGCAATAGATATGATGTGGCCTGGAAGTTTTCGCGTAGAAGCGCAACTGGATGAGCAACCATCTGATCTACTTAAGCTCGACTTGAATCTCCGACTTTGATCCATCCATCTACTATCCAATTTATATACCATGAAAAGTTGCTTCCATTAATCCCTTCTCTACTGTATGGTTTTTCCATTCTTTTAACCATGGGGAAAAGAAATTCCAAGATGGACCCAAGTAAAAGGTTGAAATCCTAAATCTAGGAGATGAGGATTCTTCATAATACAAAACTACAAGAAACTATCAGAATTTCTCCTACTATTGCATCTTGTACAGTTGTACTACGGAACCTGACACCTTACTTTCATTTCCATTCAGGATTCCACCTTGATATTATGATTTATTGTCCCAAAAGATCGCAAGATCCCAAGTTTCATAAATTATTTTTCAGCTAATGATTTTTTTTTCATCCTAAAACCCTTGGCTGGTGATGATAATTCTAACTAAATAAACAACTACTAATTGACAGTGAAACAAACGAAAGCCTGATCTCCTACAATAGATATAAACATCGCCAAAGAGACCTCTAATTTTTTAAAGAAATTTTAGGTAGTTATTCAAGATTAAGCTTGATTTTGTTCTATCAACATGTACTCTTAAGTTTAATCACTGTCCATAAGCAGGCATTCCAGGGGCTTAGCCAGGAAAAGACCAGGTTATGCCTGGGCATGACTGGCCTAGGCAAATGTGCCATTGGCAAGATCATGTCCGGACAAAGTGCATTCATCCAAGCCAATATGCGATATGGCAAGAAGAATGCTAGTCATATATAGAAACAGATTCCTTCTAATAACGTAACTCTGTAAGCCTATCTTCTCAATCCCAAAGGTATGCGCGTTAATGCTGCCTTTGCAGCAAAACAAGTAACCACCCCATCTAATCTTACAACGAAGAAGTGCTAGTTTGTCAGAGAAGAATCATCTTTCTCTCCGTGTCTATACTACTGCTTATCCTGAACTCTTTAACTACTTGTCAAACCAGACAGTTCTAAGAGAGTATCACTACCCACCTTTAAAATTGAGCCCTAATAGAGAGCAGGTTAACACACATTCAAGGTTATGTTTTATTCTCCAGTAGAATCTTCAAGAAACTAATTGCTTAACGTTCATGACTAATTTCCTTTGGAAAGACCCCACCTCACAAAATTATTATAAAGTCTCTTCTCTTAGGTTTTGTTCAAAATACAGCATTTTGAATAATGGAGCATATACGGGTCTTTACTCAGAGGTGGTAGTTGTGGGATTATGGTGGCAATTGTGGTAGCTTTGTTATAAATGGAACCTTCCTCAAATTTTTGAAAAATTACTAACCAAGATAGCAACAGGAAGAAGAGATACTAAATGGCACCTACTTGTGACCGAAAATCATTTTCAGCTATGCATGTATCATAATTATGCTTCACATGGACCGAGGACTCATGTTTTAAAAACATCAGATAAGGGTAGCTCTTCTACGCGTAGATCATGGTAGATATGTCTCTATAGTCTATATGAAACATGCGATCACTAAGTTTAGCAGGAACATGGTTCCATCAACAGCTTCAAACTGGGGTATTTCCTTCCAAACTTGGTGAAGAAAGAAGCTTCTCAGCACCAAAGTTAAAATAGCTTTTTTGTTTCAAACTTTACAAAGGCATGACTACTGGAGAAAGATCTGATTTCTTGCATGAAGTAAAATTAACTGATTCTTACAAAATGAGTATAACTAAATACTGGTTTTGATTACCCGGGGAGTTTAAGCTTTTGCGTCTTTTGCATCACGACGGGAAGCCTATGACTGATGAGATTTGGATCACTATAAGCTGCAGAATCAGAAGGATATCCTTTCTGCACCAATCAAGAAGATGGAAATGTATCATTAAACTACTCTGCAAATTTTGAATGCAGATAATTATATAGAAGTAATTCACATGCAGAGTTGAATCACAGTGTAACCAAACTGTCTCCCATTTTTCGTCAGTAAGCATGGCCGTCGATTATGCATCCATGAGAATGGATGAACATAATCTCAATCCTAATTATAATACTCTGCAGTTTGAAACTGATAAGCGCTAAAAATATGGAGCAAACACAGTCACAACCTAACAAAATCTGGTGTAGTTTCATCATGACCTAAAGGCCCAAACATAAGAATCATGAGAGACAAGACTACAGAATCCATCATATTTCCTCCACTTGAGTTCATGGGGCCACTTTCTTCCCATTCCATTCATCTAAAATACAACTCTTTATTAAACATCCTGAAGAACTAAACCCTGTGTCAGAACGTCAACCGAAGGAATACTTATGAAGCATTGAGGCTTCTTTATCTACTAGAACAGTGTAGGATCTAGACAAGGCAACGTACAAAACTCATCCACCCCCAAAAACACCAAATGTGAAACTGAAATTTCACTTGCACTTCCAATACAATGGAAACATTTGAATGAAGGGTACTATGAAAATTATGACAAGGCACCAGTGTCAAATGAAAAGATGATAACAAGGACATCACAGACTTACGGCAGATAGAGATTGAAATGTAGCTTCTCTCCAGCAGCTCTCCCGAAGAATGAAAGGGTTAGCATTTTTCTCAAAGCTACAATACATTCTGGTGTCCCTTAATCTCATAAGTACTCCATCAACTCGAAGCTGCAATTGAGGTGTAGATCAGTAGGAAAACAGGTAACAGAAAAAATTGAACGGGCAAAACTTTATTGTTGTGATATGGTACAAGTTTATAGTCAAACATCCCAGGGTATAGACTGCTACCTAGCAGAAATATGGATGGAATGTAAGAGAGCAACTCACCCAGAAACGAAGTAGAAGAAACCAACAACTCGGCATGACTCTCTGCAATATCAGAAGGGAGGTAAAATACCTGTCTGACCATTAAGGTAATGCGGAGACCAAGAAACTGTTAAAAGATGTAAAGCCATAGCTGATTATTTACCACTTTTACAGTTAAGAGCGACACTCCATTGTCTGCTAGTTCATCTTCATATAAAATGGCCTGTTAATTTGAATCCATGCACCACAGTAATAAGTAAGAGCTGGACAGAAATGAGCATGAACTTCAATATTCTCTACGGTGACGTGTATACCTCATCATAGAAAAGAATAGGATCTTTTGATGCCAGTGCAACAATGTCGATTTTCTCCTCTGAATCCTCCCATTCTAAATTACAGTTTTCCTGATCTAAGATGTTCCCTTCCCCCTGCTAATCGAAAAGGTAAAAACACAACAGATGAAGCATAATAGGCTGAGAAAGAAGAGAAAGGATGGTGCACCTTCCTCAGAAAAGCAAAACCTATAATAGGAATTTTAATTTCATTTTCTGAAAGAAGGATGTAGTCTAACAAAACATAACTTACAAATTACCAAGCACTACTACTGAACTAGTACCTAATGTTGAACAATTTACTAACCAGCCAACACTTCTCATTAAAACATGCACAACTGCCCATGCTCTTTCTTCCAGCATTTACAAAACAATATGAGAGCTATAATGTGTGTATCACCAGTTAATAATATCACTTTGGCATTTTCACTTTCTCAGATTCCCAAAATATGAAAGTTAAAGTGAAGCAGAACATGCTGCCTAGCAATCAATAGAAAGATCTTGCAATCATTGTTGTTAAACTACAAAAAATAAAATAAAAATAAAATAAAAAATAAAATAAAATAAAAAACTATCTAAATAATATTCACAGAGGAGATCTGGACAAACCTCTGTATTCTTTTCAACTGTTTCACTTCCAAAGTATGGAGTAGTAAAGGTATAGTCATAATCAAATATGACCTGCTGAAAAAGTTTGCTGCAAATCCACAGATGAAATATGAGATCGATAGCCATTCCATGAGAGGGTGCAGTAGATGAAAAAATTACAGCAAGAGCAGCACACCAGATATGAGTGAAATTCTACATCTGCCCTAACATTCATATATTTTAAGTACAAATGTTTAAAATCTTAACTTAACATCGGCAACATAAAACCTATTTTAACGTTCAACTCATACATTAAGCCAAACTATTAGTTTCCTAGTACACCATTCATGTCATTTGGTTTTTCTCTCACGCTTCAACAACTAGAAAAACCTCATTTCTTTCGCCCACATATCTTATTGCAGCTGCTATCCTTGTATTCTATCAGTATATTGATTCTAGTTCTCATTTTCAATCCCTAATTCTAACCACTAACTCTTCCATAGCTCCCTTAGCCTCCCATGCTTATTACAACAAGTCGAAGTAACTCCCCAAACCTCCCCAAACTTCCTTAGCTGGGTACAGCTAGAATGTGCAAGGAAAGTAAAAAACATGGTTTCAAAACACTCAACTATTGGTGTAATTTTTGTTACTAACCTTCTGAATTTCCATTTGGCAGCAGCAGGAACTTCAACAGGAGGCAAACCTTCTTTTTTCCAACCAACCAAAGCATCAAATGCATTGAAATAGATTTTAATACCACTTTGTAAATGCCTTAATACTAAACTGCTTTCTCCAAATACCATCTCTGGTAAATGTGATGTCTTCAGTTTTTCTCCCCATCTGTAAATCCCATGCACTAATCCATTCAAAACCCTAGTTTTAAGAAACCAAAGAGAACGGGGGCAAAAAAAAAAAAAAGTAAATTTACTTACTGTTCATAGGTCAAAGAAGAAAGAATGGATCGGTTCTTTGATTCAATCTCCCAACCATGAATTTTGACTCCATTCCTTCCTTGTGGTAGAGACTCTGCTCCTGCAGCTTTAAGTGTTGCCTTTCTCTCCGCTTCTTCGATTTCTCTCTCTTTCTCCATTTTTCCGATTGCGAAGCTCTCTCGAGGGACTCGTTTTGATTTCGAGTTGTTGACCTGCTTTAATCTTCGGTTTACGAGTACGTGTAAGGTTCGTCTTTTAGATGGAATTAAATTAACGGCCGTGATTGAGTTGATATTTCCACCCAACTTTTTCACAAAAGTCGGCGAGGCTGAAGCTTCAGCTTGTTATTTACTCCATTGCTATAAGCTGAAGCAGATAAGTTAGCTCTGGCATATGGGCGGCTGATGAATAAATAGTTGCAGTGTTGAATACAATACTGTAACCTGTCAGATGCATTGCAGCTTGGCTTAATGCAATCCTAGTTTTATACTATCTCAGATGCACCATATCTGCTTGAAGTTGAGTGCAATGGATTTCTGTTATGAAAAAAATTGGTTTCTGGAGCAGCTTTGGTAGACTGACCACTCTACATCCCAACTTAGCAAGGCTTGGTTAAGAGTTTTAAGATTCTTAGGCCTTCATTGATTTAAGGAACACAAAATCATCCCAAGTTTTGGAGTGTGATCCTCGTTTTGTTGCTTGTTCCCTTCCTGTAAAAATATTGTCATTGAATTTGCCAAACATGAAGATTCTGCTGTTGGGGATAGAGAATGTAAACAATCGATATAATGAGGTGTGTTGAACACGGCCTAAATTGCAGGCTTGTAGCTGCTTGATTAAATAGTTCACCGCCGACCTCCTCCTTGCGTGTGTAGCATTGTCCATTGGGGCTTCATAGCTGGTAATGCTTGTTTTTATCTGAAAAAGTGGAGCAGTAAGTACTGCTCTGTTGGAGATATGACTTCCATTTGAAGATTTTTTTCAAATTGCAGCAGCATGTGCTTTGTTGATGTTTTTGCTGAGAATACACAATTTTGAGGGTCTCTATACATTATTGGAACTTACTGAATTCACACACTCCCGCTTGGAATGACTGGGCGGCTGTGGAGAGTAGAAGTATCTGCTCTAGTGTTTCGCTTGCACAAATAGTAATAGCAAGATGGAGTAAAGTTGTACTCAACTAGGATCAATAGGGGGGGTGGATACACCAAAAGTTGATGTCAGCTAAACTCCTCAAATACTAAGTGCATTGTGTGGAAGTGGACACATGACTTTCAAATGATAAGCACAGAATGCTCAGTTCCCACACTAGTCTAAGTTATAGCAAATGTAACTTGAAGGCATCTCATATATGGTTGTAAATCCTCATTAAAGCAGCACCAAAATCAATTGCTGTGAGCCACTGGTGAGATGAGCTTTTCATATATGGGTGGAGAGGTCCCAGTATCTTCAAGTATAAATAGGAGAAGATTTTGAGGAATCAGTGAGATTCAGGAACATTAATTGCATATAAAACATATAATGACCTAATTGCATTGCATATAAAACATATAATGAAGTAATGAACAACCTGATTTACCGCTGATAGCATAAATCAGAAGGATATCTGAAAAAGGGTGGTCATAAACATATTGCTTTTATAATACAAAGAGAAAACCCTGAAACAAAGTGTTGGGAGAGAATGCGCCAGAAAACACAACATGAATACACAAAATGCTGTGATTAGAAAGTTGGATTTAAGCATTCAAGTAGAGTCAATACAGAGGTGCTCTAAACTGAAGGAGCTAACCTTCACAAAGTTACAATTTCTATCCTAGCATTCTAATCTAAGAACTAAAGTCATACATGTACGAGTGCAAAATTTCCGTCAAACATGACCTGAAAAAGTTTCCGATTAGAAACACCAAATCCTCTTTTCTTCAACCAGGAGATATCTCCAACAATTAACAAGAGATGCTTTTCTGGCAGAGATGACCTTCCAAGACTTCACTCAACGTATCTACATATTCTTAATCATATCTTTTGTTCACCAGAACTCCAAATCATTAAAAAAAGCATACCTTTTTTCCAATCCACAAGAGGTTCACAGTTGAAAAAATCATCCAGATCATATCCCAGTCAAGAGCTTTTTACAAATCCTCAAAGAATCCATTGGTGGTTCTTAATTACATCAAGTCCAGAAACAAAACAACAGTCTTCTCATATTTCAACGTCCTCAAAATAAGCTACTGGGATTTCTGAGGGAGATGTCAATGTTGACACACACTTGAACTGTTTCAAAAGAGTTTTAATTAAATCAGAATCAAATCAGATTGTTCTATAGCAAAAAACTGGCTTACAGATGCAGATTATTCAAGGAACAGAAGAAACACACCTTATGCTGTTTGTACTTATCTCTTACTGCTACCAAGCTGCCCAGTTTTTTACATGATTGTATCTCATGGATAATCAAGACACAATCCTTTAAATCAGATGGTTTATAACCAGAGCACTGCTGAAGGATTGAGTTCTGCAAGGAATGTTAATAACAATTTAATTTTGTCTTTCAGGGCATTAATACAGGTCAAAGCTAAAAATTAATCTGGGAACATACCCAAGGATGCAGTTTCGGTTGGATTGTGAATCTTGTAAGAAAAATAACTGAGGCAGCAAGCTTTGAAGGTAAGAATTGTACACAAGAGTAGTCCAGTAAACTCAGCTCTGCCAGGTAATAACCCAAGAACTCCACTTGCAGGTTGGGAGACTGTAAGAATAACACAAAATACATTATTAGCAAACTAACCAAAATGGGAAGCAGTTGAATGCTGGAAATAACTAAGTGATTAACGCTGCTTACTTTGCAATTTTCTTGAGTAGCCCTGGTGAACCTCCTGAACAGTCAACAACAACAACAACAGCATACACGAACTAAGATCAGTCACATGAAAGTTAAAGAGAGTCAAGTTAGAACCAGAATGAAATGTAGAAAAAGGAAATAATATTTTGACACCGTACCTAAGAAAAGTCCTTGTTGTTGGACAACCCATCTCAAATTCAAGAACCTTCAGTACCTCTGTCTCCATGTTGACTACCTGTTTTGACAACATATGGAAGCTCTTATTAGTCAAACGAAGACAAGACTATACAAAAACAACTTCAGGACCAATAACTGGAAAGAAGGATCACCTCTTCCTTATTGTAAGTGTTATCTGTTATAAAACAAAAGTCTTCTACATGAGGAGGACTAATCTCTTCGTACTTTCTGCAGCAAGCAATAAATGAAAATAAACATCCAATCCATTAACGACAACATGAGTGTATGCAATAGATAGATGTAATTCGAGTACTTACGAGGCAATGAGCATACAAGAAACTCCAAGTAACTGCAGTTTCTGTCTGTTGAGTGCATTTGAAGAAAGATATCTATCAATATAAGAGACTGTCATGTAAAGGGTATCTGAAACAAGTTTGTATTCCTCAGCCACTTCGACTAACCAATCAACTAAAACTCCTCGCATCGTTGCTGTGATATCCTTCTGTATTTTCTCTATGTAATCAGGGATTGGTCTTCTCTTACTCTGAATCTAAATTCATGAACAAAACCCAAATCAGAATAAACTCCCAAAACATGAAAGTAATCAAAACCCCAAAATTGGAACACAAAAACAAAACCCTAACATGCAGAATCTAGTGAATAATGATTCCACACATTTCATTTTAATAGATGCCCCAAAACCCATAATTTAGAATTAATAAAAGACCACATAACAAAATAAAAAATGAAACAAAACCCTAGAAATTGAAACAGTAAAAATCCCTAATTAATGCAGAATCTAATAAACTTAGAACATACCTCCATAGAATGAAGATAATTATAGATATCAGATGCATAAGGAGCACACATTTGTGGGTCAACAGAATTCCTCCCATCACTTCTTTCTTCTTCTTCTACAACTTTCTTTTCTGGTTCCTTTCTCTTCAACCTATTTTTAGGTTTCTTTTGAGTTCCTCCAAAATCCGACCTTGAACTAACAACAATATTCGTTAACTCCCCCAATACAACTCTTTTCTTATTTGCTGGTGGAGGTTGGTTTGAAGCAGTACAAGTAGACGCCCTTTTCTTTGATGCTGCACGAGTTAAACGAACATTACTTTCTTGCTCGCCACCACCGCCCATGATCTTCAATTTAGGGTTCAGAACTGTGCTTGAGAGATGGAGAGAAAGGGCAAAGAATAAAAACCCACCAAATTCTAATTAGGTTTTCAAAACAAGTTTTGGATTGCCGCGCATTTTTCAATTTTGTGAGAGAGACAGAACTGCTGAATCTTTTTTTCTATTTTTAGGTTTTGGTTTTGGGAGCCAATTTTTCTGAAAATTTTGAAATTGGGAAAATTGTGATTTCAAACAGTGACTGAAAAAAGGGTCAAAAGAAAAAGTCAAAATGTTTCGCGGGCAGTGAAATTTTGGGGAATAAAGGATGCGCGATCCGTATGATCAGAGTCCGCGCTTACAATTGGATTTACGTTATTTTATTCCTGAATTTGGTTTCTTTTGATGTGGTGGGGACCACTTACATGATTCATGGGAACGAGACAGAAGCTTTTTGCTGTCATTTTTTGCTTACTATTAATAAAGTGGATCTGATGAGGAGGGGATGAATGTTCTTCCCTAGATTCGTTATAATGAAAATGGAAATGGTATGACTATGACCATGAGTTATGACCATGACCATGAGCTTGTCCTTCTATTTTTGTGTTTGTCAGTATTGTAAGCTATACATTTGACATTTTAGTTTGATTGGTTGATTAGTTAAAGCTCGACAATATTCTAAGCTATATATCAGTTAAAAGATGATTGTATTTTTGATCCTTAAGATACTCGATTATCAATTCATTTAAAATATCGATCCTTATTATATAACTCTCAAAAGCAAAATTATAATATATCGCGTGCATGCTCCTCAGAAATTGTACAAAATTGAACTGCTTATTTCATCCTTGAAATTCAAAATGCATGATCTGAAATGTATGGTTTCTTTGCCCGAATAACATGTGTTCTTGTGAGGTATAATCATTTAGGCATCTCTATAACTTTTGAATATAGTAAACTAATCTAATTGTTGAGATTTACATGATACCTTTTTATTTTAAAAGATCCCTCAAAGTAGGATTTTCATGTACCTTGATTAAGACATGTATGAAGGAACTCCGGGGTTTGTCAAGGACGTCATCTACGGGAATCGAATAAGGATTTTGCGAAATCCAAGAGACGTGAGGAGCATAAGTGCATCTGTGTTTACTGAGAATTAAATCCGGTCCCAATTACATTTTAATTTAAAGTTTGTTAATAGGCTAGTGTCTAAAATGGCTTAATACAATGTGATGTATGAAGGGACGGGGTCTCGGGGATTCTCTAAAAAATTAGTTTCCTTGTTAAAAAAAAGATAGAGTATAGTATTATTTCTTTTTCCCATTATATTGTTTGATTGATTAATATATCACAAGTTATACATTGTTAAACTTAGATATATAGTCTTGGCTCGATAGTAAAGATCCTACCATGCTTGTTCTTGCTGAGTTTGTGTCTTGAAATATAGATTAAAAGACTTTGTCTTGTTGGAATGCAAACTTAAAAGTTAAGGTACATATTAGGTTTACCTTGTTAAATAGTCACATATACAGTTTTTTAATGGAAGCGTGTAGATACACAAGGAGATGTCCATAGGGTTCACGTACAAAAAAGTTGATGGTGTAGTAGGTACCCTATCGTTTTCAGTTGGTCTGGGTAGACAAACACAATAAATGCCCAATAAACCTGTGTTTGTAACGATCTGACTTGTGAAAAATGAGTCAAAGTAGAGTTTGCAACTTACCAAGAAATGGCCCACTTTTTCTTTTGGTATCAAGAAGGGACTTACTTTATGTACTGCCCAGAATTAAGAACACATGGCTAAAAAATAACCCTCTTTGGAAATTTCATTTTTCATTATGAAGTTGGTTTGACCTGGTATTTCCCCAAGCAGGCTTACTGGCCAATGGCATAATTAGTTTTTTGACTCCTATAATAAACTTAGCACAAACTATCCTTGTGTGCAGTTAATGATTCCAGTACTGAGAAGAAATCTATAGTCAATTCTCTACTTCTTGAGAGAATTAGTCTTTTTGAGAAACCACTTCAATCAAAAGCATGAAGCAATGTTTTTCTCCAAAAATACTAGAAGAGAGCCTCTTATAGAAAAATTAATTAAAAATTAAGCTTGAAATTTCAAAAGATGATCTTGTTAATGCTCTCACTAAGATTAAAAAAATGGAAGAGAAATTGGTTTCCAAGATTCTTCCTTGGGTATCAAATGAATATACTTGAATAATAATATATTAGAGTATGCGCATGTTCAATCACTATGTGGACACTTATGCATATTCCTAGTACGTATAACTCGTGTACATCACGATATCTGCAAAAATCTGAAGATACCATACCAATAAAAGAGCCAAGCATAGTCAGGATCGGTCTTGTGATCGATCCTTCCCACAAGGAATCGGTATACTTAGGATCGGTCCTGGGATAGAACCTAAATACGCTTTTCAAATACAAAACAAAGTTTCACAAGTTTACTTCCTTAAACTATGTTTCTAAAAATGTTTGTAAATATAATTTCAAAGGTCTGGATTCATCCAGGAGTTCAACATACTAAATAATTATTCATCCTTGCAGAGAGATTATGTAGAACAATCGTGTATGAAGACAACACTAGTAAGTAAACTCTGTGCTAAGAATTTAAAGATTTTTAGAATTACACCTTGAGTGTGCTACTTCTTGGTGGCTCCGTTGGATAAATATGACATTCGAGCATTCAAGTATCCGGCTACACAGGGAACATTTGAGATAACAATGTGTTATTTGTTATTCTACGATAAGTGATAAATGGTTCTAACGAATGATATATAAGTAAGTTGATTGAGTTAAGATTTGGTAACGACGAATAACCCCCTAATCATCTCCTTCTTTTTTTGTCTTTTTGTTCGTTTTAGTTAATTAATCAACAAATCTCCCTTTGTGCTTTCGTTTTGTTATAGTTTTGCTTATCCAAATAACATCTCAATTACATAACTATTTGTGGAAACGATCCTTACTACACAATGTTACTAGTTAATTAGTAGGAAATATATTAAGTTATTTGTTGCACCAATTACGACATGCATCAGTTGCAGATTCAGTCTGTAAAAAATGTTTGGTACATTTCCTTATAAAATTTGGGGTTACGGTAGTGCGCATTAAGTTTCATCATGCAGCTGTGTGTAACAGGTGCTTGGAAACATCTGATGTTATAAGGAATTTCTTTGTACGCAATTGAAATCATTTTGGGAAAAAATCTCATGTAAGGAGTGCATGTTGAGGCATGTCACTATATATCTTGCTTTACCGTAAAGATGCAAAAGGACTTTTTGGATTTGCATTGCTAGCAGTGAACGAACATTTAATCCCATATATATTTTTTAAAATATTATTGATGATATATGGATTTCACGTGAATTTACAATTTCATGTAAGATATCGTTGTTTTTAACCAGGGATGTTGCTTCCACCTTAGCCAATGCATTTATATGGATATCTTTTTGAAGAAACTATTATGAATTCTTGATACGAAGGAAGACGGCAAACATATGTATTGAACGATGTATTTTCTTGCTTTTAGAGAATCATACATTTAAGATAGAGATAATTCATAGTAAAACGTCCATGAACAATGGGATAAAATTATTTTTAAATGTTTGGGTTAGTTAGTATAAATTACCAGCTTAGAATAGTAAAAATTAATATTCATAAATTATGAATAGTGAAAAACTTCTTATTTGGATGTTGATATATTTTTTTAGATGATTTGGGATAAATATGAGTTACTATGGAAATGGTAAATGTGGGGGTAGGCTGATGATGCATGTGAGAGAAAATCGTCTGAATCATGAAACATATATACTCTATAAGTACTTTCAGATTCAAGAGATCAATCTGTATAATCCTGGCCTAAACCAATAAATGGTTGTTCCAATCTTACTTCGCTCACAAAGGAGGAGAAGAATTGATCTTAGGGAGGGAAGCAACAAAAGTATTGAGATTAATGAAATTGATTGTTTGTAGTATGATGTATTTGAGCTGCAAGTGTCAAAATTGAGAGAAAACTTATGTAAGAATCAAAGTCACATTATTTGTATAAGTCTGGTGTTGATTGTAAGTAGGTTAAAGAACTTATTTGTGGTAGTTGCAAGTGCTAGTGAAAACACGTTGATCTCGTAAGTGGTAACAGTTGTAAAGGAGTGGAAAAGTGGAGAAGTAAAAATCGTGGCGGAACCAGTTCCGATTTGTTAGGGATACTTGGCAGTTGTATGACCACTACTCCCTTTAATCTTTCAACTTCTAACCCGACTTAGTTACTTTCTCATCGTGGGTGTATTGCTACACCGTACTTGTTGTTGGCCACTAGACCAAAACCCTATTAAATATCCACATGTGACATAATTGATGTCTCAAGTATAATTAAGTCTATCTATTTATAAAAATGTATTTATTTGGTCAATTAGTTGACCTAGCTCGAATGATGTCAATCCTAGCACGTTGGTGAATCTAGCATACTTGTCAATTGTGAGTTTGGCATGCTTCGTAGAGACTCATTGTTTTTTATGGATGAAGCATGTAGAATGTTTGCCAGACAAGTCATTGATGCTTAGTATATCATAAACGTAAAGAGTTTGGTAGAATTTGGTATTTGTAGTGTGATAGACACATTTTTGTATCCGATTTGTCTCGATTCTATATATTGTTAGGGCTCATTTTTGTACTTATTATGGTGTTTTATTTATTTGTAGGTATTTTTGGCCAATAAACATTTCTGGAAAAAAATTGGCTCGAAAAGTTGTCGGAAAGCACCCGGAGGACATTTGTTATACGGAACCCAGATTTGGCTAAGGGGCACCCCTGGGAGGCAACTGCTAATCGCACTCCATCACTGGATAAGGGGCGACCCTCTTCTTCATTTTAAATTATGGTTTTGGCGGGAAAATGAAGAACATAACTGAGTGATTTTCGATCGAAGTTTGAAGGAGTTCTGGGTAGATTAAAGGGCTGAAATTTGTTGGGTAGTTGTGATATGTCCCAACAAAACTATCATGAATGATTTGATCGATTAAAATTGGCTGGATTTTCGGCGAGAAGGAAACAGAGAAGCGTGTGCATGGAAAGAGATGTTCACAGGATTACTCCGTGCCTGGATTGATTTGGCATGCTGAAGAAGCGTGCACCATCTAAGCAAGGATATTTTTCACGAATCATACAGCTGCAGACGCATGAAGAGGCGAGAAAGGAAAGAAAATTGTCCGAGATTATTTTTTATTTACTGCCGAGCTATGGAAAGATTTTCCGGAGTAATGAGCGAAGATTTCTGTCGCTGAGGAGTATAAAAAGGGTCTTGAGGTAGCAGAGAAAGGGTCTGGAGAGTTTGGGAGAGTTAGAGAGCATCACAGAGCCGAAAAATCGAGTTGCAGAGAACACCATTTCTGCTGGTGCAGAACTGAAGAACACGAAGAACAGACTGACGAAGACGGTCGTTTATCAACAGTGACAACGACAGACACGTGAGGGTCGCAGAGATACAATAACAACAGTTCTCTTTTATCGTTCTTTGTAACAGTGTTTTGCAACAATTATAAATGTTGCAAACACTCGATTTTCATCATTTTCTCCATTTCATCATTTGTACGCCTATTTTGAGTAATGAAATCAACTTTTGAGTCTGTTTCCAACATCATGATGAGCTAAACCCAATCTTCCGGCGCGATGGAGGAAGCCATTCTTCCAAAAGTTATGTGGTAAAATTTATTTGAATTCCTAGTAAAGGGCAAGGACTGGCCATACAAGATAAGGGTTCGGATTTCATCACCGTTCTCTTCTTGCCCGCCTTAGGAAAACGACACCAAACGCGAACCTAAGCCTAAAATTTTGACTAGAACGAGACCGATAGGGTAACGAGCTTAACAGGAAAGTCATTCGAAAAATATTAGTTACTCTTTTAAGCATACTTCGAAGTTCTTGACGGTTTCTGTAAGTCGAATGCGTGACTGCGCCGCCTTGTAATACCGGTGAGGCCCTGGGTATCAAAGCTCCACCGAGCTTCCCTCGCCTTTATTCAACTTACTTTGACTCAGATTGATTCCAGAGGGGTTTGCTTAAATTATAACGAATTCCCGTTCGAAGGATTAGAAGCTGGTCTAGAAACAATCTAAGTGGAGCCATCATGCTTTTTGTTTGCTAGAAATCAGTAGGTTTGCTGTGGTGGAGTCAACCTTGATTGTGTTTGCATAGAACATCCCTTCCTTTTTAGGACTTTTCTTTTTGATTTTATTTTTCAAGTGTATTCCCGAAGTTTTTAAACGGGCTTGGAAAAGAAACACTCTAGGTCGTTTGATTAGTGACAAACCTAGTAGTTCTTCTTGTGAAGGCGGGGAGCTCGAAGACTCTTCTTTTGAGAGCCCCGTTTTTGGGGACTTCAGTTTTGAGAATCTGTCTCTTCATGAGGAAAGTACCCCTAGTACTCCTAGTCCTTTGGTAGTGCCAGAAATGGCAACTTTGAAAGCTTTGCTAAACCCAACTATGACCTCTCGTTCGTCTTGTATCAAGTTAGCTTAAACCGAGGCAAATTATGAACTGAAACCTGAGACTTTACAGATGCTCCCAATGTTTTTAGGGAAGGAGAATGAGAACCCCTATTTTCATGTTAGGGAATTTGAGGAAGTTTGTAGTACTCTAAAATTAAAAACCTAAGTGACGATGAGTTGAAACTTAGGTTATTCCCCTTTTCCTTAAAAGATAAAGCCAAATCTTGGTTGTATAGTTTGGACTCTGAGTCAATTGAAACCTATGACCAACTTACTTCTGCCTTTATACATAAGTTTTTACCAAGGCACAAAACATCGTCTATTAAGACACAAATATGTACTTTTGCCCAACAAGAGGGAGAATCTTTATATAGGTACTTAGAAAGGTCCAATGACTTGATATCTCAATGTCCTCATCATGGTTTGGAGAAAGTTAGGTTAGTTCAGATCCTCTATGAGGGTTTAGATTATTCAACAACAACCATGGTTGAGTCCTTATGCATAGGTGGGTTTGAGAATAAAACTGTTGATGAAGCGATGACATTTTTGAATGAAATCGCCGATAAGACCCAACAATGGGAAAATAGTAGGGAACCCCAAAAAACAATTCTTCTAAGTAGAGGAAATGTTAATAGGGTAGAAGGATCTCATGAGTCAGATTCCAAAATAGCAGTTATAGCCAAAAGGTTAGAAGCCTTAGAATTAGGTCATTCTAGTGGTAGTAGTGGAAGAAATGAGGCTTTTTGGGAAGGACATGCTGTTGAAGAGCAAGCCAATGCTCTTTATAACAACACTAGGTTTGATAACAGACAGAAGTTTGACCCATATTCAGAAACCTATAACCCTGGATGGAGAAACCATCCAAATCTTTCTTGGTCCAAGGGCAAGAATCAAGGTCAGTCTAGTGACGCTCAGGTTCTCCCAGGTTTTGGATATACTAAGAATCCTTCAGCTCCGGCACAGTTTCAGAACCCTTCGGATAAGAAGATTATGAGTTTAGAAGAGTCTCTTGCTTTGTTAACTCGTAACACTGTGCAGTTTCAGCAATCTGTTGCTCAAGGTTTAGAAGAAAATAAGAGAATAGGTCAGGCTAACTCTCAGGCTATTTCCGAGTTGAAAAACCAGGTTAGTCAGATAAATGAGTCTTTAAGAGAAAGATGTAAGTTTCCTAGTCAGACTCAACCCAACCCTACAGGAATTAATGAAATAGGTGAAAGACCATTTGATCATGTGAATGCTATTAAAACCCTTAGGAGTGGTAGAGAGATAGACAACAAGGTTTCCATGCCTGAACATGCTGTAGTTCACCCTTCTGAACCAGAAACTGAGGAGACTGATAGAGTCTCTAAAGAGACCAATGAGGGTCATATTGAGCCCGGCTTTGTCCCTAGAGCCCCATTCCCACAGCTGCTAGTTCCAACTAATAGGGAATCCAATTTTAATGATATATTGGAGGTTTTTAAGCAGGTAACTATCAACCTTCCACTACTAGATGCAATTAAGCAGATTCCCTCTTATGCCAAGTTTCTCAAGGATATGTGTACGCGAAAGCGAAAGCTTAATGTCCAGAAGAAAGCCTTTCTAGCTAGTCACGTGAGTTCTATTATTCAGAATACCACTACTCCTAAGTATAAAGACCCAGGGTCCCCTACCATTTCTTGCACAATAGATAAATACCGTGTTGAGAAACTGTTGCTTGACTTAGGAGCTAGTGTGAACTTACTACCATATAATGTGTACCTTAAGCTAGGACTTGGTGAGATGAAACCCACCTAGATGACACTTCAGTTAGATGATAGGTCCATTAAAATTCCTCGTGGTGTGATCGAGGATGTTCTCATAGAGGTTGAAAAGTTTATTTATCCAGTGGATTTTGTTATCCTAGATACCCAACCTGTCCCTGACCCAGAGAACCAAATACCGGTAATTTTAGGTCGCCCGTTTTTAGCTACATCCAATGCGATCATTAACTGTCGAAATGGTATTATGAAATTGTCTTTTGGTAATATGACTATTGAGCTGAACATTTTTAATATTAGTAAGCTACCCTTTGAACTAGATGACTCGAACATAGAAGAGGTGAACATGATAGGAACATTAGTCGAGGGGTCATTACCAAACACATTGTTAGAAGATCCATTAGAGAAATGCCTAGCTCACTTTGGGATTGATTTTGATGATGATAATGAGATTAATGAGGTGAATGCTTTGTTAGATTCAACCCCTTTGTTAGATACTAGTAATGGATAGAAACCTAAAGTCGAAACACTACCAGTTTCTGAGTCTACCCTAGTTCCTTCGTTAAAAGAGCCTCCTAAGTTGGACCTAAAACCATTGCCAGATTCCCTGAAATATAGGTTTTTAGGCCCGTCTGAGACTTTACCTATGATTATTTCTTCCGTCTTGGATAGTGACCAGGAAAGTAGGCTAGTAACCGTCCTTCAAAACAACAAGGAAGCTTTAGGGTGGACCATAGCTGACATTAAGGGTATAAGTCCCACTGTTTGTATGCATCAGATCTATTTAGAGAGTGATACCAAACCTTCTAGGGAGATGCAATGTCGACTAAACCCTAATATGAAAGAGGTAGTTCGAAACGAGGTCCTTAAGTTGTTAGATGCAGGCATTATCTACCCAATTTCAAACAGTAAGTGGGTCAGCCCCGTTCAGGTTGTTCCCAAGAAATACGGTATTACTGTAGTCCAGAATGATAACAATGAGTTAATCCCGACCCGAGTGACCACGGGTTGGCGTGTTTGTATTGACTATAGGAAATTGAACAAGGTCACTGGGAAGGACCACTTTCCCCTTCCCTTCATCGACCAGATGCTAGAGAGATTCGCTGGACATAGTCACTACTTCTTTTTAGATGGATATTCTGGATATAATCAGATCGTTATTTCCCAAGAAGACCAGGAGAAAACCACTTTTACTTGTCCCTTTGGTACCTTTGCGTATAGACGCATTCCTTTTGGGCTTTGTAATGCCCTTGCGACTTTTCAGCGTTGCATGATGAGCATATTTTCTGACATGGTAAAACGGTTCTTAGAGGTCTTTATGGATGATTTTTCAGTGTTTGGTTCGTCTTTAGATGAGTGCTTGCATCATTTGTCACTGGTGTTGGCTAGGTGTAAGGAAAATAATTTAGTGCTTAATTGGGAGAAATGTCACTTCATTGTTCGTTCAGGAATTGTTTTAGGGCATATCGTATCTTCTAAGGGTATAGAGGTAGATAAAGCCAAAGTTGACCTGATTAAAACTTTACAGGTCCCAGAAATCGTAAGAGATATTAGGTCATTCTTAGGGCATGCAGGTTTTTATCGTCGATTCATTAAGGATTTTAGCCTAATTCTAGACCTCTTTGCAATTTGCTTGCAAAAGATGTTAAGTTTGTCTTTGATGATGCTTGTTTAGAAGCTTTTGAGAAGCTTAAGAATTTACTCACTACCTCCTCCATAGTCCAGGCACCCAACTGGAACCTACCCTTTGAGATCATGTGTGATGCTTCAGATTATGCTATTGGTGTAGTGCTAGGTCAGCGAGAAAACAAATTACTTCACGTGATTTACTATGCTAGCAAAACTCTGAATGATGCCCAGTTGAACTGTACCACTAGTAAGAAGGAACTGTTAGCCATTGTGTTTGCCTTAGACAAGTTTAGACCCTATATCTTAGGTTCTAATATCATCATATATATTGATCGTGTTGCTTTGAAATATCTTTTGTCTAAGAAGGATACAAAACCTAGATTGATTAGGTGGATCCTTTTGTTGCAAGAGTTTTCTCCAGACATTAGAGACAAAATGGGTGTCGAAAATGTTGTAGCAGACCACTTGTCTAGGCTAGTTGTTAGTTCCCCTGATGATTCCCTTCATATAAGGGATAGATTTCCTAATGAACAATTGTTCTTTGTTACCCGATTACCTTGGTATGCGAATATAGTGAACTATCTTGTTACTGGTCGAATGCCCCAACATTGGGGTAAACAAGATCGTTCTAGGTTTTTAGCTGAGGTTAAGCACTTCTTCTGGGATGATCCTTATTTGTTTAAGTATTGTCCATACCAGATTATTAGGAGATGTATACCTGAGAGTGATCAGTCAAGTGTTATTTCCTTTTGTCATGATAATGCTTGTGGGGGTCACTTTAGTGCTAGAAAAACTGCTGCAAAGATATTGCAGTGTGGATTCTATTGGCCTTCGTTGTTTAAATACTCCCACAGTTACTGTGTGACTTGTGAATATTGCCAGAAATTAGGAACCATTTCCCGTAGGAACATGAAGCCCTTGAACCCTATTTTAGTTGTGGAGGTCTTTGATGTATGGGGTATTGACTTTATGGGTCCGTTTTCTAATTCTTTTGGTAACTTATACATCCTTGTCACTGTAGACTATGTCTCTAAGTGGATTGAGGCGGCTTCTTGTAAAACCAATGACCATAGGGTTGTGATTGAGTTCTTGAAAAATAATATACTTACACGTCTTGGTACACCGCGAGCTATAATTAGTGATGGAGGGTCGCACTTTTGTAATGGACCTTTTAGGCTTTTGATGAAGAAATATGGTATTACACATAAGGTATCTACCCCGTATCATCCACAGACTAGTGGTCAGGTAGAAGTTTCCAATAGGGAGATAAAACGTATATTAGAGAAAACAGTTAATCCTAATCGGAAAGACTGGTCGTCTAGGCTTACTGATGCTTTATGGGCTTACTGAACTGCGTTTAAGACCCCCATTGGAATGTCACCTTATCGACTTGTGTATGGAAAGGCATGTCACTTACCTGTTGAGTTAGAACATAGAGCTTATTTGGCTTCTAAGCAGCTAAAATTTTCACTTGACAAGGCAGGAGCCCATAGGAAACTCCAGTTCAATGAGTTGGAAGAGATTCGTAGAGATGCATACGATAGTGTTAAGGAGTATAAGAACAAAATGAAACTTGTGCATGATAGAAATATATTAAGAAACTCATTTTCTACAGGTCAAAAAGTTCTTCTGTATGATACCCGCTTGCATCTTTTCCCTAGGAAGTTACGTTCTCGGTGGACGGGTCATTTTATTGTTCGCACCGTCTTTCCTCATGGAGTTGTTGAGATCGAGACACTGGATGGTAGTAGTTCTTCAAAGGTTAACGGTCAGAGATTGAAACCCTTTTTGGAGCCCTTTCCTACAGATGATATTGAGGAGGTCCCTCTGGAGGACCCTGTTTACCCTTGATTAACCATCGAGGCGGTTGTATGTTGGTGTATATTAGTTTTTGATTTCTCTCTTCACCCAGGTACTATCTTTCCGACTTCTCTCTTTACTAATTCCTCATGTTACTTTACTGTTTGGTATTGCTCTTTCATTAGAAACATTGAGGACAATGTTAGATTTAAGTTTGGGGGTAGGGAAGAAACTTTTTGTTAGCTTTTAGTTGCAATAAATAAACTCCAGAGCCTAGAAATTTATGCCTATTAGGGATGGCACTAACCAATCTAAGTGGATGGAAGCATTTTGGTTATAGGAGTTGAGGAACCAATCTGACTAGATGGCAACATCTAAAGAGTCTATTCATAAAAGCACAGAGCTCATGTGTTAGAAATAACATGATGGTTTCACCATATCTCGTTGAGTCCTTTTCACTTCTGTTTTTATTTTGTTTTGTTTTTAAACTATGTTTCTCTAAGTGATTAGGTGGGGCTCACGATTCAAGTTGTTACCAATGCTATGGTGAATTAGAGTGATTGAGATACAACAAAAAAAAAAAAAAAAAAAAAAAGAGACCAGACCATTAGACCAACTGGAATAAATTCAATAAAGTCGACCACTGGAACCCTTGTATATGCCAGTTGTGTTGACCTAGAGTTAGGATTTTCGACCACTGGTACCCTTGTATATGCCAGTGTGCTGATATTACTCAGACCGGTATCTCAGTCCATTAGGATAGGTTCATTTTGGCGGAGGCCTTCAGACAGATATGAGAAACACCGTTCACCTAGTAAACATCAAAACCATCTATGTTTTTCTATATCCATCTTCTTGATCTATCCATGTGATTAGTTTTGACTCCGGATATTGATGTCCATAGTGCGACTATCTGAGTAGAGATTTGTCACTTCATATGAATTTTAGTATGCTTGAGTGCAAACTCGTGTACAACAATTGGAATTTCGCATCAGGGTACTTCCTCCTGTAGTCAATAAGTATGCCAACCAAGGAGATTCTTTAGTGCCTTCCAAGGTTCTGTGTAGATAGCTAGGGTCTGGAGTATAAAGGTTTTGTGGGTATACATTTGATAAGCCCTCCGGAGACTTCACTCCGCCACTAGGGACACCTAGGGGTTTAAAGGCTTATTGCATATGCTAAATGCAATCGACGATGCCTGCGACAGTGAGTTAGGATTTTATTTCTATTTTATTTTTGCTCGAGGACTAGCAAATAATAGGTTTGGGGGTATTTGATAGACACATTTTTGTGTCCGATTTGTCTCGACTCTATATATTGTTAGGGCTCATTTTTGTACTTATTATGGTGTTTTATTTATTTGTAGGTATTTTTGGCCAATCAACATTTTTGGAAAAAATTGGCTCGAAAAGTTGTCGGAAAGCACCCGGAGGACATTTGCTATACGGACCCCAGATTTGGCTAAGGGGCACCCTTGGGTGGAAACTGCTAATCGCACTCCATCACTGGATAAGGGGCGACCCTCTTCTTCATTTCAAATTCTAGTTTTGGCGGGACAATGAAGAACATAACTGAGTGATTTTCGATCGAAGTTTGAAGGAGTTCTGGGTAGATTAAAGGGCTGAAATTTGTTGGGTAGTTGTGATATGTCCCAACAAAACTATCATGAGTGATTTGATCGATTAAAATTGGCTGGATTTTCGGCGAGAAGGAAACAGAGAAGAGTGTGCATGGAAAGAGAAGTAAACAGGATTACTCCGTGCCTGGATTGATTTGGCATGCTGAAGAAGCGTGCACCATCTAAGCAAGGATATTTTTCACGAATCATACAGCTGCAGACGCATGAAGAGGCGAGAAAGGAAAGAAAATTGTCCGAGATTATTTTTTATTTACTGCCGAGCTATGGAAAGATTTTCCGGAGTAATGAGCGAAGATTTCTGTCGCTGAGGAGTATAAAAGGGTCTTGAGGTAGCAGAGAAAGGGTCTGGAGAGTTTGGGAGAGTTAGAGAGCATCACAGAGCCGAAAAATCGAGTTGCAGAGAACACCATTTCTGCTGCTGCAGAACTGAAGAACACGAAGAACAGACTGACGAAGACGGTCGTTTATCAACAGGGACAAAGACAGACACGTGAGGGTCGCAAAGATACAACAACATCAGTTCTCTTTTATCGTTCTTTGTAACAGTGTTTTGCAACAATTATAAACGTTGCAAACACCCGATTTTCATCATTTTCTCCATTTCATCATTTGTACGCCTATTTTGAGTAATGAAATCAACTTTTGAGCATGTTTCCAACATCATGATGAGCTAAACCCAATCTTCCGGGGCGATGGAGGAAGCCATTCTTCCAAAAGTTATGTGGTAAAATTTATTTGAATTTCTTTATGCAATTATTTTATGATTATTTGCACTGAATGAAAATTGAGTAATGATTTTTATTAATTAGTTGTGTTTTCTCTTGATGAAGTATGCTTAGTTTAGGGCTTTTGATACTTCATTCTTGCGATTAACAATTGATGTTTTGAAAATCTAATTTAGGCAATGATTAGAATCACAATTTCTTTTGATTGGATTTATATTGTCTAGAATTGCATGATAAAAATTAACATTAAATTACATGAATTTTGGTGAATGGTGAAATCCTGAACCCCGGTCTCTCTAATATAATCAGTTTTAATTTGCTTTATTTTCTTTAGTTTTAAAATTTAAATCTAAAAGCACAACCTTCACAAGTCTTGAACGAACTCTATTTATTACTACAACAACTTTGAAAATATATCATAGTGTTGGCATACTACAGTGTCAGCCGAGGCAATAATAATATTTTGGTAGTCTTTTCGAATTTTTAGACATAGGTCTAAAGAGCTTGTCAGGTCTAGCAGAGATAAGAATTCATATAAGTATCAATTAAATAAAGATCTGGTGTTAGAAATATAAATCGGTTTAGGACCAGTCCACACTTAGATCCTTAGGATTGGTCCTAGTTGAGATCCTTATTAGGGACTAGTCATAGTTGGGATTTTTACATGGGATCGTTATTAGAATAGATCCTTATTAGGGATCGTTCCTCAGAGTAAATCCTTGGATCATCTTTTCAACTATGAAACAAGTGTTAGAGCATCGCTCAATCGAACTCGCAAGTTTTCAAGCTTGTTGTCAATGTTAGATGTACATAACTATATCCTGATTTCCAAGTCTATTAAAGTCAAGTCTTGGACTAGGATTAGAGTATGGTAGTTGAGTATCAGATATCACAGAATAATCCTCGAAGATTGAAGACTAAAGAACAAACTAGGTATGTGAAGACTGACTTATCATATTTATTCATGGCAGTTACTCTATCTTATGAGACTATGTTGTATAATTTTAGTAGATTTATTATTACAAATAAGAAATTTCGAGTTCAAACTTGTATTGGTTAAACTCTCGAAATATCATTCAAGCAATAGATGTTCTAGATTAGTCGTTGTAATGAAGTGGTAATATAAGTATGCTCATTCAAACTTGTGAAGATTCGTTTTAAACCTAAACTATGATTTAAATCTGGTAAATAAGTAAAAGATGATAACAATATTGAGAGAAACTGGAACTCATGATTCCACCATTAATCATATTTAAGTGATACATATAATGATTCTTAACAATTCTAGCTCTTTTATTGACTTTGTTTCGTTTCCAACAATCTATTTCTAAAAAAATCAATTGTAAATCGTAAGCATGACTCATCAAAGTGTCTAAGTTTAAGCATGCGCCATCAAACAAAATCACGACTATTTAAGTGCAAAAAATTCATAAACAATCAAATAGTTACCAATCATCAATTGTGAAATACGGCTTCCTCCATTGTCCCGGTGATTGGGTTTAGCTCGTCATGTTCAAAACACTCCAAAATATTGATACATTGCTCAACATGTGTTTACAAAGAAAAGAAAAGAAAAGAATGAAACAGAGCAACTGCAACGTTTATAAGCATTGCAGATGAACTGTGACGAAAGATAAGACTGTTAAGAGAATGAAAGTATTTTGATGCCAAGATTAAGTCACGGTTGTTTGGGTCTGTTTAGATTGGTGGTATTTTCTTATTCTTTTTCTTCTATGTAAGTGCATAAGATTTCTGCAAATTTTATTTCTTCGATTCTAAGATCCCAAAGCACTCTGCCTAACATGTTTAGGTCCTCTCACCTTATATTTATACACAACTACGCAAAATCTATTTCAAATATCCTTGGATTATCTTTTTTCTTTAACCAAAAGTTGTGTAAAATATATCAGGAAATCTTCTTTATGCATCTCTTTTTTTCTTTGTTCAAAACTTCTCAAACTCTGTTAATAATCGATAGAATTGAATTTTTCGAGAATATCTCTTCTTCAGTACCACGTATCTTCCATATTCCCGTAACTTCCTTTTCCTTTTTTTGTTCTTTTTCCTGAAACCATACCCATTACAATCCTGTTTTGATGAACCAGGATAATCCCAATCCAACTATGTGAGAAAATCTATTGAATCTTCTCAGAATCCTCTCCAGAAAATCACGCAGGCAAAAAAATATTTTCCCGCGAAAATTCAAGTGAAGACGACGGGGTACCCTATCTAGAATGGGGTGCCTTTAACAAATCGCTCGGGTGTCTTTATCACTTTTTTACGCCAACTTTTCCATAAAAGTTTATTACCAAAAATACCTAAAAACACATAAAATAATTTATTATTATCGATCCTTGACAATCTTAGTTAAAAACGATTTATTGTTCAAGAGCTATTTTTGTTTAAAGTTAATCATTTGGAAATTGCCCAAGCAAAAGTGCATTTTGCATATTGCTATTTGAGAATATTCCAAATTAATATTATGAAAAAAAAGAACTTCTTTGCGATAGGTAAACGTACATTATGGTTTATAAAACTCAGTCTGAATTCTGCAGACTGTTTAGGTTTGCAGACCCGGTTTGCAAACCACTACCATCCGACTTTCGCGAACTTCCAAGGTTTGCAAACCGTTGTGTCCTGACTTCGATGAACTTCCAAGGTTTGCAACCCCTTGTAGATCGACTTCATGAATTGTCAGAGGCACTTCTAAGATTCTCGTAGACATTTCTAAGTCGACTTTATTCACTAAATCACTTTGTGTTTGTGGATCATTGATTAAGTCTTGAGTGTTATTGAACACCACTATTTACTTGTAAGTTCAAAGGCTACTGAGCCACTATGAACCATAATGGTGCATGACTCAAGATTTTTCCGGACCATAATGTATTTTCTTAAGTGTAGGCGGACTACTCACATGCTTGCATGAATTTCTAATAAAAATTTCATCTAAACCGAGAAAGTGTTTACTTGGATCTCAAGTTATCTTAATTTGAATTCAAATCTACCTAGATCCTTGAAAATATATAAATAGAGAGACACTTGCAATAGGATTTCTTAACCTCTGGGACTCTTGTGTCCTAGTTTCTAAGCTAGAGTCATTCTCTATAACCTAGGTTTCTTTTGTGAAACATAATTAGGTTACGACTTTGAAGACTTCACTTAGGGATTCGTGAAGCCCGGTCAGGTTCTCTTTTACCTGATAGTTCGTGTATCCGGATCTTTTTCTTATTGATCTTTGAGGTTTCAATAATCTCATATCAGGAATGAGATAAATAGAAATCACAAAGTTCTCTTTGTCCCATACTTTGTAATTCCTCAAGATAAATATCTAAACTCTTCTTTGATTTGTATGGATTGTTCTTGAGGGGTGGTTAGTAATCCAAACTTCTCATCTAACTGAATTTAAGTTCTCTGGATTTATGAGGTTTGCTAAACTTTATCACCTACAAACATATTTTCAAACCTAGATCGAAAAATCAAAAAGTAAATCAAATAGACTTGTCTGTTAGAGGTATATTAGTGTCAAAAGTCTTCACATATATTGAAGCAAATTTTATGATGTAAAGGATGTCGGCTAAGGGAATCAAGTACGCATAATCTTGCGAGTTTCAAGAAGCGTAAGGACCACGACTGCAGCTGAATTGCTTATCGGGTTAATTTGGTCTCAACTGCATTCCAGTATGAAGTTTGATAGTAGGCTAGTGTTTTTAGCGGTTCAATACAGTATAGTGTTCAAAGTTGTACGAGGTCCCGAATTTTTTTTGTAGGTGTAGTTTTTCTCATTAGTGGTGTACTTGGTACCCTCTCCATTTTAACAAGTTTCGTAGGTCTACTCCCTTAAACTATGTATTAAAACATAATTCCACGGTACGGAATCATCTGGAAATTCAACACACTAAAATAATGAATTACCAATTAGCGTAATATTCATAATACAAAATCTATTGATAAACTATACTTCGTAACTCCATATGCTCAAGTTGTATAAATAACTAATATATCATCATTCCTTGATACTTTGATCATAGTATAATGACTGTTAGAGCACTGCTTGGTCGAACTCGCATGCGTTGCTATCTCAAGCATGTTTGTCAATGTTAGTGATCAAAACTATAAGTCTTGATTTCTAGTCTACTATAGATAAGTCTTAGACTAGTATAGAAAGTGTAGTTGAGCTCAAGAACTCCATGGCGATCATCATACAAGACGAAGAACTACTCAAGGAACTGGTGGAACTTCATCGACTAAAAGGTATGTGGAGACTTGAACTTATCTATCACTCAGAAGTATATTTACTCTATCTCCTATCTTGATACAAAAGTCATTTTGCTATTGTGGATGTGGAAAAACGGTTTGCTGGTTTTTAGGAAAGTGAAGAATCGAGCGTGCGGACAAGACTTCTCGACCGAGCAAACTGCTGAACCTCACACAGATGCACTGCAAAGGGAGTGCTTAGATTCGAGAGATCAATATGTAGGACTCCGGACTAAACCAAGTCAATGGTCGTTCCAGAGTCAATTCGGTCATAAAGAAGGAGATGGGTTGATCTGTATGAGGGAAGCTGAGAATTGTATGGGTCAATGATGATCAAGGATTGTGGATGTGTTGAAGGTTTCTGCAAAATTGATGAAATGTTGAGTTCGAATAAGTTCTGGTCGATTGATGGAATTTCTGAGAGTGATTGCTCAAAAAAAATTTGTTGTTCAGTCGTGGATCCAGAGACTTATTTATATTGTCAGAATAGCGAACACATTGATCCAGTGAGTGTGACGGTTTCACGAGTGAAATAGTGGGAAAGTGGAAGATCATAGTGAAACCAGTTCCAGGTCGTGCGGAGAATTGGTTAACCGTCCACCCACTGCTTTGCTAACTCCTTCAACCATTGCACGACTTACCCACATTTCTCATCGTGGATGAATCCACATGCCGTAGGCCGCCAAACCAAAACCCTAATTGATATCTCCCATGTGACGTGATTGATTTCCCACGAATCGTGGAGTCTGCATGACAAACATGTATTTAGTTAGTCAGTTGTTAACTGATTAGACAATGAGTTTAGGTTTTGTTGAATTGAGCATGAATGACAATTGCTCAGTGGTTCATGGATCGAACATGTCTGTTGAGACGTATAGTTCTTTGAATGATGTTGACAATGCGTGTATTAGCAAATATTGTAAATTTTCCGAGAAATTACTGAATATCGATAGTTGGGTCAATATTCGAGCAATTGAGCAAGTATTGCTCAATTCGACGAATTATTTATTGGTGACGTGACCCAATAAAATATTAATTAAAATATTGGTAGACTACCGAATATTATATAATTAATCCAGATGTTGATTGCTGGATCAACATAAAGTTATTAGTGTTTGAACTTGCTCAGAATGATGATTTGTGGAGCGTTTGTTCGAAACCCTAATTTTCGATCAATTGTTCGTCAATTGATGAATTGCCGAAAAATAGGTCATGAGTGAGGGAGAGACGGACCACATGGAATAACGGATGACCATGTGGTGCCCGAGTGCTCGAGTCCTTAGTTGACTGGTTGATGAAAGAATGATGATTAAATGCCGGTTTCATCATTTATTGAAATTCTTGATTGAGCATTAGGTGATAAAACCTAATTATGGAAAAGTGAGGGGCCAACCAAGAGGGCATGAGACCGACCCTTGGTGGTCGTGGGACCATCTGATGGTCGTTTGAGCAAACTCCAAGTTGGTTGGAAAGAGTTTGGACCCAGTATGAGCAATTGCGCAAATTAGGTCAAAATTATGAAAACAAATTAGGTCAAAATTATGAAAACGTGTGGGACCGGCTCGTTGCAAGCCTTGGATACACCCTTGGTCGGTCAATGGAGTATGCCCGTGTCACCATAATGTCCATGTCTCAGTCCTGAGAGTTTCAGTATTTTCTGGTGTGCGTTTGAGCAATATGTTGAATTTTCAGAAGAGTTTGATCTTTGACTGAAATTCTTGATCTTTTCTCGAATGTGCATGTGTGCTCATATGATCAATATTTTTTAAATATTAAAATAAGGATATTTTAACATTTAATATTACCGTGAGAAGATAGCCGGCCGTGTGACCATATCGGCTTTTGGTTTTTCATGATTTGAGCAATATTTGAGAAAATATGAAGAAACCATGATTTTTTCTCAAACTGAGGAGTTTCATGAGATGAGGTAAATAATAATTATGAAACACTAGGGATTGCATGGTGTGGGACCGGCCACGATTAGGGCATGGCCGGCCGGCCAAGTAACCCGGTCCCACGACACATTTCCCAGTTTTATATTATTATTTTTCATGAAACTGTGAAACTATGGAGAAACTATGAGTTTTGTTGAAACGGAGGAGTTTCATGAGATTAGGGAAATAATAATTATGAAAATACAAGGGATTGAAAGGTGTGGGACCGGCCACGTCTAGGGCATGGGCCCGGACCATGAACGCCTCTTTATTATTTTAATGTTATTATTTTCCCTCTCCGGTTTTGTGCAGGATTCCTCGTTTGTCCGTATTTTTGAATGCTCGTTCGTGCATTCGGGTGCTCGGTCGTGCATCATTGTCGAGTGCACTTGCACCATTTTATGGGGCTTAGTCAGTGATGGTCCAGATGCCCGATTGTTGAGTATTTATTACTAGTTTATGAAATTCAGTGGAGACTGATTTATGAAACTGAGTAATAAAAGTGAGTAGTTTTTTATTATCAGTTCATAGGATCAGTCGTGGATTCGACCATGAATTCGGAATAATAAAACGAGTACTACCATTCCATGGGATTGTGTATTCGACCATATAATCAGAGTAATGAAAGTAACTATTACCATCCCATGAGATCGGCCGTGGATTCGATCATGAAATCGGAGTAATGAGATTATCTATTACCATTACATGAGATCGGCTGTGGATTCGATCATGAAATCGGAGTAATGAGATAAAATAGATTATCTTCTAGGAATTCATTGGTGAATGTCACGGTAGAATTAATCTATCACAGAAGGGATATTAGCCAGTTAAAGCGTCATACCCATTCTGAAAGGTGCATAGTCAGGAAACAGCGAGTGTTGCCGAAGTATTGAAGGCGTTATTACTCTCAATCTTATGGAGAACCGCCTGGATCTATACACGGTCTCTCTACATAGTCAGGTAACAGTGAGTGTCACCGACGTCCTGAAGGCTTTATTGCTCTCAATCTTACGGAGAACCTCCCAATCATTATTCTATGTAGAGGTGGGTCTCTCTATGTAGTCAGGGAACAACGAGTCACTGATGAGTGCCAAATATTGCATATTTCTATACCTTTTTATTGGAATTTAACTCATCTTTTGCGCTTTAAAATCATATATTATCCCAAATTCTGTGTTTTCATTGTTTTCAAGAATAAATAGTTACACTAATTAAATTTGTGTTTTTAGGTAATAAATAAAGCTTGGATGATTGGAGAAGCCAAAAGAGCAGAAAAGTAGAGATAACGGAGGAGAGATGACAAAGCTCCCGCTAGAAGGTAGTGAAGAATGTCGTTTGCACCTCCTCCGCAAGTGAAGAATCTTGTTTGCAAGACCCAAAACTAGGTGTGGGCTTGAAATATTAGCTTTGAAGAAGCATTGGGCCTGAGGAGGTGAAAGAACCCCAATCCATATCCAAACCCGAGACATCAACGTTGGATGCATCCGTCATACACTCTAGCCACCCCTTTTTCTCTCCAAAGTCGACCAAAAGAAAATATCTTCCCCATTTCTTCTCTTATCTTACAGTACCAACACCATCCCTTCACCTTCATCCCTCCATCAATCAACTCCATACCCGACCAACTATGAGAATAACCACTCTACCAGCCACACCATGCAATTAGACCCTTAATCTATCTCTCTCTCTCTCTCTTTTCATTTGTCAGAGAACAGTAACCCTAAAATCTATAATTGAGAGATATGGAATTAGGGTTACCTTCAATAGCAAAAGCAAACATCAAACCAAGAGTTGCAGAGATGAATCAGAGTAGGGGTATATCATAAGTCGCAATTTGAGTGAGTGGCTACTCTCCAATTATCAAATTTAAGTGATTGAGTGAAAATTGTGTATAAATAGGGAGGAGATTGTAGAGAGAAACTCATGCCCGGATTAGACGGTGCACCAAGAAGTAATTTATGTTGATTTCATTATCTCCATGATGTTCTAATTTCATAGTTAGGGTTTAGATGAAACCATTAATCTATTTCCAAGTTTAATTTAAGTTATGGTATTGTTCTTGTTATACTGAAATGTTTTGTATAAATATAATCTGAGCATTCAACATTTTTTTCTCATAGCGTATGCCATGTATCCATTGTATTTTGAATAACACTATGTTGATTGTGCTACAACTCGTGCTTAACTGATTATTGTTCGATCCCTTGACTAGTTGTGCCTTAATCAGACAGTTAGTGCTTTGGAGGGACACCTTAGTTGCGATTAGAATATCCATATCAGGATTGTTTACTCATCTAAGTGACTGATCTGCGGTTAGTTGTTTTGTGAGAGGGAAGTAATACTAGGATTAGATAATTATCTTAGTGATACTAAACCATCCTCCTAAAACCACCCTTTGATGTGCAACAGACTAGAATCTTCACTGCTATCTAGATAGTCGGCAGAGCCCAGAAGTTCACCGATGTCTATACAAGGGACAAGAGTAGTATTAAAATTGGATTGACCTAGTATAGGTTAAGAGGTGGATTCGACTTCTCTAGCACCTTATTTATCTGCTTGTTAGATTACTCTTTGCGTTCGTTTTTGTTATTTCTGTCACTACCATCATCTAGACGTTTCGGCAAACAAAACCCCTTGTTGTTACTCTCTCCTTGAATCAGTATAGTAAGACCATAAGCTTCACGTCACCCACCTTGTCCCTGAGGATCGACCTGTATTTGCACCTTATACAATTGGCACCGTGCACTTGCAGTCATTGTAGGTATCTTTCTTAGTCCTGCCAAGTTTTTGGCGCCGCTGCCGGGGACTCGGTAGCGGTGTAATTATTTCTTTGGTTTCACTTTACTGATATAATCCTGTACATATGTGTTTAGAATCTTTTGTTTTTCTTTTGATCATATAAGTTAGTGTATTTTTTTAGTTAATTCACTTGTTCATACATCTTGCTTCGTTGAAACTGTATTTGCATCTTTCTGTAGCCTGTATTGTAATGTAACTTGGTCGTTAACCATCTATCTATATAATCTGCATTTTAGTCTTCATTGTTAGCTGTAACTTTTTCAGATATTTTGTTATATTTCACTACATCTTGTTCCAGTTAGGTTAGTTACTTCTCAGTATAGTATAATTTGTAACTTAGTTAGTTGCATCCTGTAGATTTTTGTCAGTTTGCACCTGATCAGTTCCTGGAAGTCTCTTTTTAGTTGTTAAGTTGTTGAAAAATTATTGGTCCTGTGTATATGTCTCATGTTGATCTGTGCGAAGTAGTTGTAGCCTTTAGTTTCAATCATTTTCTGTCATTGCATCCTGTTCTTTAGCTGTTATTCACATAGTTTCTTTGTAGTTTTTCACATAGCTGTTTCTTTTTACTTTGTATCGTACCATTTCTGTTGCATATCCCATCTGTGTATAACTTGCATCACTTTTAAACTTTCAGTCATTGTGTTTCAGTTAGTCTCATCGCATAACTGCAGCTGATGGTGTTTCAGTTCAATCTGTAGCATCTCAGTGGTAGTGGTGTTCAGTAGTCTGTCTGTTAGGATTTTGATTACTTTCAGTCTCTTTAGTTTAAAAGAAGGGTACAATCCTTACTTGTTTAGCTGCATTCAATCATTTGATTAGCAACATTCTGTAGTTGTGAATATTCTAGTATAACATAGATTTTTCTATTGAAAATCGCATTTGTAGTCAAGCATATGTATAATTACTTTTTGTTAGTTAGTTTACTTTGCATCATCACCATGTAAGATACCAAGCATTCCTGCATATAACATTTTCTTTTCTTCTCTGTTGCATGTAATGTTTGCTCATTTATCCCTGTAATGTATTCTGGAAATAGATCATAAGTGTATCCTCATAGTTGAATTTTGAGAAAATCAGTGGGATAAGTCGAAATCATTGCCATATTGTAATTTCCTTTCAGCTGTTTGTAATCAGTATCGATATTCCTTGCCTTTATTTGAGGATTGCATACTTCTGAGTACTAACCAGTTCAGTTGAGCCACTAGGTACCTGCGAAACTGAAGCATAAGCTAAGGAAAAGCAGAAAAAGAGAAGGAGCAGCAGAACACCATCTGTGGTACCTGTGGTGCTGCTTTACAATCCAAGGAAAGGAGAAAACGGAGCAGGATAATTGGTGGAAGTGCCTAAACCCGGTTTATACAGAGGTATCATTCGCGAATCTCAAATTTTATATCTCTGATACCTGTAACTCTATTGAATCTCTGAACCTTTCATGATATGCCTTAAGTGATACCCCATGTTTGCCTGCTAGCCTAGCTGCCATACTAAACACTATCCAATCCCTGCAGCATATAGCATCTTTGAGCATAATCTTGTGATATATGGGTAAAAATTTTACCTACTGGAATTGCTATCTCTGTGTATGCATCTGTCAAAATCTGAAATGTTGACAACTGTGTGTATGCTTGCATAGCTTAGACACCCATTCACATAAACACTTTGTTTGTCTGAGCAATAATCAACTCATGCAATCTATGACAGTCATGAGCATGATTCTGTGAATTTTGACGAACATTTTTACATGTCTGTTATTGCATTGTTGATCTCTTAATATCAGCAAAACCTGTGTTTTTGTGCGATCATCTCCGAAACTGATTGTCATGTTCATAAAGCATTAATATGTGATATTTCATAACTGTATGTTGAATTAGTCGCATAGGTACCGTTGTGCATGATCCTGTGATACTTGAGCAGCGCATATCACTAGCTGAAAATTGTTATTTCTACGAGCATATCTCAGTCACTGAAAATCTTTGTGTCTGTGTGCACATATTCGTGAATCTGTTACTAGTCCATGAGCATTACTTCCCTGAATTGAGGGTCTGATATTTATCCGGGTACTGTAATGTATTAATTGATGTGTCCGCTAGGCTATGAGTGTTGTTCTTTGTGACCAAATTGATTGTCTGGTTTAGTCATCATTATCACTACCTGTCTGAAATGCCAGTTTTTGGAATAATCCTTAGTAACTGCAGCAAGTCTAGTGCCAGTTAGTGAATCATTCAGGATTTTGGTCTGCAACTGGGGATGAGCACAAATCCATTAGATAACTTTCCTACGGGCATGCTTCACGATATGAACCCCCCACAGACCATGATGTCAATAGTTATAGGGATTGTTATGGACATTTTCATAGTCCTGAGACTCAACACATGGACCCTAATGACTATTCACACATATATCATCCACCACAGAGTGAAAATGAACATCTTTACAGTTTACATTCGTCGCTTTTGGATCAGTTAGAGGCTCAAATAAATGCTTTAGAAATGCAAATACATGAGAAATCTGTTGCATCTAATTCACCTAGGAAATCTGAAATCTATGCTTGTACCTTATGTGGTAGCTTAGGTCATCCTGTTGAGAACTGCTATATTTTGCATGATTTTAGGCAATCTAGAGAATACCATGAAAATCCAAGATATGAAATACCCATATGTTATGAAGCCGATAGTCATTGGGACCATAATCAATCTTTTGAAGGTTGAGATCAGTCTTTTATTGACCCTAACGACCATGCACCCATGTATCAATCAACGCGATGGAAAGTTGAACAATTTTGTACTTCCTTGACCCCTTATATGCAATCTGTGGAAATCATTGAACAAAATAATGCTAGATTTGAATTGAATGCATTTCATAATGAACCATATAACATCACTTCATAATTTTCCTTCGGTAGTGAACCTCATGCGCAACCATGTACCGAATACCAATATGCTATGAGGATACCTACTGTTGAAGACTCTCTTTCCATTGAACAACTTAATGTATTGTCAAAAATGAATCTGCTTCGTTTACAAAGTGAGGAGAGGGATGAATTTCAGGATGAAATGACAGTTAGTCCTAAAGTAAAATTTTAAAATAGTGACTACGTTCCTACTCAAGCTACTAATATTGAACATGAACCTAATCTAGAGGTAAACGAGTGGCCTAGAGATACTATGATCGTGAATAGGGCATTGCATTTCTGTTATGATGATGATGATGACGATGTTATGTTAGAAGAACATGTTTATTCTGAATATACTGTGGAACCTTCGGGTTCAGAGACATTAGGCTTCTCTGCCTCGACCTTCATGAATGATGTTTATTCTAGTATTTCATATGCATATACATGTGATGTTGATCTGGGACTTGTGCAATTGTTCTGTGAAAGTGAGCATGACAGACAACTTGTGTCTGACTTAGGTAAGGTTGAATTTTCTGTTGACACTAATGTTCATATGCATGAAAATTTAATTGATGTGTCTGATTCCCTGCCTTGGTCACAATATGCTGCTTCTTCTGATTCTGATTTGGACATTTTGGATAATGATGTTTCTGAATTGAGGTTCGATGATTTATTCAATGACTGTGAACATGATAGAGTACTACTTGCTTCTGACTTGGGAAAAACTAGATTGCATAGTGATATTTTTGAGCCTAGAAATGAATGTAACTTAAATGCATCTGATTCCCTGCCTAGAACACCGTATGTTGCTTCCTCTGATTTTCCTATGCATGGCACAAAGGTTTTGGATGACGATCATGATTCTGATTTGGGTCTTGTTGAATTAATCTATGAATGTGAGTATGGTATACATGTTTCTGATTTAGGAAGAGTATGTGATGGTACTAATGATCTTATACATGAAAACAACTTAGATGTACCTACTTTCTTTCCTAAGTCACAGACTGAAACTCCTCCACCCAACCCAGATGTGGTTTGTAACAAAATTGTAAAACCAACTTTTCTAAGAATACCTAATATAGGATTGGAACTGTGTGCCTTCCATGTTCTCTTGGACTATTTTGCAGCTAAATATAATACCTTTGATGATCCACTGTTGGAGTTCACTCATGCCTCTCCATCCATCCCTGAACATGTCCACTTTGAATTAAACCCTGTGCATGATGCACCCCTGAAACTGGTAGATTTCGTGCCCAAAAGTATATCTGTTGAAAAATCTAGGTTTGGGGGTAACACATTTTGTTTTGCAGCCTCATTTGCACTTCTGCCCTATTATAATTGTGTGAGGCTACTAAAATTTCTGCATTCTGTCTTTTGGGTTGATCCTCGACTCTTTCGATTGTTAATGTATGGTGAATTCTCCATGTATATAATCCAGTAGGTAATGTTATATTTTCTATCTTGAGTCAGTTGTGTCTTGTTTTATCTTGCATATATTGTGCTAATCCAATATGATCTCAGCTGAAAATGTTGGATTCTAGCCTTGAATAATGAAGCTCTAATCTTGCTTTTGCCGACATGCCGGTAATCTTTTCCCTTTTCTCTAATCAACATGTTCTTCTGGTATGTTGTTTAAATTCTTATCATTTTTGAAACATCGATGACAATGTTAGATCTAGGTTTGGGAGAGTATTTTGCATTTAGAGTTTTTGTTAGAGCATTGCTCGGTCGAACTCGCATGCGTTACTATCTCAAGCATGTTTTTCAATGTTAGTGATCAAAACTATAAGTCTTGATTTCTAGTCTATTATTGCTAAGTCTCAGACTAGGATAGAAAGTGTAGTTGAGCTCAAGGACTTCATGGCGATTCATCATACAAGTAGAAGAACTACTCAAGGAACCGGTGGAACTTCTCGACAAAAAGGTATGTGAAGACTTAAACTTATCTATCACTCAAAAGTCTATCTACTCTATCTCCTACTCTTTGAGACAAGAAGTCGTATGCTATATATATAGACTTTGATTATACACATTTGGTATTTCGAGCCGAGTATACCTCGCCTATCTATATCTCGGAATATGTGTTGGTAAGCTCTTCGCTTCGATCAAGTTTATCTTTACCACGTGACGAAAGTCATGATATGTTTCAATCATCTTGAAAATTTCTTTGACGAGAAATGGTGTAACAACTGTATAACGTCCTATAAGAATGTTTCAATGATTGAAATGAGAGTTTAGATTACATAACCAATGGTGGACATGAGAATTGTTGTGGAAACACATTTATGTATAAGTCCTATTCCTTGAACCAAAGTTTGCGAACTTTGTTGATCAAGAAAACCGGAAGAATGGCGTGAGCCAAGTCCGCGAACTGCCGAAGTTCTCAAACCCGAAAATTTCTGCTGGAGTTGACAAACTACTTGCGTGAATCTAAGTCCACGAACTCAGTCTGCGAACCGGTGAAGTTCTCATACACGAGAATTTCTGCTGGAGTTTGTAAACTCTGCCCGGTAACTTAAGTCCGCGAACCTAGTCTGCGAACTTGAGAAGGTTATATATCTGAAGATGATTTCTGAACTTAAACTTATAAAGACTAAGGAATGCAGTTTGCAAACCGTGGCTATAAAATTTCATGAACCGATTCAAGTGGATCAAATCATCTTTGCTTCAATTGTATCTTGTGTAGTACATAAGATTTCCTTGCAATTGAACAACTCTCTAACTAGTTCATTTGAAGTCATTTGAACTAGTTATGGTGAAGAAGAACCTTGTTGATATGAAATGCTCATATGGATAACCTTTTGGTTAACTATTGTTGAACCAACAAGTGCATACGTTTGGGTACAGTTAACAAACCTAGAAGAGTGCATTGTCAAGTGTGTATAACAAGCTAAGTTTTCGATCTAACGGTTGAGAAATATTAGCTTGAATCTAAATCAGGTTTTCATCTAACGATGAATATTGAATGCTTTGTTACTAAGCTAACATTGATTGCAAATCCTGATTTGAAAGACTATATAAAGGAGACATCTAGTATTGTGCAAAACTAATCCCCACACCTTACATGTGATACTAGTTTGCGTGCTAGAGTAGTTTCTCCTTTAACCTTTGGTTTTCTTCTTCTAAAACCAGGTTAACGACTTAAAGACTTCATTGGGATTGTGAAGCCAGACCGATACTACTTTTATCATAGTTGTGTGATCTGATCTTGCATTTTCTATCAAACGAGTACAATCAGATTGATTGGATTGAGATTGATATCTCCGATAGGCAAGATATAAAAAGTAGTCACAAACATCTTCGTCTCATTGTTTGGGATTACGCAACATCTTGTTTCGCTACCATACGATTAAGATTGTTGTGAGGTGATTGATAACTCTAGGATGTTCTTTGGGAATATAAGACCGGATTATCAATTGGTTCCTGTTCACCTTGATTATTATCAAAAGACGGAACAAAACCTTTAGGGTTTATCTTTGGGAGACAGATTGATCCTTTGATAGACTTGTTTGTGTGAGACAGATTTGTTTATTGTCAAAGCCTGCGATTTTGGGTCGTAACAACTCTTAGTTGTGGGTGAGATCATCGAAGGGAATCAAGTGCGCAGTATCCTGCTGGGATCAGAGGCGTGGGGAGTACAACTGTACCTTGGATTGGTGGGAGACTGATTGGGGTTCAACTACAGTCCAGTCCGAAGTTATATTGGAGTAAGCTAGTGTCTGTAGCGACTTAATAAAGTGTGTGTTCAATCTGGACTAGGTCCCGGGGTTTTTCTGCATTTGTTTTTTCCTCGTTAACAAAATTTCTGGTGTCTGTGTTATTTCTATTTCCGCATTATATTATTTTATCTTTATAATTGAAATAATACAGGTTGTGCAAGATCATCAATTAGAGTAATCCAACCTTTGGTTGTTGATTGTCATTGATTGATCCTTGGATATTGGTCTTTGGTACCATCTAAGTTATTCCTTGTGTTTGATTAAAGACTCACTGATTTATATTAGCTTGAGTAAATCAAAACAAGAGAGAGATATTAACTCCTTGAGATACTTTTACCTAGATTGAGTCTGACTGTCTAGTTGATTCTCTAAAAAGTATTTCGGAGTTAGTCTATACTGATTGCTAAGCGAAATATTGGGTGATGTTGTTAGACCCCACCTTTTCAATTGGTATCAGATCAGGCAAACACGTTTAAGACATTACAAGTATGTGTTCGTAGCGATCTGAATCTATGGATAAGTACATCTATGATAACGCAACACTAGTTTAGAGTTACTCACGCGAGTCTCGAAGGCTTGGAACTTCCGAGAAAAACTCAAAAACTTGTCCATTGACTGAATCTGCTTTCGACTAGAAAAAATCTCTTGAGGAACAGTTGGATGATCTTTCAGATGATAGTGATTCAGAAGAAGGAAAAAGTATTGATGAGGAAGTCTCTCAATATATCAAGCTGTTTGATCGTGCCTTGAAAGAAAAGAAGTCAACAACCTGCTTGAGTAAATACGTGGGTCCTCTTTGTCAAGAGAACAGAAAGTTGAGAAAACTTTTTAAAGGATATGATGGTGGATATAAACTCTTACAATCTATCGTTAAAGATCGTGAAGAAGATGTACGCACAAAAAAGTCTGAATGTGATAATCTTTTTCGAAATCTCTTCGTGTTGAAAAAAGACTTGCAGAAACTGAAGCAAGATATGACTCTCAACAAAAACGTTTTAGCGACAAAGAGCGCAGTCTTCTCGCCAAAGAAAAATCCTTGGAGACTGAGCTTGCAGCTGCTCTTAATAAAGTAAAATCACCGGAAGAGAGTCTGAATAGATTCAATTCTAGCTCTACAAAATTATTTTCTATGCTTGGAGCATGTAAAGAACACCGTGATACACGTGGTCTGGGCTATAAAGGAACAGACGCTCCAAACACTCGTAAGATCAACTTTGTTAAAGCTAGTGATAATTCTCCATGTGAAAAACCTTTGGAAACTTGCAATGGTCCCCAAAACAAGAATTCTGCTCCATCTAAATCTGCTCACAAGAGAACAGTTAAAAATAATTCCTTTAACTTCTATTACTGCTCTAATAAAGGACATTTTGAGCGAAGATGTCGTTATCGGTTGAGGAATGAAAAGCTTCATAACATTCTTACTTGGATGTCTAAAGAAGTCATTAAACCGGTTTCACGCATTGTTGGAAAAGGCGCTTTAAACACTCAAGGAATGTACTGTGATAAGTCCTTTCTTAATTATGTGTTCAAAACAAAAAATGCCTACAATGAAAAAATGAAGAGTGGCGGAAGGGTGACTGACCCTGCAAAGAGAAAACTACATAGGAGTAAGAAAGAAAAGTTGAGTTCCTAATCTCTCCCTGAAGATAGCTGCAAATCCAAGACTTCCGCTCCAGATTTCTTACATATCAACAATCGAGTCTCAGGTCTAAAAATCAGTGTAAACAGACTCAAACGGAGCATCAAGAAAACATGGAAAACAGTTGACCCAGGTACTCCTAACCCTTTTCTTGATAAAACTTATTCAGCTATGACGAGTAATGTCTCTCTAAATACCCTTGATAAATGAAAATAAGAAGTGAATATTGATGAGCAAGATGATCATCTTAATACACCATGACTGCTTAAAGGTGCATCCCTCCTCTACGTTAAAGATGGAAAGTTGTCAGGATTGTATTAAGTTCTATGTTAAGTTGTTTTTTTTTTAAAAAAAATTCTTCTATAGTCCTCGTGTTCCTTCATCCCTTCTCCGAGTGTCTCTCGGCAATTCTCTTTGCATAATTAAGCTTCTCCTTTCCCCCGGGTCTCACATGTGTGATTGACCAAGTACACATACTGGACCCACACGAACGTTATAATTCCTAGGGTTTCTTGGAACACCTCAAATACAGTGTTCCATAAGGTCAAAAGATTCTATTGGACTCTTTTTTTGTACACAATGGATGGAAGCAACAAGGTTGATGAAGTTGAGAAGGGCGATATTCTTGAGTTGAATCCTGTTTCTATAACATGCTTTCATGCTGTTGATCATGAAAACAAACTACCAGTTCAGATGTCATCACAACTGGTAGGAAATCTTCTTCGAGACTTTGAAATAGTACGTGAACAACTCGGAAGTGCAACAAAGAATCTTGATTTTCTGAAAAACAAATTGAAGAAGGCAACTGATGAGCTCGTTCATGTTCAATCTCTAGTTGCTGACAGAGTTTAGGATGTTTTAATCATGCTTCTTGTTTTATTTGCCTAGTAAGTCTTCTTTTTTGATTAGTTGGAAGAAAAACTAATGCTTTGAATAGCAATGATTGTGACTACACATGGCTATTATTTTTCATCTTCTTGTTCTTTTTTAGGTTTATTGGTTTAATATCAAAAAATATTTGGAGGATGATGTTTTTGCAGTATTAAATCTTTATGGTTTGTTATATTGTAATTTGTTATGGAATATTGGTGTTTAGTCCATGAACTATGTTTGTTCCATACTTTGTCAAAAGTAAAGTCGTTCGTTTTGGTATTCACGCACTGGTAAAAGAATGAATGAACTTTTGACAAATACAAAAGTTAAGCCTATATTGTCAATCTTTGATGGAAGATAGGTTAAAATCTTTTGTTTTCAAGGATTATGTCTATTAATTGTCATTATGCAAATAGTGATTGAAGATAGAATGAATCCTCGTGTATTCAGCAGTATTGATCATCCCTGATCCATATTTTATGTATTACTATGAGGCTCCATAATGCATCTTATGTTGAGCACTATACAACCAAGTTGATTTATTAGCTTAGTCGGTGTTCCGTGAGATATGTTATGTCGAGCATATTGAACTAAATTAATCATCTTGTTTGGTTATTTAGTTATTGCTCCGTAAGTTTTCTTATGTCGAGCAAAACAAATGACAATTAAATTGATTACTATTGTGATTAGTTTGATTGTGTATTCCGATTAAATTAACCATGGGTTTACTTGTGATTAATTTGATTGAGTTTTTTGGTTATAGAAAATCGTTCTCATGGTTTTTGGTGTCCAATAAAATCCTTCTTTTCGTTTGAAATTAAGGTCGCTCTTGTTGTTCCTTCGGGAATGACATCAAACGGGGGAGAGTTTTCAGGACCTAGTGATTCGGATCCCATCTATGAAGAAACGCAGCCAATGAAAATATTCTATTTAGACCCTTTCATAGAACCTGACCTGAACCACAATTAGGAATAGTTTTCAGGAAACTAGGTAAGGGCATGCTATTCTTGTCCACTTTCTTTGTTCATTGCAGTTTCCTTTGGTCAGCTCTATTTAGTTTTGAAGACCCACAATTATTTCGACTGTTACTTTATGGTTCGAGTTGACTAATCCTTTCCTAAGTCTGGCTGAAAACCTTAAACTTAGCACTTCTTGGGAGGTATCCCATGCTCATGCAACACGGTAATATCTTTCCTTAACTCTTTCGCTTCAAATGGTAACAATTTCTCCTTATTCATGCTTTTAGTTTCATCTTTAGAACATTGAGGACAATGTTAGATTTAAGTTTGGGGGTATGGGATAAACTTTTTAGTTGCAATTAGTAAACTCCAGAGCCTAGAAATTTATGCCTATTAAGGTTTGCACTAACCAATCTAAGTGGATGAGAATATCTTGGTTGTAGGAGTTGAGGAACCAATCTGATTAGATGGAAACATCTATAGAGTCTATTCATAAAAGCACAGAGCTCAGGTGTTAGAAATAACATGATAGTTGCACCATATCTCGTTGAGTCCTTTTCATTTCTTTTTTTCATTTTATTTTTTCATTTTAAACTATGTTTCTCTAAGTGATTAGGTGGGGCACACGATTAAGTTGTTACCACTGCTAGGGTGAATTAGAGTGACCGAGTTACTAAAAAAAAAAGACCGGACCAGTTAGACCAATCAGAATAAGTATTAACACTTGGATAGCAATATTCGTGTGTTCTCCCTGTTTCCGTCTCCTAAGCAAGCGTGGAATGCAGGACCTGTGGGAACTATCGTGTAATCTGCTGACAAGAAGCATGCGCTTGGATCAAAAAGATCTATTCATGTCGTTAAGTTAAAAAAAAAATGGTTATTGTTATGTGTAGTCAACTGCTGGTTCCCATGTGTTTGCCAGTTTGTTGATCTAGATTTAAGTTATTGACCACTGGTTCCCTTGTATATGCCAGTTGTGTTCATATTAGTCAGACCGGTATCTCAGTCCATTAGGATAGGTTCATTCTGGCGGTGGCCTTCAGACAGATATGTGAAACATCGATCATTTGGTTAACATCAAAACCATCTACATTTTTCTATTTCCATCTCCTTTTTCTATCAATATGATTAGTTTGACTCCGAATATGATGTCCATAGTGCAACTATCTGAGTAGAGCGTTGTCACTTATATGAATTTTAGTATGCTTGAGTGCAAACTCGTGTACAACAATTGGAATTTTGCATCAGGGTTCTTCCTCCTATAGTCAATGATTGTATGCCAACCAAGGAGATTCTTTAGTGCCTTCCAAGGTTCGTTGTAGATAGCTAGGGTCTGGAGTAATGGTTTTGTGGGCACACCTCTGGTAAACCCTCCCGAGATTAACTCGGTTTTATTTATTTTTTATTAGTTTTGCTCGAGGACTAGCAAATAATAAGTTTGGGGGTATTTGATAGACGCATTTATGTGTCTATTTTGTTCTCAATATTCTGTATTGTTAGACTCGATTAAGTACTTATTGTGTTATTTTGTGTTTTTGTAGATGTTTTTAGAGAAATAAGCCTTTGCGGCGAAATGAGCTCGAAAAGTAGTGTTTTACACCCCAGGATAATGTACCGGAGGCACCTCAGAAATGCACCGGAAGCGTCCCAGAAATGCACCGGAGGAACCCAGAAAAATTACTATTTCCACCCCAAAATTACTATTTCCACCCCAATTGCTAAAGGGACACCCGTACAGGATTAGGGGGAGGACACTTTTCTTCTCATAATTCAAATTTTGGAAAAAGGCGGGAAATTTCTAAACAGTTCTGGCATAATTTCGATCGTCAAAATGAAGGGGTTATATGTCGATTCAATGGCTGAAATTTGGTATAGAGATGTGATATAGGTTAAGGAACATAGTATGGGTGACATGATCAATCAAATTTGGCTGGAATTTTCGGTATGATTCACACACCCAAAACAGAGCACGTGTACTGTAACACGAGCAAAATTGAAGTTCTTGTGTGCATGAGGGAGTTCTGCTGGCGTTGGATGAGTGTTGAGGCGTGAATAAGTCGAATTGGAGCGTGCTGGACCAGAGAAAATGCGTGAAAAGCTAAAACAGGAAAGAAAATATCCGAAAATATTTTCTTTCACTGCCGAGGATTTGTGGAGTTATGGAGGAGATTCGATGCATGCTTCAGGTTTAAATAGAGTCCTTGGAGGTCAGAGAAAGGTTTTCGAGAGTTTGGGGTCGAGAGGAGGTCCAGAGAAGCAGAAATCAAGAGTTGATGAAACTCTGTTGCTGCTGTTGCTGCTGATGAAGAAAACCAAGAACACGAAGAACGGACTCGCGAGGACAGTCGTTTTTCTACAGTAATAACGACTCACACCTGTGGGTCGTACATCAGGCAGTCTTATTTTCCACAGCGTTTGCGACACAGCGGCAGCAGTCTTATTTTGTCACTAAGGGTCGTAGTTCTCTGGTTTTATTGTATTTCTCATATTCTCATCATTTGTAAACCATTTTTGAGCCATAATAAATTATTTTGAGAGCATTTTTACTATGATGAGTTAAAGCCCAACACTGGGACGACGGAGGAGGCTGAGCTTCATACATGGGTAATTTTATTAATTCTTTTTAAGACTTTTGCATCAAAAATTAATCGAAATATGATTTGATTAAATTGGGTGTTATTTGATTAGATGGGTCATGCTTAGATTAGGTGATTTGATGTTCCATGCTTAACATTTACAATCAATGTTTTGAGAATCTACTTTGGCAAAATAAGAGTCCATATATGTTTTGAGCGATTATTGTTGAGAATAAATCATTGAGCCCTATGTTATGAAAAATGGCCGAATCTTTAGTCCCAGTGCCTCTCTACCAATTTTTCAATATTTTTGTATATAATTTTTATAAATCTAAAAATCCTTCACCTTCACAAGTCTTAGAGTTCGAACCATCCTTACAGCTACTACTACAACCCCCATTAAATTATTAATCAATACTTGCATAAAACCTCCAACTTTTAGAGATTTTAGAGTCACTAGCATGCTTCTAGCTATGTTCACATAGAGAGTCTGACGGAAATAACTGAACTTGGAAGTACTGGAGAACATAATCAGGTTTCTTAGTTGTTAAAGCGTTAAAGTTGGATTTAACCATGCCGGTGGGCGCATTAGGTGCTGCAAAGATATTTGGTAGTAGAATTGTGATCACCCTTAGTGGAGACTACCTATTTTTACATCAAGCGAGGCACCGACCTTCAATTTTTGTGACTATCTAAAAAGTCATTTTAGAGTGTGTGTCACCGTACGTAAATTCCGGGTAGGAATGGTGAGCTATCCAACTTCGCACCACTTTCAGCACTATTTTTGATCTCTTGAGTGTTAATTTTGTCAATCATGAGGATGATGTCTAAAGATGAAAACTCCTTCTTGTATATTGATTTGCAGTTAGCGCCATTCTCTCTCTCGATAACATCAAACAGATCCATATAAACACATCATCATCAACAAGCAGCGCGACATCAGAATATTTTAAGAAAGTTAAAATAGTCCAAGGTTTACATGCAACAATATAAGGAAAAGAAAAAGTCTTATTCAAAAGTGAAAATACTGTACAAAAGGCAGAAATTTTATACACAAGTGAAGACTTATCTTACAAGAGCAAAGAAAACAGAAAAAGATGAGAATAGTGAAGTTCATAAAATCAAGACAATACAGGTTGTGAAGAATTAAGTGATAAAGTCCTTCGTCCATGGATTTAGTAGTTTTATTATTATTTTGTTATTTTAAGTTTGAATATATATATATATATATATATATATTACAGTTTGTTTTAGTTTTGTTTAATAAACACCATGGTAAAGAAGAATTTAAGAAGAAATTTCAAAGCAACAAGAAATTGAAGAGAAGAATTAGAAATTGTCAAGGTTCTAAGAAGTTCAAGAAGTTCATCATCAACAGTTGAATACCGAAGATCGAAGATTGAAGACGTTTTGTGAGAGTAGTGTTGATTGTCGATCGGATGTGAAGGTAAGTGAGTACTCCCATCCTTGCTAATGATTGATTTCCTTTCTTAGAGATCATCAGAAACTTTTTGTCCACAATTTTGTGGAGTCTCCAGAAATTATTTCGGAAGGTTTTCCTTCCCACCATTCAACGTGTGCAGTATTTCAGTCTGTACTCCTATCTGCACACATGAGAGACTAAAAAAACGGACTTTTTGAGTGCAATTATCATAAAACCTTATTGGTAAGGCAGAAGTCGAGGCTTGTGATCACTCTCGAACCCGAATTCTTTCATATGGTATGGTTATTTATCGCTCAACTCTTAAGGATGAGAATGCGTTCTTTGGTATTTCTAACTTCGTGTTACTAGCATGCAGAAACTCTATGTCCTCATAGGTCCTTGGATGCTTAGGACTCAATTACGCTATAAAGTTGGAGAAGGTTTTAGAGAACGTTGGATGCATCCGTCATACACTCTAGCCACCCCTCTTTCTCTCCAAAGTCGACCAGAAGAAAATATCTTCCCCGTTCCTTCTCTTCTCTTACAGTAGCAACACCATCACTTCACCTTCATCCCTCCATCAGTCAACTCCATACCCGACCAACTTCGAGAACATCCACTCTACCAGCCACCCTATGCAATTAGACCCTTAATCTCTATCTATCTCTCTCAATCTTATCTTTTCATTTGTCAAAGAAAAGTAACCCTAAAAGCTATGATCGAGATAGATGGAATTAGGGTTACCTTCAATAGCAAAAGAAAACATCAAATCAAGAGTTGCAGAGATGAATCAGAGTAGGGGTCTATCATAAATCGCAATTTTAGTGAGTGGCTACTCTCCAATTATCAAATTTAAGTAATTGAGTGAAAATTTTGTATAAATAGGGAGGAGATTGTAGAGAGAAATTCATGACCGGATTAGCTGGTGCACCAAGCAGTAATTTATGTTGATTTATTATCTCCATGATGTTCTAATTTCATAGTTAGGGTTTAGATGAAACCATTAATCGATTGCTAAGTTTAATTCAAGTTCTGGTATTGTTCTTGTTATACTGAAATATTTTATATAAATATAATCTGAGCCTTCAGCATTTTTCTCTCACAGTGTATGCCATGTATCCATTGTAGTTTGAATAACACTATGTTGATTGTGCTACAACTCGTTCTTAACTGATTATTGTTCGATCCCTTGACTAGTTGTGCCTTAATCAGACAGTTAGTGCTTCGGAGGGACACCTTAGTTGCGATTAGAATATCCATATCAAGATTGTTTACTCATCTAAGTGATTGATCTGCGGTTAGTTGTTTTGTGAGAGGGCATCTAATACTATGATTAGATAATTATCTTAGTGATACTAAACCATCCCCCTTAAACCACTATTTGATGTGCAGCAGACTAGAATATTCACTGCTATCTAGATAGTCGGCAGAACCTAAAAGTTCACCGATGTCTATAAGGGACAAGAGTAGTATTGAAACTGGATTGACCTAGTATAGGTTAAGAGGTGGATTCGACTTCCCTAGCACCTTATTTATATGCTTGTTAGATTACTCTTTGTGTTCGTTTTTGTTATTTCTGTCACTACCATCATCTAGTCGTTTCGGAAAACAAAACCCCTTGTTGTTACTCTCTCATTGAATCAGTATAGTAAGACCATAAGCTTCACGTTACACCCACCTTGTCCCTGGGGATCGACCTGTATTTTCACTATTCACAATTGGCACTGTGCACTTGCAGTCATTGTAGGTATCTTTCTTAGTCCGACCAGTCACCGACGTCCTGAAGGTGTTGTTGCTCTCAATCTTACGGAGAACCGCTAAATTACGTTATTCTACATAGAGGTCATGATGAAATGCGAGGCATCGAACGCTCAGCTAGTGGAGGCCTTTCGAGAAACATATTCATCATGGCTCGTAAAATATGAATCGTCACATGCCTGAAAGCCGCGTCAGAAACATGCAGTGTCATGATTTTACGATTTTGACCTTTGTTGAAAATCCACCATCTACAAATATATAGACTTTGATTATACACATTTGCTATTTCGAGCCGATTTTATCTCGCTTATCTATTTCTCAAAATATGTGTTGGTAAGCTTTCGCTTTGGCCAAGTCATCATTACCTAGTGACGAAAGTCATGTTATGTTTCAATTACTTTGAAAACAGCTTTGACGAAAAATGGTTTGTGAATAACAACTATATAACGTCCTCTAAGAATGTTTCAATGTTTACAATGAGAGTTTAGATTATATAATCATTGTTGGATATAATCATTGTGTGGAAACACATATATGTATAAGTCCTTATTCCTTGAACCAAAGTATGCGTACTTTGTTGATCAGGAAAACCGGAACAAGAGCTGTGAACTCAGTCCACGAACCCAGTCCGCGAACTGGCGGAGGTTCTCATCCCGAGAATATCTGTTGGAGTTTGTGAAATCCTTCCGGGAACTTAAGTCCGCGTACTTGAGTTGGTTACATCTAAAGACGATTATTTGTGAACTTATATTTATATTAACTAAGGAATGCAAATTGCAAACTGAGGCTATAAGGTTAATGAATCGATTCGAGTGAATAAAATCGTTTTTGCTTCAATTGTGTGTTGTATAGTTATATAAGATTTATACAATTGAACAACTCTCTAACTAGTTCATTTGAGTCATTTGAACTAGTTATGGTGAAGAAGAATATGGTTGATATGAAAGTGCTCATATGGCTAACCATTTGGTTAACTATTGTTGAACCAAAAAATGTACATGTTTGTGTACTGTTACACAAACCTAAAATCATTCATTTCATTTGTGCGTAACAAGCTAAGTTTTCGATCCAACGGTTGAAATATATTAGCTTGAATCTAATCAGGTTTTCATTTAGCGGTGAATATTGAATGCTTTATTACTAAGCTAACATTGATTGCAAAACCTGATTTGAAAGACTATATAAGGGAGAACTCTAGCAACTGGGAAACCTAATCCCCACACCTCCTGTGTGATATTAGTTGTATAAGCTAGAGCTGATTTTCCTTTAAAATTAGGTTTCTTCTCGAGACCCTGTATGTTAACGACTTGAAGACTTCATTGGGATTGTGAAGCCAGGACGATACTACTTTCTTGTAGTTGTGTGATCTGATCTTGTTGATTCTATCGTGTTGAGTACAATCGTAAAGATTGGCTTGAGATTGTTATCTCCGATAGGCAAGATATAAAAGTAGTCACAAACATCTTCGTCTCATCGTTTGTGATTCCATAATATCTTCTTTCGCTGCGTCGATTAAGATTATTGTGAGGTGATTGATAATACTATGTTGTTCTTCGGGAATATAAGTCCGGGTTATCAATTGGTTACTGTTCACCTTGATTTATCAAAATACGAAACAAAACTTATAGGTATTTCTATGGGAGACAGATTTATCTATTATAGTAGACTTTTCTGTGTGATACAGATTTGTGTATTAAAGTCTTCGACTTTGGGTCGTAGCAACTCTTAGTTGTGGGTGAGATCAACTAAGGGAATCAAGTGCGTAGTATCCTGCTGGGATCAGAGACGTAAGGAGCGCAACTTTACCTTGGATCAGTGTGAGAATGATTGGGGTTCAACTACAGTCCAGACCGAAGTTAGTTTGTAGTAGGCTAGTGTCTGTAGCGGCTTAATACAATGTGAGTTCAATCCGGACTAGGTCCCGGGATTTTTCTGCATTTGCGGTTCCTCGTTAACAAAATTCTGGTATCTGTGTTATTTCTTTTCCGCATTATATTTTGTTATATAATTGAAATATCACAGGTTGTGCGTTAGTTCAATCAATTAGAATATCCAACTTTTGGTTGTTGATTTACATTGATTGACACTTGAACATTGGTCTTTGGTACCATTCAAGTGATTTATCTAATATTCAATTAGACTCGCAGATTTTTATTTGCTTGAGTAAGAATTGAATCGAGAAATAGAGATATTAGAACTCTTTGATATACTTTATTAAGATTGAGTCTAGTTGATTCTCTTGAAAGTATATTGGAGTTAGTCCATACAGATTTCTAATCGAAATATTGGGTGTGGTTGTTGTACCCCCGCTTTTTCAACTGGTATCAGAGCAGACAAACATGTTAAAGACCTTACAAGTCTGTGTTTGTAGCGACTTGACTTTATGGACAGAGGTGCTATCTCTATAAACGTACCACCAGTCTTTGATGTCTCTAATTACTTATGGTGGGAAATTGCTATGCGATCTTTTCTTCAAGCACGTGAATTTCAATCATGGTTATATGTAGTTAATGGCTATGATGCTCCCGTTGTGGCAGTAGGAAATGTGAACGTTCCTAAGGACATTGGTGAATACAGTCCTGTCGAGATACTTGCTGCAAAGCAAAACTCTGACGGTTTGAATGTCATCATACATGCCATTACCCTAGGTCTTCACCCCCATGTGACTACGTGCACTAGGTCTAAAGATGCTTGGGATATCTTGGAAACCGTATTCGAAGGTAATACCAGTGAAAAGGAAGCCAGGCTTCAAAACCTTAATTCCGATTGGGAAAACCTTCGTATGGCAGATGAAGATTCATTTGATGAGTTTAATCACAAAGTGTCTGAAATTGTTAATGCATATTTTGCATTGGGTAAGACTATTCCTGAAAAGGACATTGTGATAAAAGTTCTCAGATCACTGCCATCTATATACGATTCTAAGAAGCATGCCATCGTTGAAGGAAATAACCTTGATGCTCTTTCCAGAAACACGTTGGTTGGAAAGCTAAAGATCTTTGATCATGAGCACACATCCAAAATCGGAAAAGATGTTGCTTTCAAAGCACAAAAGAACACTAAATTACTTGACAAAAGTAAAAGTGTTTATGTCTCTGATGATGATCTTTCTAAAACTGATTCATCAGATGAACATCTTGACAAATCAGTCTCTATGATCACAAGACAGTTTAGAGATCTTCTATTGAAGAGAAGTAAACGGTTTTCAAGAGACAAACCTAAGTCATTAGTTAAACCTCGTAATCTTATTCCTCCTAAAAACAGGTACACAGATTATGACGGACCGGAAAATTACGCCTTTGGCGCGTTGCCCCGCAGACCGTAATCTCCCCCGGTGTGTCGTGATGAAACTATGGTCCGGGTCTTTTGGCTAGGCATATGCACGTCCATCTGCCCTTGCAAGCATGCTCGTGGAGCTTGATGCAGCTAGATTAGCTTCCACACCGTTCCAACTTACTCTTGTTCCGCGAAGGGTTTATTAAGAAAACAAAAACTTTCCTAAAACGGCCTTTTGAGGCTCCTCTTGAGATAAATTACGACACTCGGGTTTTTAGCCTATGTCGAATGCCTTGATAGTAAGTATGAGCATCCAGTGAATGGAATGCAACTTGCCTCATCAAGTTTGGCCACAATCATCTCTTGTGTCGAGCTACCGCGCCAGATGATATGAGAGGCCAGAATGTCGCAATCATCTCACAATTAGATGATATGAGCGACAAAGTGTTGGACCGACAATGTTGCAACTCATTGCGGCTGCCTACGTACCCTTCCCTACTCTAAAGGGATCAAGCACATACCGTAGTTCATCCGCGAAGGGACAAAAAACTTAAATCAACTCGTTTACGAGGCCATGGCCTAGAAAAAATGGTAATGGCATAGTTTGTATATGTCGTTTCGTCATGATGCACAATGATTATGCATCATCGGGTCCGCGACATGGCATAGTGATGCTTAAGCATCAAATGATCCATTTGTAAGGATGCGCAGCTATAAATGAGGCATAAGCATCATTTATACTCTTCCGTCTAAGCCATGAAAGCTTACTTGGTACATAGTCCGCATATGCACCTTCAACTCACCTACCCTCCCTATATATGTCTTAATGGAATTTCTACAATTATGGAAATGGGAAGCGATTTACATGCCTTCTTCACTATTCATTGCTATGATTGCGCGTAATGATTGCGCAATGCCCTCTCTGGCATGATGCACAATGATTGTGCGCAATAATTGCGCCGCAATGCTCAAGGATACCTACCCAACTGGCCTAATACATCATGATGATGTAGCATTGGCTCTAGGCCAGTATTCCTCTTAACGCGACAGAAACTTGAGATGAAGCTTCATCTCATTCCGTGGTGCATCTTTCAACATGCGCCATGCTAAAAACACGGGGTGTTATACAGGTGAAACTAATGACAAGGATATGCCTCAGTGCTTTAAGTGTAAAGGTTTTGGTCATTTTGCAAATGAGTGTCCAAATCGGAAGAAATACACTGGGAACAAAGGTCTTGCTGCAACTCTTGATGAAATGTCTGACAGCTATGATTCTAATGAAGACGAGAAATCAAGCGCTGCACTTCTTGGTGAAAATACTGATTTTGATAATTTTAGCAATACATCAATCTTGATATTCTTTCAGAAGAAAACTCAACCAATCTGGAAGAAAAAATTGACCATTTTCTTGGAAACTCTATATGTAATGTTTCAGGTTCCACTGTGTGTCTAGCAGCTTGCACATCTCAGATGCCTGATTTATATCCAAGATTGACGTGCTCATATTGTTATCTAAAGGGTCATGAACTATCAAAGTGTTACAAGTACAAACACCAATTGAG